>NC_088300.1:9407024-9725490 GCF_032854445.1 Liolophura sinensis | reverse complement strand
TGCTCAACCCCCGAAAAGACGCGATCTCTCCCGGAAAAGCATTAAAAATTTAGAGTCGAAAGGTTGTGATGATATGATTAAATCTGGTTAGTGCGCCGGTATCCTGTAGGTATTTTCCATTTTCCTGTAAAATTCACTAAGAGCAATTGAATCTTACAATGTGTTTACAATGGGATATCAGTACAGTCCCTTCGGGAAGACAGTATCTCAGCTGACATCTGTGAACCAATATAGGCACCTGGTTCACAGATGTCAGCTGAAGTTCATCACTTAACACCCAACCTTCAAACGCCCCGGACTCCCTCGACAAGCGGATTAATTTCGACGCTGTAATAACTGGGAGTGATTTCCCCTGCGGAGGGAGATGTTTCTCCTGTTATACACATTTTTTCCTATCAAAGCGGGTGCAGCCAGTTTTCATCCCAACAGGGATTAAACGCCGGTCTGGAGTCTTTGATGTTCCACTGAGGTCAGGTTGCGTATGTTCGACAGGACAAACAGAACAAAACAGGAGCAGGTGTTAGTGAAACTATCGTGTACCGTCCTGTTCCTCCCTCCCTGCGTTGTCTCTCCAGAATGCATCATTTCCTACACATGTGCAAATCTCACATCTAAACAAAGAGTCTAGATAAAACATAGCGTGGCACTTTACAAAACCTTTACCGAAAATGGCAGAATTGGCATATAGTATAGTGTGTGTGAAAGGGAAATGTATTTTCCATTGTACTTCAACATGAACCACAGTTAACCTTTGGAAAGAGCTGAACAGTCTCCTCTGTAGAGATAAATGTTGTTAAAGGAGAAGAAAATTTTTTTAAAATGACACTATAGGCTGAAAAGTGCATATTTTTTCTATCTGGTGGTGCCTGCTGCATAATTTTGCGATTTTTCCTCGTCATACACGTAAATCCTGATAACGGCAAAACTGGTATAAATCGCCGATTCCATGGCGTCCTCCATCTTTAACAACCTTTAATTTGTGCTGGGGGTGTGTTGCCTCTCAGCCAGTGAGAATCGTTAAAACTGCCGTCGTTAAAACTACTCGGGACCTACGTCCAACATTCCGGTTTCCCGATCGTCAAGCGGAAAAGTAACTGTACTGTTCGCTACCTTATAGGAAGAAGAGTTCTAGCGGAAGTGTGCGAACTGCACTTCGGCGGTTTCTGTCGGCAATTCTCCTCCTAACATAGAAGATTTCAGGACTAGTTCTTAGGCAGAATGGAGTCGCCGACAGCGGATGTTGGCGCTGACTTTATTTATAATTTGTCAACTTGAGACACATATTAGAAGTTATTTTATGGCATGCACCTGCGAGGAAATGCACACTCCGTTCATTGGTATTTCATTGCTATTTAAATTTTCTTCTCCTATAATAGTAACACGTTTCATCTCTTTTGACCGCTAAACATTTCCGTCACTTTATTATTACAGCTTGGCATAACCTGACTCACACGAATGCGCCTCTGATGAAGATTTTAGTATCACTTCGGGGAGCTCGGCAAACAGAGCTTATTAAGGTTTTAATGTCACCATCTATAGAGCTCAGCAAGCGCACCTGGTTAAGGTTTGAATGTGACCTTCTAGAGAGCCCAGTAAACGGAGCTGATGAATGTTTTAATGTCACCTCAGAGAGCTCAACAGACGGAGCTGATGACACCTTTAATGTAACCTACTAGATAGCCCAACAGACGGAGCTAATTAAAGTAATAAATGTCCTGTTCTAGACAGCAGATCTCATGAAGGCTTTAATGTGACCTTACAGAGAGCTGAGCAAACGAGGTTCAATAAAGCTTTGTGACCTTCTTGTGCTCAGCAAACGGAGATGATAAACGATGATTATCTTGCACCATGCACAATCTTCAAGTGAGACCCACTTCGACTGTCGAGCACGTTAATCACAACTTTAAATTTGCCCTGAATTATTAATATCATGGAAATTACAACTTAGAATTTTCATTTTCATTTATTTTACGCGTTAAAATATATATGACTCCTGGAGTCAAGAGATTTCGTGAAAACGAAATAAATAGTTTGGGTTCTAGGTGTCATATATTTTGCAATGAAGGAGATTGTCTGCAAAGATTCGGGGGGCCTTCGTGGCTCAGCTGGTTAGCGCGCTAGCACAGCGTAATGACCCAGAAACCTCTGACCAATGCGGTCGCTGTGAGTGCAAGTCCAGCTAATGCTAGCTTCCTCTCCGGCCGTAAGTGGGAAGGTCTGATACCAGCCTGCGGATGGTCGGTTTCCTCCCACCATAATTCTGGCCGCCGTCGTATAAGGGAAATATTCTTGAGTACGGCGTGAAATACCAATCATATATAAATCATATATTCCGCAAAGGTTATCTCCATGTGAAAAGTACAAAAACTGCCTAATTAAATGGTGACTATTCGGTTTTTGATAGTGTTCAACGTAAATATTTCCATACATGTAATGATATTGTCTTGTTGAAAATTAAAACAAATGCGTTCTGACCTTGTCTGAGAAGCCCCCTTACTCCAAGGTTACTTCTCACCTGTGCCATGATGTCCTTTGACCACCCTCACACCGTAAAATACCTGTCACCCCGACGCCTTACTTCATATATCGACCATCTTGTATCTCTGGTAGGCAGCGCTCCGTGCAGGGGACTCTACCAGGAGGAATCCTGTACATATTATTCATGCTTTCCATTCAATAGTATAACAAAATTTAATCTAAAATCAACACTTGATATATAAAGATAACACAATGGTACTGCACCTCGTGATTGACAGGTATGGCGCCAGTCGGGGCTTGAAGGAATTACCAGCGCGAATTTTTTTGTCAATTTGTTTTTTGTGTCCAAATCATTTAAAAGTTCCTAGACAAGGATTCTGATTCCAATCAAAATTTATTTTTTCCAAATTCCTGTAAGAATCTTTCCGTAAATAAAACAGGTTTCTTGACTAGGCTAATAAGATGAACTATATATGAGGTTGATTTAATTGTATCCAGTCACGTACCTTTTGTTATTAACGTCCGGTATTGCCATAAAGGTGTATGCTAAACGGCTCTTTTCAAACTTTTCTCCACCGCCCTGTAAAACTGTCTAAAACATCATCCGATAGAATTCAAGGAAACGTAGAACCTTTACTGACTGGAGTTTGATACATTAGTTAGCCATGCACAGTACAGAACATGTAGACTATATAAACCATATCAGCTTATGACTGCCATTCCCGGGAAGAGACGGATAATTAATTTTCTAGATAAGATAAGTATATGTGCTTAAACAATGTTATTGTTTGGTATTTTCCAACATAATCTTTTGATTACATTAAGTCAGCATATTCTTTGAAATTAAATTTTTTGGCGAAACCATAAAAAGTTCATAAAGGACCTGATATGGTAAGGCGGGGAATCGGCCCCAGTGCGAGATTACTACGCCCTGTTTAAGTTTGCGTGCTTTACCCAAAATTTGACAATTTTACCATCTGCGTAATGATTGAACAGAGTTTTTCTAAAAGAAAGCTTAAATTCACCAAAATTAATTCTTTTCTACCGCCCCCATATTACTGTAAGGCTCCCTTGGGCCATTCTCAGCGTTCAGTGTATAACTCAACAACAGAGCTTCAGTCGGAGACCGTCCCTGTGGCGTATGCAGGTTTTCAACCGGAAGCCTCAAATAAGATTCCCTAGAAGCTTAAATGCAATGAGACATTTTCATTCCTATCGAAAACAAAGTTTTTCAAGACACCATTCACAGCTCAACGACAAAAAATTATCCAAAGATAGCCATTTTCAGGCGTTTCCTGGGCAGACGGTCACGTGACATTGGTGGGCGAGTTGTTCTGCATCAGTCTTGCGATTGCCTGCCCATACATGAGCGAAGTTACATCATAAAGATGCGTGGAATGTAATAATGGGATATTTACCGGGACTCATGGAAATGTCGAGGTTTGGAGGGTCAGTAAATACGACCAAGTTGAATTCTGGTTTGCTACTAGCCCACTGGCTATCTAATAAAAATCCCTATCTCCTCGTTTAAACACATGCTTATAAACTCTTGGAAAATTTACCCTTTGCAGGAAGAAAATTTATATGTATATATTCTAAGGTGATATTTAAAATCACTCTTGACAGAAATCCCAATTTCACGCCATACCGCACTTCTCCAAAGACCAGTTCGTGCGTGTGTTTAACCAGCATAAATATAGCTTATTGATACTGTAACATAAAATGATTGAGAGTCCTTGGACCTGGTCAATACTTTCGTTACATCCTTCCGAGACGCTTCGCGACTTTCTATGAGCATTTGGTAATCGAAAACCACCCAACAGTGCTTCAGGTTTGATCCACTTGTCACCTCCAAATGATGAAAGTAGCGAAAAAAGACAAACCTCCGACGATTGAACCATCATTTTTCTTCCAGGATTTAAACAGACTTTTAAGTTTTTTAAAACTCATTATTTCTGCCAAGCGGGATGGAAGCTCTTTTTCATTAATCGGTTTGCTCGTGCGTCAGAATTTATTGGTGACACGCACAGCAGGGGGATATCAATTCCAATAAAGTGTGCTGTGGGGCCATTCCTCAGCTTAACGTTACCACTCCATGGCCGCCTCAGGCGATGGAAAGCAAAACTAGATTGAATTAGAGAACTTGTAACATGGCAGTAAAATTTATGGGTGGATTTATGTCAGTAGATATCACTAGTGCCATAATTTCTGGGTAAAATTAAAAACGTTTAATATGGAGCAAAGTATTAGTCGTATCCGGTGTTTTTTTAACACCGAGCGAAAGCAAGACGCGTGAAATACAACAAGATGAACTAAACTAATCTACTCCAAATTCGTTCACAATGCAGATCCCGTAGTTGAAACCTTTTCTTTATCCCGTCCACTTCACACCACCACATGTACGCTAAGTAAACCATGATCACGATTTCCTTGCCCTGTCCACTTCACATCACCACATGTACGCTAAGTAAACCATGATCACGTTTTCCTTGTCCTGTCCACTTCACGTCACCACATCTACGCTAAGTAAACCATGATCACGTTTTCCTTGTCCTGTCCACTTCACGTCACCACACATACGCTAAGTAAACCATGATCACGTTTTCCTTGCCCTGTCCACTTCACGTCACCACATGTACGCTAAGTAAACCATGATCACGTTTTCCTTGTCCTGTCCACTTCACGTCACCACACATACGCTAAGTAAACCATGAGCACGTTTTCCTTGCCCTGTCCACTTCACATCACCACATGTACGCTAGGTAATCCATGAGCACGTTTTCCTTGTCCTGTCCAATTCATGTCATTACACGTACGCCAAGTAAGCCATGAGCACGTTTTCCTTGTCATGTTCACTTCACGTCACCACATGTACGCTAGGTAAACCATGAGCACGTTTTCCTGGTTCTGTCCACTTCACGTCACTACGCTAGG
This sequence comes from Liolophura sinensis, assembly GCF_032854445.1. NCBI lineage: Eukaryota > Metazoa > Mollusca > Polyplacophora > Chitonida > Chitonidae > Liolophura > Liolophura sinensis. Next base: position 9,720,078 of record NC_088300.1, on the reverse strand, counting down.
TAAACTATGAAAACGTCTTCCTTGTCCTGCCCATTTTACATCACCACATGTACGCTAGATAAATCATGAGCACGTTTTCCTTGTCATGTCCACTTCACATCACCACACATACGCCAGGTTAATCATGAGCACGTTTTTCTTGTCCCGTCCATTTCACGTCAGCACATGTACGCTAGGTAAACCATTTGCACGTTTTCCTTGTCCCGCCCATTTCACGTCACCACAAGTACGCTAGGTAAACCATTAGCACGTTTTCCTTGTCATGTCCACTTCACATCACCACATATACGCTAGGTAAACCATGAGCACGTTTTCCTTGTCCTGTCCAATTCATGTCATTACACGTACTCCAAGTAAGCCATGAGCACGTTTTCCTTGTCATGTTCACTTCACGTCACCACATGTACGCTAGGTAAACCATGAGCACGTTTTCCTGGTTCTGTCCACTTCACGTCACTACGCTAGGTAAACTATGAAAACGTCTTCCTTGTCCTGCCCATTTTACATCACCACATGTACGCTAGATAAATCATGAGCACGTTTTCCTTGTCATGTCCACTTCACATCACCACACGTACGCTAGGTAAACCATGAGCACGTTTTTCTTGTCCTGTCGGTTTCACTTCACAAAATGTACGCTGGGTTAACCATGATCACGTTTTTCTTGTCCTGTCCACTTCACATCACCACACGTACGCCAGGTAAATCATGAGCACGTTTTTCTTGTCCCGTCCATTTCACGTCACCACATGTACGCTAGGTAAACCATGAGCACGTTTTCCTTGTCCTGTCCACTTCACGTCACCACATGTACACTAAGCAAACCCTGAGCACGTTTTTTTTTGTCCTGTCCACTTTACGTCACCACATATACGCTAGGTAAATCATGAGCACATTTTCCTTGTCATGTCCACTTCACGTCACCACACATACGCCAAGTAAACGATGAGTACATTTTCCTAGTCTTCTTACTTCATGTCACCACATGTACGCTAAGTAAACCATGATCACGTTTTTCTTGTCCTGCCTATTTTACATCACCACATATACGCTAGGTAAACCATGAGCACGTTTTCCTTGTCATGTCCACTTCACGTCACCACATGTACGCTAGGTAAATCATGAGCACGTTTTCCTTGTCATGTCCACTTCACGTCACCACATGTACGCTAGGTAAATCATGATCACGTTTTCCTTGTCCTGTCCACTTCAAGTCACCACATATACGCTAGGTAAACCATGAGCACGTTTTTCCTTGTCCTGTCCACTTCACGTCACCACATGTACGCTAGGTAAATCATGAGCACGTTTTCCTTGTCCTGTCCACTTCACATCACCACATGTACGTTAGGTAAACCATGAGCACGTTTTCCTTGTCATGTTCACTTCACGTCACCACACACGTACGTTAGGTAAACCATTAGCACGTTTTCCTTGTCCTGCCTATTTTACATCACCACATATACCCTGTCGGTTTCACTTCACAAAATGTACGCTGGGTTAACCATGAGCACGTTTTTCTTGTCCTGTCGGTTTCACTTCACAAAATGTACGCTGGGTTAACCATGAGCACGTTTTTCTTGTCCTGTCGGTTTCACTTCACAAAATGTAGGCTGGGTTAACCATGAGCACGTGTTCCGCTTCAAATCACCACATGTACTATAGGTAATCCACGAGCACGCGTTTTTCGAGGAGCACATTCATCTTGTCCAGAATCTAAGCGGCTCATTAAACTCGGACTGGATGATCGGCTGAAGATTAATGGAATCAGCACTGGTGATTATAGCCGAGGAAATGTCCCACCATCCGGGTTTGGGACCGGAAACCTGAAGAAAAGGCTGGAGAAATCAATAACAGCCTGCAGAAAAATAAGCCGACCAATCCGTTTGATGTCAGGACAAGACGTCGATACCGGGAAAAATTATACGGTGACAAATAAACATAATTAATTCTTTTGATTGTCAAAGACACACTTTTATGCTATTTTTCTGTGGAGCTTTGAAATCCTAATGGGAATTCTGGTTCAGTTTTCTTTACTGTCCTTAATATTGTTTTGTCGTCTTCTGACAGGTAGAAATTTTATTCTCCCTTAAGAGATAGACGAGGTCCCCCATCCCCAAGATCCATCACACCTCATTAGAACTACTTCTTAGCGCTTCTGACTGGAACACAGAGTGTTTGCAGCACTCAGCTGTATGTACCACACGGAAATGGGGCCTCCTCAGTGACGCCGCTTCACAAAGAGATGAGTTCGACGCCAAGACCTAGCGTTTTTTTCTTGGTGCACGGGCACTTACAGAATGCCTCTGTCCATGATGGACGGGTTAGTAAGAAAGCATATGTATAGTATGTTTAGAAAGTTGAGTGACATAAAATAAATTTAACAGATATTTGTATAATATTTTATAATAATAATAATATACTGCGCAATAATAACATTGAGATAAACAACTCATTTTGATTTAAAAATAAAAATAAAGAAGACAGATGAAAACAAAGTTCCATTGTTTGAAAGAGTCGCTGAGAAAATCTAGATTTTTGCTAAAGTTATGCTGACACTACTTTTTTGTCCTATTTTAAAGCTGCAATTCAAGTATCACACAATGTCTGGGCCAGTGCTGAAAAGGGCATAATGAGGCAGATATCAGAATGCAGAAATCGATAATGTTCTAGTATTTCAGGTTTTTGGTGCAGGAAACTGATGAACGTCACACGGAAACTACTCCATTGCGTTGCCTAACAAGCTTACTGGCGTAAAGCAGCAGCAGCAGCTGGATTCCAACGCGCTAAATCAGTGACAAAATGGCTGAGGGGCCTTAACACCTCATTTATCCTGCGATGTGCAGTGTAGAGAAATAGCAGAAATTGAATTACAACTAGTTTGTCGGCAAAAGCAAACAGTAACTAACCCTTTGCACAAAGCCCATTTGCGATCTCAGACACTTATTCAAAGTTACATTTAATCATATGAATTACTACAATAAACTGGGTTCAAATGATTGAGAAAAAAATTAGGGGCCATTATTCTACAGGGTTTTTATAATTTTGTATCCGTATTGTGCAGTTTGTTTTTCAGCAATCTTTAGTCCTCATGCGCCCCGTTCTTCCATCAAGTTTCTACGTTTCACTTGGTGGAACTATCCGCCATGTTTATTGCATCAGCCATAAAAACCGACTTCCGTTCGGCGCTGCATGGCGACAGACATTGACATATCATGTAACAGGTCGTCTTCAGTGATGACAAAACCCTAGCTAGCAATAGCAAAATCGCGAAACTTCAGCGGCATTTATTCTCAGGTGACATCACGTAACCACAGATGTGGCTGCTGTGTTAACTTTCTGGAACTCATCTTTTGGCCTATTCCGTCCCCGTCTGTGATTACGTGATCAACATTATGACTATTTATTTGTTTTAAGACTGATCACTTGATATTTTGTCTAAGACTGATACCCGAGGACCCATAAAACTAGGTTTCAGTTAAGTATAAGGTTAAGTCACCGAACGCTTGAGATCACAAGAATCAGGCGGTGATCCAATATGATCCAATATGGAGAGAATAATGAATAAAAACATTCCTGATAAAATATAAGAACTTATTGTGTTCACAACGTAGAGTATCTGCACAGTTATTATGTTATAGTTCTGGTCTACAGTCATCTTGTAGCAAGATTAACTCATGATATGAAAGGAGCACAGCAAACGCTTTCAGTTCATACATTGATATTACCTTTTTAAGGTGAATGCCACACAGCAGTGTGCCAACAGTATGATCTTCGTGAAGCCTTCGGATCAAATTGGCCTTCTTACTCTGAAGTGGGCCATTCGTTGTAAAGCCAAAAGAAAACATGGAGACTGCTTCAAAAAACTAAGGAAAAAGCCAATAAATACCTAGAGAAACAAACCGTCCTGAAACATTTCCGAGTTGGATAACTATTGGGCAATGCTTTTCTAAAAGACGGCTTAACTACACCAACAGTTTCTACCTCCCTCATATCACTGTAAGGCTCCACTGAAGCCATTACCCAGCGATCCACGTAAAACTCTATATGCTGTAAATGTGACCCAATACAACTTCACTCGGAGTAAGACTCTGTGCAGGCCCTTGGCAAAAGCTTTTTTCATTCCAGATAAAAAGAGAGTTCTTCAAGACTATTCACGTCAACGACAAAAATTTATCCTAAGTTTGCCATTTTCCCGCGTTCTCTGGTCAGACGGTCACGTGACATTGGTGGACGAGTTGTTTTGCATCAGTTTTGCGATTCCCTGCCCATACATGAGCGAGGTTACATGAGGAAGGGTCCGTGAAATGTAGTAACGTGACATTTACCGGGGTTAATTGTAATATCGAGGTTTGGAAAGATGGCAAATATGGCCAAGTTGAAATCCGGTTCACGACTAGTCCGCGAGTTCAAAACAAATCTCATTTCTTTTTTTAAACAAATGCTTCTTTAAAAATTGAAACATTTATCGTGTATATGTACATATTCTAAGGTGATATTTAAAATCACCTTTGACAGCAATCAGAATTCCACGCCATATTGCATTTCTCCACAGACCAGCTCGTGCGTGTTTTAAAAAGCACAGTGTTTGCTTATTGATACTGTAACATAAAATGATTGAGAATCCTTGGGCGTGGTCAATGCCTTCGTTACTTCCTCCAGATAAGCTTCGCCACTTTCCATGAAGATATGTTTAATCGAAATCCAGCCAAGAGTGCTTTAGGTCGGATCCACTTGTTGCTTCCCAATGACCCAAGTTGCAAAAGAGGTGCGCCACCGATGATTGAACCTTCGTCTTTCTGCCTTGATTTAAACAGAAGTTTAAGTTTTTTTTAAAACCAGTTATTTCTGCCAAGCAGGATGGAAGCTCTTTTTCATTAATCAGTTTGCTCGTGCATCAGAATTTATTACCGTCCCACACACCAGTGGGATATTAATTCCGCTAAAGTGCTGTGGGAGCCATTCCTGAGCTTGATGTACCTACGCCTGCAATAGGCAATAAAAAGAAACTAAAGCAGACCGTATTAAAGAACTTATAGCATGACAAAAAAATTTACGTCAGTAGATAATTCTAGTGCCAGAATTACCTCAAATTATGACGTAAAATTACTAATACCTAATACGTTGTAAAATATTGATTGTATCTGGTAGTTTTTAATACTGAGTGAAGACACGATGAACCAGACTGACCAACACTATGTGCTGTTTCTTCACACTTTTCAATACTAATATACGTTTCTATTATTTGAATGAAGGCTGTAGATGCGCAGTTCTCATTTGTTTATTCGCTGTTCTTATCTCTGGATGGCTGTTCACATTTGTATAAACGTTGACCTTAACTATAGACACGCTTTTCTGACTGAGTATATATACGCTGTTTTCATTTCCACTGTTCTCAATTGTGGAAATTATGGCCTCACCTAGTGATGAAGTAATAATGCACTATACAGGATATCACTGTTCTATAATAAGGAATTAGGTAACCATGTGTTACAAAACATAAAACCACTGTATAATGACAAACCAGGTAACCATGTGCCACAATACAAAAAACCACTGTATAATGAGAAACCAGATGATCATGTGCCACAATACCTAAAGCCACTGTATAATGACAAACCAGGAAACCGTGTGCTACAAAACATAAAATCAGCGTATAATGACAAACCAGATAACCATGTGCCACAACACATAAAACCACTTTATAGTGAGAAACTAGGTAACCATGTGCCACAAAACATAAAACCACTGTATAATGAGAAACCAGGTAACCATGTGCCACCAAACATACAACTACTGTATAATGAGAAACCAGGTAACCATGTGCCACAAAACATAAAACCACTGTATAATAATAATTCCATGCATACTAGACTGAGCCTCAGGTAGGCCAACACTTGCACTGCATTGTCATGGAAACATTTGGCACCAGCTGGGCCCATCGAAACAACAGAACGGTCATAGGAACAAACCAAGGCATTGCTCCGTGTATGATAATTATACTGACTGTATCACACTCTCGTCGCTACGTCACCTGTTATATACGTGAACAGATGCCAGGTATCCCATTGGTGTCGCTACTTCATCTGATGTATATATGCGTGACTATGCCAGTTAGTACACTATCATCTCCACTTCGCCTGCTCTACGCGGCTTGTTAAACTCGGACTGGATGATCGACTGAGGATTAATAGAATCAGCATAGGTGATTACAGCCGAGGGAATGTCCCACCGTCTGGGCCTAGGACCGGAGACCTGAAGAAGAGGCCGGAGAAATCAATAACAGCCGGCAGAAAAACAAACCGACCAATCCGTTTGATGTCGAGACAAGAACTCGATAACAGGTACAATTACACACCAGCAAAAAATACATAATCAATTCGTTTGATCTTCAAATTCTGGGTTTCACGTTATTTTTTGCGTCAAGTTTTGAAATTCTTGGGAGAATTTCTCTTTCAGTATTCTTTCCTGTCCTTTAATACAGTTTTGTCGTCTTGTGTCAAAGGGTTTGTAACATGTAGAAATAAGCTCTCTCCTCTAAGAGATAGCTGAGGACACGTCTAATGACCAACCTATCAACTGAAACCTATCAACTCATCTCAGTCTACCTATCTTCGCAATCTTTACACCTTATTAGGCCTACTCCTTAGTGCTTCCGACTGGAACAAGGAATGTTTCTTAATGAATTCTTTGCTTTGTTTTTATGAATTGTCTGCTTTTTCGACTGGGCCAGCTGATGCCAACTGTTTCCATGGCAATGGACTTCAAGTCTAGGCCTACCTGACGTTCATTCAAAAGTCTAGTCTGCATGTAATAAGGCATACAGATACACAAAATGTAAATTCCATTATAGTCATACTCATTCATGTAAATGTCGTTTCCGCTTAAGTTTTTAGAGAGTCAAGTACTGGAAACAGTAGTTATGTGTTTTGTGGCACATGGTTACCTGGCTGCTCATTAAACAGTAGTTATATGTTTTGTAGCACATGGTTACCTGGTTCCTCATTATACAGTAGTTGTATGTTTTGTAGCACATGGTTACCTGGTTCCTCATTATACAGTAGTTGTATGTTCTGAAGCACATGGTTACCTGGTTCCTCATTATACAGTAGTTATATGTTTTGTAGCACATGGTTACCTGGTTTCTCATTATACAGTAGTTGTATGTTTTGCGGCACATGGTTACCTGGTTCCTCATTATACAGTAGTTGCATGTTTTGTCGCACATGGTTACCTGGTTCCTCATTATACAGTAGTTGTATGTTTTGTTGCACATGGTTACCTGGTTTCTCATTATACAGTAATTGTATGTTTTGTGGCACATGGTTACCTGGTTCCTCATTATACAGTAGTTGTATGTTTTGTAGCACCTGGTTACCTGGTTCCTGGTTCCTTATTAGACCAGCGTATTACAGATACCATCTTAACAAAATTAACAACGGAGTTCAAACCATAACTGAATAAAGTGTTAATGAGTTTGGTTCATCATGTTGTTCCCTGTGAGGCTTATCTTCTCTCAGTATTTAAAAAACTGGATACAACCAATACTTTACACACTATTAACCGTTAGTAATTTTAAAGTCATGTTTAGCCGTGATGCTGGCACCAGTGATATCTACTGACGTAAAATTCACCTATAAATTTTACTGTCATGATACAAGTTTTTTTTTATACAGTCTACTTTAGTTTGTTTTCCATCGCGTGGAGTGGTTACATCAAGCTCAAGAATGGCTCTCACAGCACACTTTATTGGAACTGATGCTGTTTGTGTCAGTAATAAATTCTGATGCACGAGCAAACTGATTAATGGAAAAAAGCTTCCATTCTGCTTGGTAGAAAAAATGGGTTTTAAAAAACTTAAACTTCTGTTTATATCAAGGCAGAAAAGCGAATGTTCAGTCATCGGTGTCGCATCTTTATGGCCACTTCGATCATCGGCAGGCCAATCCAAACACTCTTGTCTGATTTTCAATTAGCAAATACACGTAAAAAGCTTTTCGGAAGGATGTAACGAAGGTACTGCCCATGTCCAAGGATTCTCCATCATTTTATGTTATAGTCTCGGAAAGCGTATAATCGTGCTGGTCAAAATACACGCCCGAACTGGTCTGTGGAGAGGGGCAATATGGCGTGGAATTTTCGCTCTTGTCGAAACTCATTATAAATTCCACCGTAGAATATAAGCATATGGAAATTTCCATTGTTTTTCAAGCGGTTTGTAAGCACTTATTTAAATCAGAAGATGTGATTTGTTTGGAGATAGCGTACTAGTAGCGCACCAGAATTAAACTTGGTCGTATTTGCCGTCTCTGCAAACCTCGATATTACCATTAACCCCAACAGACTTCACGTTAGTATATTCCAGGGCCCTTCATGATGTAACCTTGCTCTATGGACAGGCAATCGCGAGACTGGTGCAAACGACCTCGTCCATCAATGTCACATGACCGTCTGGCCAGGAAACGCGTGAAAATGGCAATCTTAGGATAAATTTTTGCCGCTGAGCTGTGAATGGTGTCTTGAAAACCTCTCTTTTCGATAGAAATGAATGCTTGAGGCACTTAAGCTTGTGGAAAAACATTTGGCATCTTATTTGAGGCTTCTGGTTGAAAGCCCATTTCCCACAGGTGCTGACTCCCAGTGCAGCTCTGTTGGATTACATTTACATGGGACATGGGCCTACAATGATATGGACGATGTAGAAAAGAATTATATTTTGGTGTTAAAAAAGTACTGTCCAGTCAATATACATGCATCCAACTGTGTCAATAGTGCTGTCGTATTGGTTTTGAGTCTTGGGAAAGCCTCTCCTAATTCTGTACTCAATGTTCTAAGCATAAGTACAAGGAATTACTACATCAAATTGATTTTTATTCATTATTCTCTACAATCTTACCTAAACACTGATGGATCTCAAGAGTCCGGTGACTTAACCTGATACTTAACCCAAACCCAATTTTACGGATACCCGGGTATTAATCTTAGCCAAAATACCATGTGATCAGTCTCAAAAGAAATACATGTAGATGGATAATCATCATGTCGACCAGATGTATATAACACTCTCTTCGCTACTTCACCTGCTCTATGCGTGAAGCGATCGTCAAGTATGAAGCTCTCGTCGCTACTTCACTTGCTATATACGCGACCTGATGCCAGGTATCACATTGGTGTCGCTACTTCACCTGTTATATACACGACCTGATGCCAGGTATCACATTGGTGTCGCTACTTCACCTGTTTCATACGCGACCTGATGTCAGGTATCACATTGGTGTCGCTACTTCACCTGTTTCATACGCGACCTGATGTCAGGTATCACATTGGTGTCGCTACTTCATTGATGCCAGGTATCACATTGGTGTCGCTACTTCACCAGTTTCATACGCGACCTGATGTCAGGTATCCCATTGGTGTCGCTACTTCATCTGACATATGCACCGGCCCGGATAGCACAGTTGGTAGAGCGTCCCCTTCGGGAGCGGTAGATCCAGGATCAATCCTTGGTCGAGTCACACCTAAGACTTTAACAGAGGAAGTTGTAACTTCCTCGCTTGGCGTTCAGCATGAAGGTGCAACGACTGGTTGACCCGTATCAGTATAATGGCTCGGGCGGGGCGGCTTACTTGCCTTCGGTAAGTCGTCTCAGTGAAGCAGAACTAAATAAAAGAGCGGTGGAAATCCGTCTTGCAACAAGGATTACACGATTACACATTACACGTACATGCACCCTAAGGATTCCTTCGTCTTCCTATGACTGAAAAATTGTTGAGTATGACGTTAAACCCAAGCACTCACTCACTCATCTGACATATGCATGACCAGTTGCCTGTTACCTCACCATCGTTTCCACTTCACCTGCTCTATGCGTCTCATTAAACTCGGACTGGATGATCGACTGAGGATTAATAGAATCAGCATAGGTGATTACAGCCGAGGGAATGTCCCACCGTCTGGGCCTGGGACCGGAGACCTGAAGAAGAGGCCGGAGAAATCAATAACAGCCGGCAGAAAAACAAACCTACCAATCCGTTTGATGTCACGGATACACCAGCAAAAATACATAATCAATTCGTTTGATCTTCAAATTCTGGCTTTAACGTTATTTTTTTTATGTCAAGCTTTGAAATCCTTGGGAGAATTTCTCTTTCAGTATTCTTTCCAGTCCTTTAATACAGTTTTGTCGTCTTGTGTCAAAGGGCTTGTAACATGTAGAAATAAGCTCTCTTCCCTGAGAGATAGATGAGGACATGTCTAATGACCAATGCTGAAACCTATCAACTCATCTCAGTCTACCCATCTTCGCAATCTTTCACACCTCATTAGGCCTACTCGTTAGTGTTCTGACTGAAACAAGGAATGTTTGCAGGACTGAAAGGTTGTATGGACTATACGGAATTGAAGACCTCCTCAGTGACGCCGCTACACAAAGGGATCAGTTCGACGTCAAGACCTGGCGGTGTCATTAAAAAACCATTAAGTATAACAGTGCTTTGAATATAGAGCGACATAAGGTCAGTGTAGCGTAACATTGTATTCTGCTCCTTAATAACATTAAAGTATTACAGCATAATAATTTATTGACAAAAAAAAAAACAAAACAAAAACAGAAATGACCGGTCATCATTTGCAACAGTGTATAATGCATAAGTTCCGTTATTTTGAAAAGATGTAAAAATCGAAATCTTCGCGGAAATTACGCTCTTCCAACCTTTTCTGTTTTATTTTTAAATCTGCAAATTCAAGCACAATATATGGCCTTACCCTTATCTAAGGACATTGTCGAAAAATACAACAAAAAAGACGCCACACGATCGCACCGTGTGCCGCTGGTTTGCGATTTCAGAGGCTAACTAAAAGTTACATTTAATCATATGAATTACTAAAATAAACTGGGTTCACATGATGGATAGGGTGGGTCTATTCAGTATCGATTACGTGATTGCCACAGACATGCCACCGAGTTCACACTCTGTTCAGTTTTATTAGCAGAAACAGGGGAATCTGCTGGCAGCGTTTCTTCCCGATCCATCACTGCTCGGCTATAGCAAGATGTACGTGACAAAACTGACCGAGGCAAAAAGTAGAAGCCATTATACTTTAGAGTTTTTGTACTTTTTAAATGCATATCGTGCAGTTTGTTTTTCGGCGATTTGTAATTCTGATCGCTCTTCCTTCAATTTTCTGAAAATCATCTCATGGAGCTATCCGCCATGTTTTTTTGCATCAGTCATAATCACTGACTTCCGTCCGACATAGCATGCAACAGCTCGTCATCACTGATGCTAAAAGCGTAGAAAATCCGAGAAACTTCAGCGCCATTGATTCTTGGTTAACATTTCTCATGTGCAGATCCCATCATATAATCATATATATGCCTGCTGTGTTTACTTTGAGGAAGTCATCGTTGGCCTATTCTGTCGCCACCTGTTGACGTCGCGTGATCAACATTATGACATTTTGGCTAAGATCGATACATAAGTATAAGGTTAAGTAAGCAGGCGCTTGAGATCATAAGAATCCATCACTGATCAAATACGGTGCAAGAGAAAAACGATTAAAAACCATTGTTGATAAAATATAGGTACTTATTGTGTTCACAACGTAGAGTATCTGCACAGTTATTATGTTATAGTTCTGATCTACAGACATCTTGTAAACAAAACTCCAGTTACATGGCAAGATTATGAAGGGAGCACAGCAAATGGTTTCAGTTCATATATTGATATTATCTTTTTTTATTCTGAATGCCCACTGTATCATCTTCTCGAGACCTTTGGATCAAACTGGCCTTCTAACTCTGAAAACAGGTTATTCGTTATAAAGTCAGTCTATAATATGAAGAGTGCCTCAAAGAGCTAAGGAGAAAACCAATAAATACCTAGAGAAACAAAACTAAGCCTTGTGAGCGCCATTTACACAAACGGATGTTCGTCCTGAAACATTTTCTATTTGTATCATTATTGGACAATGCTTTCCTAAAAGAATCTTAATTACACCAACATTAATACCTCCCTCATATCACTGTAACGTTCCACTGGGACCATTACCCAGCGCTCCACGGATAACTCCATATGCTGTAAATGTGGCCGAAAAGAGCTTCACGCGGAGTCAGACAGCCCCTGCGGTGATGCCCAATGTTTCGCCACAAGTTTAAGTGCTCAAGTTTTTGTCATTCCTGTCGAAAGAGAGTTTTTCAAGATACTATTCACAGCTCAACGACAAAAATGTATCCTGATTACCATTTTCACGCGTTTCCTGGCCAGACGGTCACGTGACTTTGATGGACGAGATCTTTTGCATCAGTCTTGCGATTGCCTGCCCATACATTTGAGGTCACATGGTGAAGGGGCCTGGAATGTAATAACGTGAAATCTATCCGGATTAATGGTAATATCAAGGTTTGGCGAGACGGCAATTCCTAGTTGAATTCATGTTCAAATCTCCAAACAAATCCCATCTCCTTGTATAAACATATACATCAGCGGCCGACATTATGCTAGGAGGAAACCGCAAAGAGCCCTTCGGAAACCCATGACCATCAGCAGTTTGCTGGAAGACCTTCCCACATTGGCCCAGAAAGGAAGTCAGTATTAGCTGGATTTGAACTCACAGCGGCCGCATTTGTGGGAGGTTTCTTGGTCACTGCGCCATGTTACCCCCCACGGCCACCGAGACTCTCAGGTGAAATTTAAATCACGTCTGAGAGCAATCAAAACATATAACTACTGTATAATGGGTAACTATGCGCGACAATACATATTTCCAGTACTTGTCTTTAAAGTCAATCGCAAACAACATCTGAACTAAGGATGAGTTGCGAACACCTGTATGTTATAGGTCATAGAAACAAACAAAAGAATTAGTCGCATTACTGCATGTGTGATAATAATGCGAGCAATATGACATTCTGCTAGATATTTCACGTGCTCTTTGCCTGGACCGAATGATTTATTTATTTATTTGATTGGTGTTTTAGGCCGTACTCAAAAATATTTCCCTTATACGATGGCGCCCAGCATTATGGTGGGAGTATACGGAGCAGAGCCCGGGGGAAACCCACAACCACCCGCAGGTTGGACCGAATGATAATAATGCAAATTATCACACTCTCGTCGCTACTTCACCTGTCATATACGTGAACAGATGCCAGGTATCACGCTGCTGTCGCTGCTTTATCTGATATATATGCGTGACCAGATGCCAGTTAGTACACCATCGTCTCCACTTCTCCTTCATCGTCATATGGCTGAAAAATTGTTACGTTAAACCCTAAGCACTCACTCATGTCAACTTCGCCTGTTCTATACGGCTTATTAAACCCGGAATGAATGCTCGGCTGAGGATTAACGGAATCAGCACCAGTGATTATAGCAGAGGAAATGTCCCACCATCCGAGTCTGGGACCTGAGACCTGGACAAGAGGCCGGAGAAATCAATAACAGCCGGCAGAAAAACAAGCCGACCAATCCGTTTGATGTCAGAACAAGAACTCGATAACGGGTACAATTACACACCAACAAAAATACATAATCAAGTCTTTTGATCTTCAAAGGCATACTTTCACGCTAGTTTTTCTGTAAAGCTTTAAAATCCTCATGAGAATTCTGATTCTGTTTTCTTTCCTCTCCTTTAATATAGTTTTGTTGTCTTCTGTCAAAGGCATTGCAGAATTTAGCTATCTTCTCCCTTAAGAGATAGCTGAGGTCGCCCATCTCCATCCATTACACCTCATTAGGTCTATTCCTTGGTGCTTCTGACTGAAACACGGAATGCTTCTAGGACTGAAAAGTTGTATGTATTATACAAGGAAATGGGATCCTCCTCCGTGACTTGGCGGGTTTTCTACGTGTACTTGCGTTTCTAGAATGTGCATGTCTAAGATCATGGACGAGTCAGTAAGAAACTATATGAGTATACCTGAGTGTTTTGAATGTAGAGCGGCATAAGATAAATGTAGCAGAAATTGAGATAAGAAGGTCTGGCAATAACCTGCGAATGGGCTCTGCCCGGTTTCCTCCCACCATAATTCTGGCCAAGTGAAATATTCTCGAGTAGGGCGTAAAACACCAATCAGATAAATAAATAAATAGATATTCGGATAAAATTTTATGCCGCTCCTATATAATATTCAGGTGTAATGGCATCTTAATTTTAATTGTTAATTTACCAAAAATAAGAAAAAGGAAAGACCGGACGCCATTTACAGAAATATATAATGCATAAGATCTGTTATTTTGAAAAAATGCAAGGATTTTAAAAAGTGCAAACCTTTTCTATCCTATTTCAGTGCATGGCCCAATCTAATTCTATATCATCTACTTTAGTTTAACGAGCGTATACATTCGTGTTATGTAATTTATTGGGCTCCAACAGTGTACCGATCGAGGAACCTCGATAAAAGTAGTTAGGAAGTTAATTAGGGAAAAATGTACAGATATTTATTTATTATGTAGTTATCGATTAGAGACTAGTGAGCGTTGATGGAAACAGCACCTTATAACCCTCCTGACATAAGGCAGCCGCCGATGTGTAGCGAGAGCTGGATTCGAACACGCGACTTCGGTGACAAATAAAGGGCTGTTGATTGGGGGTGTAATTCACATTTCACTAAAGGGAATGTAAAGACATGGTGGAAATTGAATTATAATCAGTTGGTCTCTAGAAGCAAACAATGAATATAACCGACCTAATGTACATTATCGAAATTCCGGTCATTTGCGATCTCATAGGCTTATTAAAAGTTTCATTTTTTTTTACTACACAGTAAACTATGTGCACATCGTTGATAGGATAGATCTGTTCAGTATCGATTGCCACAGACCTGCTACCAAGTTCACACTGTGCTCAGTTTGTGAACCGGGGAATCTGCCGGGAGTGTTTTTTCCCGATCCTCCAGTGCTCGCTATATCAAGATGTTCGCAACAAAATTGGCCGAGAAAAAATGGCCGAGGACATTACTTTGGAGATTTTTATGCTTTTTTATCCATATTGTGCAATCTGTAGTTCTAGTGCCCATTGCTCTTCCATCAATTTTCTAATTGTCATCTGATGGAGCTATCCGCCATGTTTTTCGCATCAGCCATAATTACCGACTTGCATCCGGCGCTGCATGGTGGGAGACTCGACATAAATGTAGTTCCCCTGTCACAGCTCGCCGTGAGTGATGCTAAACCCCAGGCTGTGCAAAATGTGGGACGTCAACTTCAGATCCACTGAATCTCAGTTGACATTTAAATATTCTAATTCCATCATATTACCAAAGATCTGCCTGCTGGGTTTGCTTTTGGGAACTAGTCTACAAGATAACACAAGGCCAACATCAGTGTATATACATCGATAAACTACCTCACATGAATTTTAAAACGCAAAACCTTTCGTCTTTGTGACGTTACACAAGCGAGATATCGCAGTTCAACGTCACCAAAATCGGAAATATTATAAGAAAATCGAAAGGTCGGCCATCTCATGAATTCTGGTCAGTCTTATTGTTTTGCCTGTTAACCATTTGTGCGTGGGGTACGAGTGACGTGTCATCGTGTTTCCGGTTGCTTTCGTATCCTATTACATCGTAAAAATTATAGATTAAATATGGATTTATTAAGTCAGCAAGCACACCAGGAAAAATGACTGTTGTCGTTTAGTTTTGTTTCCGCCCCTCTTCCTGATTAATTCGAGTTTTATTGTTATAGTCTTCGTTTAAGCTTGCAGCCACCTGTCTACATCACGTGATCAACAAGATGATCATCCATATGTTTTAGGCATGATCAAGTGATGATATAAGACTGACACGCGAGGACCCAAGAATCAAGCAGTGATCAAATATGGTGGCAGGACGGATTCGGTCACATGGCATGGTGAACTCACGACATCAAGTGAGGACAGGAAATGTAGACGACCAGTTAAGTCGTTGTTAAGTTAATTGATGTTATGATGTTATTTTTAAATGAATGCCGCACAGCTGTATATCCTCTGAGATCGTTTTGGAACCTTCGTTAACCCTTATAATACAAAAGATCAAATGATCCTTTTAACTGTAGCAATGGATAGTTCGTTATAATACCAGCTGGAATTTGGAGACGATTTCACAAAGCGACTTTTGACTTCGTAAAGGAGAATAAAATACCATAAAAGAATATGATTTATTCAGTCTAAGACCACTGTGGTCTTGTGATTTTTCAACTCTTGACAATCTTAAGTAATTCCAGCGGAAGGATTTTCCATCTCTGAAGTATGTTTGAGGTGTTACGTACCAGCTTTCAGGCAATCAGCGATAGCTATATACTCCTGTTAGTTCACATGTCCAGTTAATATAGGTCTATAGCAAAATTATAAAAGCTGCGAACATATGATGATTTTGTCAATTTTAAAGTTATCGCAAAGAGTTTGTACAGTTTGAAGTGGAAATCACGGACAGCCTGGATGATGGGTGCTTGTACAGTTTGATGTGGAAACCACGGGCAGTCTGGGATGACGGGTGCTTGTACAGTTTGAAGTGGAAACCACGGACAGCCTGGATGATGGGTGCTTGTACAGTCTGAAGTGGAAACCACGGACAGTCTGTAATTATGGGTGGTTGTACAGTTTGATGTGGAAACCACGGACAGCCTGTAATGATGGGTGCTTGTACAGTTTGAAGTGGAAACCACGGACAGCCTGGATGATGGGTGCTTGTACAGTCTGAAGTGGAAATCACGGACAGCCTGGATGATGGGTGCTTGTACAGTCTGAAGTGGAAACCACGGACAGTCTGTAATGATGGGTGCTTGTACAGTTTGATGTGGAAACCACGGGTAGTCTGATATGACGGGTGCTTGTACAGTCTGAAGTGGAAACCACGGACAGTGTGTGATGACGGGCCCTTGTACAGTCTGAAGTGGAAACCACGGGCAGTCTGTGATGATGGGTGCTTGTACAGTCTGAAGTGGACACCACGGACAGTCTGTGATGACGGGTGCTTGTACAGTCTGAAGTGGAAAACCACGGGCAGTCTGTGATGACGGGTGCTTGTACAGTCTGAAGTGGACACCACGGGCAGTCAGTGATGATGGGTGCTTGGCTGTTGATTGTGGAATCTGCATCGCCATTTGCGTAGTCAACAGAACAAGTAACATCTGCATGACTCTCCTCTCCAAACAGGTAATATCGATGGTGGCTTCACACAATTAGTACAGGAACGATTTTACGTTGTGCCAAACTTCCAAACTTGGTAACGGCATTATCTTTAGATGGGGTCCACCTTGTCCACTTTTCATTATTCTCATATTCCTATTTGTCCCCTCTGTCTACATCTCTTCTGCCTGTCTGATAACTATCTGCCTTAATTATTTGAGGCTCTGCTTGTCCAATTCTCAGATTTTCTACTGGGGGGTGATTGAAAGATTTTCTATTTCGCTGCCTTTCTATTTTTTTGGAGGTGGGGGGGGGGGGGAGAGATGTATGTCATTCTCCCAGTTTAACCTTCCGCTTTCATCTAACCGCTTTTCTCCTTCGCCTATGTCTGGTTTTCAGTGTACGAATGTTGGATATATATAGTCTGTTTCCTTGGCTGTCTGCTTTCCTCATGATTCCACATGTGCGCAATTCTCTGTGTTTACAGAAAAGCCTGCATTGTTTTGTATATGTAAACACGCCTTTTCATTTTCCTTGTTAACTAATTTTGTTTTCATTTGACTGTCTGCCTCCATTGGCCCAATTCACCTGTGTGTACGTCTCTATGTATTTCTTTTCATTTCAATCACTCTGTACTCGCCGGGATACCTGTATTTGTTTCTGTCGGCCTGTTCAGTTGTTCATAAGTTTGTATATCGTTTATTTCCGCCTTTCTTCTCCTTATGTGCCATCTCTCTTTCAACACTGCTCAGACCGTCTTTAGATATCTGTCCGGAGGTAATTCTACTTGATCATTTACAACGTGTGACTATTGCCTTTACAGCACAGACTTTACGGTGACCCTCGTCAGGGTTCGGCGACCATGCATCCATGTGACACTTTCTGAGACAGCCTTCAAGCCTCCCACCTTCGTGCAATGCACAATCACTATTAATCTTTATGGAGGCTTCCATAAGTGCCTTTAGGAAGAACCTTAATTTTATCCCAGGCAATCCCGCCTTACCCTGTACAACTGTGATCATGCGGTCTGATAACATATTATCACTTAGATTAATGAACATGTGTGGGCTAGTGGTCATTAAGCAGTGACGATGACGGGCATCAAGGGGCCACCCACTTCTAACACAGACAAAAATGACGGCTTGCAGGGCCAGACTGCCGTGGGCGAACGATTTAAGCTGACATAGGGGTATAGGCCTATAATGAAATTCAATGTAGTACAATAAGAGTGTCTTTTTAGTGCATTAACGCCATTTATTAGATTAAAATCAATGCCATTCCAATAATTGTTTCAGTTACAACGTCGCTAAAACTCCACTTATTCTTGGATAAACATTTGGCATCTAAATAAGAATATATTTGATAAAGAAAGCTGCATGGTTTATGTATGTATGTATGTATGTATGTATGTATGTGTGTATGTATGTATGCATGCGTGTATGTATGCGTGTATGCATGCGTGTATGTATGCATGTATGTATGCATGTATGTATGTATATGCACATGTGAGAAAGTTCGACATTTTCTTGGCACTGGTAGGTGGTTCATACCATGGGTATCCCGCTTTCCTCCACCCATGAATTGAGCGCCATGGTGTAGGTGAAAAACTCTTCAGTTTGGCGTCAACAACAATAATCTTTAAAATAGACAAATTAATAGTCTCCAAAGTATGGAAAGTGAATTCGCCCAAAGATGTAGTATTCCTTTGTTGCGGTTAAAAATTCATTAAATACATGAAGATAGATGGGCTTCTGTCAAAAGTACACAGAACATTTAACGATCCATCATAAGTTTCCACCAAAACCCAGATCTTGATTAATATCATTAGAGATAAATATTATGGTAATAGTGTCAAGAAAATGTTCCACCACAGGTTAAGCCTTGTCACAACATTACTAACTATGCAGTCATTTCAGTCTCAATGGTAGCCTTTCATGGATTGTATGTGAAGGCGACCAATCTACTGCATAACAAGGTCGATATGCCTCTCTCGCACGGGGGTGTTGTAGCTTATATTCTGTGGGCATTGCAGACGACAGTTTGACTTTCCCTCATTGACAGAAAACATGAATTTGAACGATGACTGTAATATTACATTTATGATCGTGGCCATATTCACTCTTCTCAGCTACAGGCATTGCTCATATTACAGAGCACAGGTGTGGCTATTTCCGCTCGGGTAAGGCCCCTTGCATGTCTGTCCTTCCCCCAACCTTCACTCAAAGAAAATAATGATACCAATACATCTTCCAGAACTCTATTTACCATTGGCGCCCCCTTTCATATTGCGCAGTTGACGGTAATATCTGTTCTCGTTAGGGATCACATCAGTGTTGATAACATGCGATACATCGATTTCATACCTGCGTAAAATGCTTGACTTCGAATAAGATCTGTTTAGATAGTATATCTATAAAGATTCGTGTGGGAGAGTAGATTAGATAGTCATCCTCAACAGTGGCATCGTCTGCTTCGCATAGCTCGCACCGAGAATCGCCCTTTGTACAAATAGAGGCCATCTTGTATAACTCCAATGATATAACAAAGACGACTGCAAGCCTAGTGTAAAACACTGGATCACTGTTGACATTTTAACGTGTACGTGCTGTAAATCTTCAACCTTTTCAACCACTAAAGCACTTTTTTCCGTGAAATTTATTCATACATTATTATAAAAATGAGCCTAAAAATGATTTGTTGGTGTTATTAACAAAACTGCGCAAATTATTTTCTACACCCCATAGTTCTCTCAGAATGTTTCAAAATATTGGTTGCAGAGGCGGTTGAAAAGGCTGAAGAATTATAGGGTATCTAGTTTGCTATGAAGGGGGTGGCCCACAGTTTCAGTTCTGAATGGTACATCTTATAACTCATTCAATTAACTTATTCAGTGTTTCCAAGCAAATGGACTTGGCACTGCTCCATTTTCAGTATTGATTTTAGAGTTTTGTGGATTGTATAGAATATGAACTTTAACTGTAAAGTCCGCTATGGGAATCTACACGAAATGGATGGCCCCTGACGCTGTGAAAATCTGGGCTTTCCATGATCAGGAACCGGAAGCTGGGCGTACAAGTCTGGAATGATGGTGAACAGGTGCCCGTGAGACTACATACATCATACATGAAAAACGCCTCCAGGCATCAGGGACCTTGGATAGGGGTCTGCAGGGTAACCTGCCATAACCGTCCAAGGCACTGTCAAATGTTCGACGCCAAAATGCTTGATGAATTTCCTTTGACCGACATTCGCTCATTGTAAACTATACATTACCTTGAACAGTTCCATCACTTGAAAGGCCGCCTCTGAAGGAAACGAGCACAATTTTTTCTTTTCCATTTCCTTTATGCTTACATTTCAAGGCTTTCTGAGATCATGCTGTACATCATGAGTGAACTTAATTATCGCTTCCCTTTTTATTTTTTTTAATCTGGACGCGTGTATCAGTCTTACGGCGTCCATCAAAACCAGTGTGTCTGTAAAAGTGTTTACACGTATATGGGAGATAAGCTGTAATTTTACATTTCATTTTTAATATAGTTGATCTGTTTATTAGGTCTTCATTTAGTGACACGGTATTCCTTGCAGGGTTTATGACCTTGCGATGATATGACATGATATGACATGATATGACGTATGCCGCATACATGCAAATAACAAAGGACGTCTCGCTACAAATATTCATCACTGAGTTTGTCGCTCTTGTGGATTAGCCCAGGATGGAGAGAGTTTGTAGAATGTGTGATAAGCTGAACTTGTTCTCATCCAACATCACTGACAGTTTGTTACTCCCGGGTAATCTAGACTCCACACTTTGTTGTCATCGCATGGCAACAACACGTTAAATGTGGTGTGGAGGATTAACACATGTAACAGCTAAATATGTCTACATGGCGATTTTTATGACGCTATTATTTAGTTCAGTTGCTGACAGAGCCTGTTTAGTCTAAACGTGTGTTGGCCTCTACACGTTCTATTTGAGCATGCTCGCCATATTACACGTGATCTTATTGACAACGAGGCTAGTCGTCCGCACATTTTTGGAAGAAAAGATGTTGAGAGGTGTATCTGTATTTGCGGTACTGATACGTGCTGATTAGTTTATTTTCTCATAAAATTGTTTGTGTTTGTGTCCGCTGCACGATTCGTGGAGCGTTGTGCATCAGTATACACGTGCGTAGTCGTTGTGGCGGTTAGTGATGTGCAAGTATTGGATGTGTTGTAAGCTACATCTGGTACTCATATGACGGTTATATTAGCCCATGGTTACATGCGCATTTTCTTTTTATGTGATTGTATTGTACTGTATTCAATTTAACATGTCATCTTTAACTGAAACACTATGTATATATCCGTAAACATTTGCGTGGTATCATCTCATACCACCACATGCGGCTTTCACTTTTCTCTGCAGCGTATTGCAAATTCAAGCCCACAAGCACCCAGGGCTAGTGTTACCGTGCGCCTGTGTTAATGCTACTAGTGCCAGCCCAGCAACTGTCACCAATAATCATTGTGACCTCTAGAGAAGTGGGTAAACAGCACTGCCAAATAGTTCACAGTTCTGTTCAAATCGAGCAAAATTCTGACATAGGCCTGTTTTAATTAGCTTCAAAATAACATTAAAACACCCACATGCAGCGTTAGTTGAAACTTTAAGCAGCCAGAGTGTTAATCAGGATGGATGTGTATGATGATTCGCATTTTTATGCAATATTTTCGATGCCGATTCCATCTTCACACTATTCAGATACTCCTTGAAGTTAACTTTTAAACATGAGGAAAGAACTCAGGCAATGTCAATATGTCTCCAACTGTGAATCCAAGAAAGGTGACCTATATTTTGAAGTATGTTTTAATCGATCAAAGGTGTGTTTTCCTTGATTTGGGAAAATCCTGTCACGAAATAAATATATTTAGGAATCAAAGTGAAATCCCAGCTAGAATTTAACAACATAGCATTGAATGTCCATGGCAGCAGTGTACCGAAGCACTATCTTACCGGAGGGATACATGTGGGCCTACAATGTGCATGCGTATTTTTGTGTACCGGGTAGCAAAATATTGATGTATTCATTGTCAACAGCAATATATGCCGAAAATCAGGCTGTATGAAATTGATCCACGCTGTTTGTTTTTCATATTAATGTACACTAATTTAGTGCCATTTCCAATTAATATGTAACGTACTGCCCATGGTAAGGCCTACATGTATTATTCCATGCAGGGGGTGTACCCCTAGTAAGAGGTAGTACTGTGTATGCTGGAAGCATTCACAGGTGGGATATATTCATTTTATTTACATATAATATAGTATTGTTATATACTTATTTATTATACCATTTCATTAAAGAGTGACAGCCAGATGTATGTTAAGTGAAATTTGGAGCTTGGTTATTATAGGTATAAAATGAATACAAAGCATTACATGTATGTATACTGGTATATGTAGGTGTATGAGTATGTATGAGTATGTATGAGTATGTATGAGTATGTATGAGTATGTATGAGTAACATTAGCCGTAAGGGAATGCACTCTTAAAAAAAGTTCAGTTTAAAAAAGATTAAATGTCCGGTATCTCTTAACACCTTGTAGACCACTTCTATTGTTTAAAACTAAAATGAAGTCTCTGATTTGTGTTTCGGATAAACTAAAGTTGTTGAATGCCTAAAGAAGGCAGTATGGAGACATCCAACAAACTTCACCCATTTATGACTACAGGTAATAGGCCAAAAGATTGCAGTCTTATTTTGCCTTTGTACATGTGCGTATCATTATAACTGCATTTCGTCCTTGGAAAGAGCATTTCATGGTTGAAAAAGAATAAGGTGACAGTATCACTATGTATATTTTACAAGAAAATAATGCGAAATTCTTGATATTGAAAACCCAAAGCATACAAGTAAATGAATAGGCAAAATCTGCTGACGATTGAGAATTGTGTGAGATGGTATTTGTACATAGAATGTACAGTAATAATGCAAGGTAATGAACGGGTGAGTAACATCTGATAATTCCATCTAACAATAGTGACCAGAAACATGTTAACTGATAATGCTGGTAACCGCTTTGGTGCATGTATATAGCAAAATTTAATTGATTACAAAATTCATTGCTTACAACTGCTCCTTAGCACATAGATTGTGTTGCAAGTTTGTAAGGTCATAATACTTCATTTCTTCAGAGTTGGCTCCGGCATCTGTCATCGGTCATTTTAGTTCAGTTCAAATATACGTTTCAACCTATGAAGGGCTAGAGCAAAGAAGGTGCTGTGGCCAGTTAGGTTACCCATCTTAAGTGTGCACCTCTGAGGACAATTACACTTTGATTCCTATAGGAAGAGCATGACATGTGACTGAAGATATGTGCTGAGCCGGAGAGATTTCAGTGATTTACCTTGTGACTAAGTCGAACTACACCTACCTGTCGTGTTCAGTTCATGCAAGGGATTTGTGAACGTGGTCAGCTGTGGCAGACAGGGAGTCAGTTTATTTATCATAAGAAAATCAGGACAAGACTTACAGTTCCAGTAGTTAATTACCTGCAAAATATGTTTTCCTGAACAATGTCATTGAGTTATATGCTTCTCAAAATTCTCTGGAACCATTGAAATTGCAGACTGACACAAACTGGGGATGTGGATTGTGCATAAAATATATGTACATTATAACATTATATTTACTACATGTAGTTGTGGTAATTTAAGCGTTCAGGTGCACGGAGTGGACATATATCCTACGTTATTATCGTGGTTTCCATAGTAACATGGTTCTGTGGAAATGCGTATTTTTATTACTTTTGCATTATTTTCCTATTGCATCAATTATTACGTTATTATATGAAAACAGTAACTCACACCATAAACAACCTTGTGGTTGGACATTGGTTTCATGTAGAATGGATGTAGGGCTCTTATGAGTGATCTGTTTGTTTGCTAAGGTTTAAGGTGATTTTCAGTATTACTTCAGTGCTTTATTTTGAATGGTTAAATGTAGCATATTTTTACAAACCTTCCTTAAATAATGAGTGGTGTGAATGAAGACATTTAATTCCAAAGAAGAACAAGTTAAGTACCCATATTATATACATGTGTAGGTGATGACATGTTATATAAGTGGAAGCGTGGAGGTTTGCAAATGTCTTGTGCATAGGTGTCAAACATATTTAGCATACCATGTGTCTTGGAGGTAAACATTTTTAGGATTCCCTGACAAAAAATATTTTGTGCCCTCCAGTTGTTTAATGCCTCGACATTTCAAGCTAAACACCTTTTCTCATTCCATGTTTAGCCAACCAAAAAAGTGATAGCAGGATTGTATGGAGCTTTGTGTTTAGACCCTAAACACATATTTTAAAGTGAAATGACTTAGGAACAGCAATAAGGTGATACGACAAGTAACGCCGTTTTGGGTGTCTGTGTTAGATATAGTGAATGGCATAACAAAACTTCTGGAACCAAGATTGCCAATGTTGTGTATATACCTGCGCGGAAGTCATGGAAAATAAAAAGTCAGTGATAAGACAGAGCTAAAGATATTCCAATATATAAGGATAAGGCCTTCAGATAACTCGGAACTGGTATCTGGAACTGGTTTCCAGTAGAAAAAAGCACACGTAAGTCCAGAGACATCTCCAGCCTGTGAGTGATTCCCAACGGTTCATGTATAATGAAAGCCTTCCAGTGTCTAACGAGCTTTAAAGAAGGGATGGGAGCAGACGATTTAGGGGATTTAGCCGGTAAGGAAGGTTCTGTAGTCTGTCCTGAACACGTTATAAGACGTCCGCTTGCCTTCCCCCGTTCTTGACATTTACACCAAATCAATGATAAGTAGATATAACGGATATTTACTTCCGCTAACCAAATTTTCATCCCGGCCACTAGGCGGTGCTAAAAGGTTTTGGCAGGAAATTGAACGCGGATTTGGGAGACGAATAAAAGCCTCCGAGTCCATCATCAAGATTTCAATCTTTATAGTTGGGACTTTCCGACAAATAAAGTGTTCTCGATGAAACAGCGATTGCCGGAGATGATTTAAGATAAGTGCTGTCATCATAAACCATATTTTATTAACCCAGAGCAAGACGATTGATGGCAAAGGAAATTATTCCGGAAACAATCTTTACGCCATCGATTGTGTACTTGTAGAACAGACAGGAGAAGAATATTTACTAAGCCACCAATGCTCCAGAACATAGACGTTACACCATTAACAGGCATACAAATGGTCAGTGCAATTTGATTCTGCTCGAAAGCAATTTACAGAAAACAACTGCGGATGAAATGGGTCAGCATACGCTCAAAAATTACACGAACTCGGGGAAAATATTGATAAACAGATGCACCTGGGACGGCATATTACCACAAAACTATCTTAAACTAAGTTGATCTTCTCTACCATGGCAACATAAGTACATAACCTTGTAACTATAATCTATTGCAATCATCACTTCTAGAATTGTTTAACTGTGAACCGACACATTTATAAAGCGTTACACATTACATCACTAGAAAAGAGCCGCAACTCAAATAGTCATGGTCAAAATTATCTGTTGGGCCGCGTATAAGTAGATCCGTGATAAAAGTAAAGAGATGATGTTAGATTCAAGTCATTAACTACTTATTTACGTTTACCTTAAACCAAATACAAGTACATGTAAAACAAAGTGCCGCTTTATGTGGACATTGCGGAAGGCCATCTGGGCTACATTGAGCTGAGCTGTGACCGTGAAATAGAGCGTCGTGTTCTCTACACATGCGAAGCGTGCTTGCCGCCGTGCATCTTTAATTGTTTGCCGCTGTGCCGTGCATAATTACCGCCGTGCATGTTTGTCGCCATGCATGCTTACCGCCGTGCATGTTTGCCGCCATGCATGTTTACCGCCATGTTGCACCATTTACCTTTCGTCAAACTTTATTATCTGTTGAAAAACTTAAGTCCAATCAACCTGTACGTGATATATCAAATAAAAAAATACGAAAAAATCACAAAACGTACTTGCTGACATGCTGTTTTGCTATTCCCTCTGCCAGATCATGTTGTAAACTACCTCTGCCACATCATGTTATCAACTACCTCTTTTCACTTAAGTGATATGCATGTACTTGTATCGCCACGTTATGGCTGAGACCAAGGTAGCTTTAAGCCATAATAATTCATTCTTCACATATATTCATGCAACGTTTTGTAGAGTGATGACGGTGTTCGGCACCAACGATTTCATTTATCTGTGCACTAAACTGATTCTGAAATACATCGGTCCAATCATTGGTTGAACGAGTTGATAAGATATACGCCTTCATTGGATTAGTGTTCTGCACGTCCACTCACAAAAGACGACAACTCATCAATCTGGCATGTGCGGTCGTCCCCTTGAATCCAGCTCCTGCTGTGTCCACTATAACGAGTTCTAGCAGAGTGTGTCCTCACATATCTGCGTAAAGCTTTCTAAAGACCCACATCACCTTAGAGCCTGTTAATTATATGCACCTCCTTATATATGAGGAGAGCAGCATGTTAAAGCTGCTAATGGTTCAGTTGTAGCTAGAGGCTGTCCGGAGGTTTGTCAGACATCAGACGATCTACGATCATGTTTTCTCAAACTATGCTCGTCTAAACACACACGAACTTGACTTCCGACGGATCTGTGACAAATAGATATACTAGTACATATATAAGGGCTCACACGTGAAGTAACTACAACCAAATGCACGTTATCAATTCTATCTGTGAGCAAACTCAGACTGTGACGTGAGCACGGTCCATTTTAGCATACATGTATCTTATTTCTACCCAGCAAGCACCTGACAACATTGAGCTACATACAACATCAGATGGTTGACAGGCTGAGGAGTCAGCAAGGCCTCTGTAACAGTTTTAATAGATACAAGGTCTAATAAGAATTATTAATTCTAAATTTAATTCAATGTGATTATTTAAGGTAAGTTGACATCATTGTCGATGAGTGGGCGGCAACTCTAGAATGTTTCTGTTTCCAAAGTTGCCTCCCCTGCTACATCATTACGCTTCTCGTAAACAGATCTGCATTTGGGAAATCTTAAATGAAATGTAAACTAATGTGCGTAGGTTTACGTCCTGGTAAAACAAGCTTTGGAAATAATTATAGCCACCATAAGCATCGTGCAGGAGCTAAATACATCTTTTCAAGAAAATTCTCATATACACACTACTGAAAACTATTGTTCTGTTACTTCACTTAAACTGAATAAAATGAGGTTACACAGCGTGAGATGTCCCCTGCAAATATACGGTGGTGATTTGCCCGATTAGCAAAGCTTCAGTGTTAGAGTATACTATCTCATCGAACTGTTGAAATCGTGGAGTTTGATAAATAAAATGAAAATAGGAAAATCTTTCGTCTAAATTAGAATGACAGGGATATCTGTTAACTGGGAGCGGGCCGTGGCTCAGTGGTAAAGTCCAAGATGTGTATTTATTTATTGATTTGAGTGGTGTTTTACGCCGTACTCAAGAACATTTCACTTATACGATGGCGGTCAGCATTATGGTGAGAGGAAACCGGGCAGAACTCGGGTAAACCCAAGGCCATCCGCAGGTTGCTGGCAGACCTTTGCACTTATGGTCGGAGAGGAAACCGGCATGAGCTGGACTTGAACTCACAGTGACCGCATTGGTGGTAGGCGAGTCATTGTTCTCTTCTGGCGTGCTAATCCACTCGGCCACGGAGGACCCAAGACGTCTATTAGGGTGTGGGTTAAACCCCGTCGGACAGGATTCCCCACCTTCAGAACCTGTTTATGGATCCTTGGTGACGATAAACGGTGAGCAGGGCTTGTGAAACGCTTACGCATATTTATATTCGCTTAAGATTATTATTTTCCACTAATATGTGGTACCCGTCTGTAGCGCACGACACTCTGGAAAATATATATATATATATATATATATATATATATATATATATATATATATATATATATATATATATATATATATCCGTGATTGTTTATTACCATACTAATTAAACCATACTATTAAACAATCACGGAGATATATATATATATATATATATATATATATATATATATATATATATATATATATATATATATATATATATATCCGTGATTGTTTAATACCATACTCCAGACCATTTCATAGCAACCCTATGAGAAATCAGTATTCCGTGTCAATTTATGCGGGAAGCCCACGACCATCCATAGGTTGCTGAAAGACCTTCATACCTACAACCGTATCAAACTATACTTTAAATATTGCATGAAAGTGTGTACTGACGTCCGTGAACAGATATGTGTACAGGAATGAGAGAATATGTCCTAGACTGATACATTATTTCATGACAAACAATTTTGTTACACTTATACTGAGCTAATACATTTCCCTTACAAAGCGTTTTTGTTGGTGTGGCTATATAACCGTGGTATAAGTAACCCAGTAACCTTCTCTACATTCCGTGTCATTATCCACAAGTGTTATAATACAGCATTTACTGTTATCCACATTATCACAGCTGAATGTACGGACTCCAGGATGGCGTTGTGTGAATACACATGTCGCTACTTGCTAAATTGCAGGTGGAATGGCGATGCCAGCGGCAACAAAAAATTGAAGGTTAAATTAATGTTATTTGTTTTGTATGTCTGCCATAAAAGGTAGATACGGGAGGAAGATATCAGAGAACAGAGGCAATCAGGGGTGAGAAAGGGTTGATATTCATGATGACTTCTCTACCAGCCGTAAACCTCAAATGAGTTGATGAAAAGGTACCACTGAAAACATAGCGGAGAGTTTGTACATCTTCGTAGGCAACCTATGGGGTAGACTCCCTGCTAGCTCTAACATTCTAACAGTTTCCAAAATTACCCACCCACGTAAAACAAAGCTGGGTATATAGGCAACTGGTCATTCAATCATCATTGATCTTTATATTCTGCGGTTTCGTCTAATTACTCGTAATAATTACTCTTTGGATCTTACTATTCCGTATATGAGCAGGTACAATGTGGCATAGGACTGCAAATGAATATAGATAAATGTATAAGCCCTATATACGGGACATATGGGAGATAATAAAGGCTATAGCCATGTTGCTGGAATAGCTGATACACAGAAGGACAACATATGTTCATGTTGTCACTACAGAACCCGAACCCAAGCTGACGTGGTACAATGCTAAACAAACAAACAAGAAAAAAAAGACTGTAACGAATTTCTGAAACATGCGGGTCTGTGTATAAACATATATACATGTATGTAGGTATAAGTGGGTATATAGTGCATGTAGGATTTCTGGACCATATGTGGCAACCATTCATGTCATGTACGCTGTGCAGGCTAACTCAATGTCATCACAATGAAGCACATTGCCATTCTAGAAGAACAGTTTATATTCTAGGCTTATCTGACATCTGGATTTGCAGCAAAACATATTCTGGATTTAGGGATAGATATTAGCATATCATTTCCATAGTTTAAACATTGGCCCAGGAGAAAAATCTTGTTGGCTTGCGTTGCTTCGAGCGATGGATTAATACTGTTTAGTTGAATGGTTGAGGATATATAAAATTTATAGACAAGACGGAGTACTTTTGGTTCACAACGACCTATTTTGTGTTGCCATGTGTGACCGATTTATAGCCTGAAAGTTTTTCATTGTCCAGTGTTGGAAGGAGTAATACTACAACAGATATGACCTTGGAACAAGGGGACGGCTTGCAGATCTAGGTATGTATGCATGCAATCGTTCTGAGCCAACTTTCTATTATTTTTCATTATTTCCTTTTATTAGTATGTCGAGAAAATTACAAGACTCATTTTATGTCTGCAACCTGCGGATGTTCGTGGGTTTCCCCCGGGCTCTCCCCGGTTTCCACCCATCATAATGCTGGCCGCCGTCGTATAAGTGAAATAACACCAATCAAATAAATAAATATATAACTAGAGCCTGGCTCTGAAGTGGGTTCAAGTTTAATGAGCTAAACCTAATTGGCAGAGTAGTTTGGACTCAGCTTATGGCTATGTATATTGTATTTGTACAGTCAACGGCACACGGTCGTGTCGCTTCAAAGTAGAAACATTGCAGAAGCAACAAAAACCATGTGCGGACTACAGTGATTGGACATTGTATCCTTACACTATATCCTGTACTATATCCCCTTATACGCTGTCTGTGGAACTGGGTGTAACACAATCGAAATGTTTCACAGTGATTGGACTTGCGTAGAGTACACTTAGGAATATCCCCTTCCGTACTGTGTAAGGTGCTGGGTGCAACGCTGTCGAAAGGTTTGGTTTTAATTATCATTGTTTAACGCCATATCCAAAATTGCGTCACAGACATTCGACAGGGTTCAGTTTCATAAATGGAGGAAAATGGAACGTCCGGAGTATATAAACCATCTACGCCTGGCAAGTTCGAATCGACGATATTGTTTTTTATTACAGAGCTTCCTGACATGCAACCCTAAAATCATTCTGCCGTTAGATCATATACTACAAGATATGAAATATAACTCATCTATTAAGGTTATATTATGCTAAAACCTGTAAATAATTTAAAATATGGCAGTGTCAGAAACAGTGTTTAGGGTGAAGTCGATAGGACCTTAGGTTACTGGTGTCACTTTCCCGCAAGACATACTGGACTCTGCCCATTCCCCAGCATGCCATTTGTTTTAAAATAATGATGACCCGAGGCAATGAAATCTCGCCGTCGAAGCTATGCTTATGTAGTTCAACATTATGAATTAGAAAAATGTTCTAACTTCATTTTCTTTGCAAGGATAAGAATTTTCAACATATCGATGTGTAGAGCTTGTGTCGTTATGTGTCACTGACTAAAAGCAAATAGGCGACTCGCTAAAAGAAATAGACCATAGTTTATTAATCCACCGGTCCATTGAACCTTAACAGTGCAAGTTCTCTAATATTTTTGTGGGTTTTTTATCCGATTTTTCTGAATTATTTTATTAGTTCATCGCTAACACTTTCTTTCTCGAATCCTGAATGTGGTATACCATCCATGCTATCCATGACGACTTAGTCCTATACCCTACCATCCATAACGACTTACTCCTATTTTAAAACCTATGCCACCCTACTGACATTCTACCACATCGTATCTACGATGAACGATAAGTGGGGTGTCGCCTATGTCCGTGGGACAGAATATCCCTGCTGTGTGGCAGCTGTTTCACGGCGTACCGTATAATTATGGTTGCGATGGGCGAGATCAATGCTTATATATGTATATCAATATAACTGAATACTCACAAACATGTAGCAATAGATGGGTGAGTCACACGGAATGGCAGCACAATCAGGCCTGGATAAATGCCAGCCGCAGTGTTATCAGCTTTCATGACCTCGTCACTCCCATTATAATATAGCCCATGAACTCAATCCAGCAGAAAATCAAACTTTTGCTGTACACAGTTAGCCTTTGACAGACCTCGACAATCAGAACTCACTGACGACGAAAAGGCAATTTTGAACTCAGCAGGTCTGTGTGTGTCCGTACATTATTATACTTTACACGCTGACATTATTTTATTTGCAGATCTATTATAGGAGAACTGTACACTCAAAAGACAGCAACCTTATAGCCTTTGGGTTGTTTCTGTTTTCTCTCAAAAAATCGAAGTGCCATGCTTTCTTGCATAGCAAGTTGTCATGGTTTCTTGCTTCACGGTGACATGGTGTCCTGTATGTCGAGGGGCCATGGTTTCCTGCAAGGCTAAGTACAATGGTATCATGCAAAGCGAGGTCCCATGCTTTCTACGCGGCGAGGTGCCATGGTTTTCTTGGTGACAATGTACAGTGATTTCCTGTATTTCGAAGCGCCATAGTTTCTTGCATGGCGAGGTGCCATGGGTTCTTGCATGCGATGTGCCATCGTTTCTGAATGGCAAGGTGGCATGAATTCCTGCATGGCAACGTGGAATGGTTTTCCGAATGGCGACGTGGCATGGTTTCCTGAATGGCCCCTTTTCCTAAATGACATGGTTTCCTACAGGCAGGACTAGAGTTTCCCGTCTAGAACGGTGACCATTAGCAGAATGGCGAAATGCCGTGGTTTCCTGCACACCGTGTGTCGTGGCTTTTTGGCTTGGTGATGTACCGTGGTTTCCTGCACGGCAAGGTGTCATGGTCTCCTTCAGATAAGGCTGGGTTTTTCCTTCAGGAGCTGAGACAAGTTCAGAGTACGGCAAGGTGACGATTTTTTACTGACTCATGTTACATCCAGCTATATCTACTTCCTAAAAATCTTGTTTGATTTCTGTTACCACTTCTTAATAAGAAATGAAAAATTAATACCTTAATAGCCCATAATCTCAAGGTAGAGATGTACGTGCATGTACACAATCAGATGTTCTTATAGAAACACTGTACATTATTAGCAGTTCAGGCGTAGATATATCGTGTATATATGCTCATATAGAAGTATGGTGTAGCCTTATTGACAGCGTACGGTTGCTACATGAATGTCAGATCCACATGCATCAATACACAGGCACCTGCTCATATACGGAATATTATTAGCAGTTCTGACGTAGATATTAGATATCAGATTTATTAATCAAGTGGGCGATATTTAGCTAAAATCACGTGGTTATATTCCACAAGCTGTAATAAAACGATCCGGTCGATTAAGCTGAGAGATGTGTAATCGTTTTTCCTTTTGAAGTTGTTTCCTAATAATCGTTCTAACATTCAGTGAAATGGTAATCTCTTGCACAAACAAGTGTCATACAGACCTGCATATATGTATATATCTACATGTAGTAAATGTTCTGTGGCTGACTTTACTCTTGCAAGCATCCAGTATTGTAATGTGATAAGGGATTTGTGTTTCTTGCTGCATACAGAAGCTGCATGTTGTTAATTGTCCATGTCTTTGCCACTCATGAAATTGCAGTGGATTTAAATACACCAGGCACTGTTACTGAAGTCCATTAAAGCGCACCACCTGAATATTTTAAAATACGAGAAATCTCATTTAATGTGTATGTCTTACTCACACAAAGCTATGATAAATATATATGTACAGCAGGATAACGTGCGTACAGCAGGAAAACTTGCGTACAGCAGGGAAACGTGCGCACAGCAGGAAAACGTGTGCGTACAGCAGGAAAACGTGCGTACAGTAAGAAAACATGTGCGTACAGCAGGATAACAAGTGCGTACAACAGGAAAACGTGTGCGTACAGCAGGAAAACGTGCGTACAGCAGGAAAACATGTGCGTACAGCAGTATAACTTGTGCGCGTAGCAAGAAATCATATACCTATAGCAGGAACATATATGCATAGAACAGAAAATAGATGCATAGAACAGGGAACATATACATACAGCAAGAAACATGTATACAGCAGAAAAAACATACTTACAACACGGAGCATATACGCATAGCAGAAAAAACATAAACATACAACAGGGAACATATACGTACAGCAGGAAACATGTATACAGCAGGAAAAAACATATACATACAACAGGGAGCATATACGCATAGCAGGAAACATGAATACAACAGGGAAAAAACATATGCATACAACAAGGAACATATACGTATAGCAGTAAACATGTATACAGCAGGAAAAACATAAACATACAACAGGGAACATATGCGTATAGCAGAAAAAACATCAGGAAACATATATACCAATTTATACGCAAAACATGTACGTAGAGCAGGAAAGGAATACTTCTCCAAATACAAGGCTAGAAACTTTCTCATAAACATACAACAGGGAACATATACGTACAGCAGAAAACATGTATACAGAAGGAAAAACATATACATACAACAGGGAGCATATACGCATAGCAGGAAACATGAATACAGCAGGGAAAAAACATATGCATACAACAAGGAACATATACGTATAGCAGGAAACATGAATACAGCAGGAAAAACATATACATACAACAGGGAACATATACGTTCAGCAGGAAACGTGTATACAGCAGGAAAAACATATACATACAACAAGGCACATATACGTACAGCAGGAAACATGAATACAGCAGGAAAAACATATACATACAACAGGGAACATATACCTTCAGCAGGAAACGTGTATACAGCAGGAAAAACATATACATACTACAAGGAACATATACGTACAGCAGGAAACATGTGTACAGCAGGAAAAAACATACACATACAACAGGGCACCTATACGTTCAGCAGGAAACATGTGTACAGCAGGAAAAAACATACACATACAACAGGGAACATATACGTTCAGCAGTAAACATGTATACAGCAGGAAAAACATAAACATACAACAGGGAACATATGCGTATAGCAGAAAAAACATCAGGAAACACATATACCAATTTATACGCATAACATGTACGTAGAGCAGGAAAAGACTACTTCTCCAAATACAAGGCTAAAAACTTTCTCTTGGAACATATTAAGAACGGATTCAAAATTGACACAATACTTGAGTATGTCAATGCACCTCTTTTTATATAATTTCAAATCTTTCTCTATTTTAATTTGATTCTCGATTTGGAGCTCGGCTTTCCATTTAACTGTCTCATTTGCATTCGTTCGAATGTTTAGGTAATGGAAGTGGGAAAATAGTTTATGCAGACATAGCAAACTACTTCATTGCGTGTAACTATATAGTGTATATCTAGCAACGTTACTTTTAGTGAATGAAAATATGAAGTAAGTCTTCGCGCCTTTTGAAAGACAAAATCCAAACACGAAGTAGGCATATAAGTTTCTTTTGAAAGACGAAGTCGGGAAACACGGGATCAAACCAGAGTCGGGACATACCAAAGGCTTTAAAAATGATACATGTTGCTGCCTCGCTTAGCGCTGAGCACAAAGAAGTTAGAGCAAGGGAAAAGGACTGGTTGGCCCGGTGTGAGTATAATGTGACTGGGTGGGGTATCTGTTGTCTTTGACATGATACTTCAGTGGCGGCAACACTTTGGTGGCACGGACTCGCCCTGCCACAAGAAGACGCAGTATATGTTCACACACATAATGACTCCTGGTCGTCATATGACTGAAAAATTGTTTATTCATTGTTTTGAAAGACAACCTCAAACCGTCCTCAAAACATTTTGGAAACGTTTTGTTCGGCATGATGAAAAGCATCTTAAAAGTATCTATAGGCCTGTACGGCGATCAACCTGCATATACTACAGTTTACATCATGTGCATAGCAGGAAAACAATATTTCTCCGCAGGAATTCCTGTAAGCCACAGGTTTAGGAGCAGTATAGCATACATCAGACTTACACGCACAATATAGGCCTACGCACTGAACTGGTGTATGTTTCTTCTTGAAATGTAAAACATTTTTCTTTTCATCACTATTTTAGATTAAGCTAGGACATATAATTAATGATCCGTAAAAGTCTAATTCTGCTACACGGAACATTCCGGAAGACCCAGGCTTCTCTTGACAGTAGGCCATATTGTTTCGTTTTGTTTTTAGCAAAAGGTGATGAAGGCCTCCGTGAGGAATTGAGGCTTCACTATAAGTTTGCCTACAACTGAAAATGTCCATAACTCATTGATAATTTGCTTGTTTGTTTATTAAGACGTCGGACGCATTTGCTACGGAAGGTGAGGGAAACTCCCGCTGTCACAGCTGTGCCCTCGAAATGAAGGCCTAGCCGAGGAGTACAGTGAACTGCTGATAGACGATGTCCGGGGAGACGCTGCCTCTCAATACTGGGGCGGCGAACATGGCTGATCTGGACGCCGTACCTCCGTGGTTCGTGCGCCATGTCAAGGTGATAGCCAGGGTTTGGGGGGTCATCACACTTACAGGTGAGTCTGGAAACCATGCATGTAGATGGTTGTGCTCAGTTTTAAATCTTAAACCTGAAATATATGTTTAAATATAGCTGACAAAGTAGTTTGAATTATCCCAACCTCACGATAGAACGCGAGATGTATCCCAACCTCATGATGGATCGCGGAACGCGGGATGTATATATATATATATATATATATATATATATATATATATATATATATATATATATATATATATATATATATATATATATATATACCCCGGTTTCCAGCTTATCCTTATTTTACAAGATACCAATAGAAGCCCATTATGTGGTAAACTCATGAAGGTAAACTCATTGGCCACCCATGCCGGTAAACCCAGTAAAGAGCCATGTATGAGCATGCAGGCAGCATTCAAATAGCCCCCGCGGTACTGTGTTACATAGATCGTCTGTAAATGGCAGGCGTGTCACGCATGAAACCCTTCTCGTTCTTTGTCACAGATCATCAGTGTGCCAAGTGACGTAATATCAATGTGTTTTGATATTTGCAGAAAATTCCATTTTGAATATAATTACGATCATGAAAATGGATTTGTGTGATAGATGTCGTGCATATACTGAGGTGGGCATACTTTCTTGTCATCGTGGTGCAGCTGGTAGGCCTACTCAAGTTGTCATCGTCCACATTTAACAGCTGGGGTCGGTTCATGAAGCATGCTTAGTGTTAAGCAGCCGTTAACTAAGTGCACGTCATATCTGTAGAACATACGTTCTACAGGGCGTATTTAGCTAAGTAAGCTTCATGAAACCGGCCGCAGTATCATAGCTGCAGTAGGCCCCTCTACAGCACCATTAACACTGTTTCAGTAGTGTCGTGTAAACAGTGAAGGACGAGCAGAGTCACAGAAGTGGCAGCACTAAAAAGCTTATGTATAGTACTGTATGTCACTCCACATGGGTGTTTTTGTTTGTCAGATCATCGAGGATACTTTTCGCCTCACATGCTGTGTGAGCTTTGTGTTTTCGATGTCATACCGTATAGACACGACACAGTCACAGGCTGGCGACTCGGTGAATCTCATATACAGGCTAAAATACAGACCTGACAAGAGACGCGTTAAAAGTCTCAGACTCATGCATATAATTAACTTCAGTCTGCGTCCTAAGTCCTTTTCTTTTATCGCTTATAACCAGCACTGAGTATCGGTGTTTTATCGCTTATAACTAACAGTGTGTACTGGTATTTTCGGAACTGAAATACTGTTTAATCATAGCCTTACTATGGTTAAAGTTTGGAATCCTCAAAACCACTAAGCACGTTACTCTAGTGTCTGTGGGAACGACTCGAGTTTTTGTGGGTTTCCTTCGCAACCACTAAGAGGTGCATTACTCTGGCGTCTGTGGGAACGAGTAGAGCTTTTATGGGTTTCCCCACAACCACTAAGGGGTGCATTACTTTAGCGTCTGTGGGAACGACTGGAGCGTTTGTGGGTTTTCCTCAAAACCACTAACGACTACTCCGGCGTCTCCTGCAACGGCTAGAGCTTTTCTTTCCTTTCTCTCAGAACAGCTAACCACTAATCCGTATTTATTTATACAAATTTACGTGATTGTTGCTAGGTGTCTCATGGCGAGTGAGAGTGTGGGGATCCACAAATCCAGTGACGGGGAATATGTTTATAGCAGTACGCCTGTGTCATGACTAAACGTCACAACAAAGGCTGAAGCCGATCGTCAATGCCTCGTATAATTGTGTTACTGGGGCCTTGCTGGCCCTGATAGTTAAGGCACAGGCTCGTTTCTACTAGCCTGTGATAACCAATCAGTAAGCTTATCTATATCACAGTTCAGGCAGTCAACCGATCATGTGTTCAAATTCAGCTCTTTTTATTGTTGCGACTTGTCAGGAGGTTTGGTTTGTGGCGGTCACTCTGATTTTCTCTACCGATAAACCTGATCGCCGTCATGTCTTCATGCAGTACCGCGTTAGACATCAGTCAGTCAGTCAGTCAATCCATCAATCAGTAGATTCAATGCGCCATTAGTGGTCTCTCACTTGTTTAATTATTGACCTACCCTAAGTCTTTTCACGTTTTCAACTGCCTCTGCAACCAATATTTTGAAACATTCCGAGAGATCTATGGGGTGTAGAGAAATCATTTGCACAGTTTTTTTGAAGCTTGCATCTTTAATGACACAAAGAAATCAATTTTGGCGTAGCTTTCATAATAATTGTATGTATAAATTCCAAAAGGTTGAAGATTTACAGTATGGGTTATGTGTACGTATGGGTCTAAATATCCATACCCATTTAAGACGGATCCCAGGGGACTGGCAGTGTACAGGTCACTTGGGTGGTAACAGTCTGTCGGGATATTGAGGAGTCCAGTTCCATTGTCTGTCACCTGTAACATGCGGAAAGGTCAACCAGCCTGTAACATGCGGAAAGGTCAACCAGCTTTCTGTGCCGTCCCTTTGTCGTTCACCTATATTCAAGAATCCTTAACCAAGAAAATGGCAATGGTTCACTATATCATTTAATCTAGGTTAACACTTCAACTTAAATCTTTGGGTCTTTTTGAAAAATAGGGGGACGTGTGATGCACGTTGCATCCTGCTTCCTGTTACTCGAACATGGCGCACCCATGACCTAGTGAGAATTCATCCTAAATAAAAACAGATTATATTATTTGTTGTCTTTTCTTTTAAGGCGCTTCCTCACTACTGGGCACTAACTGATTTATTGATTAATTGATTTATTTTAACGACAATATCAAGAATTTTTCACGTCTGTGATGGCGGTGTGGTTTATGGGTGAAGGAGACCAGTGTGTCTGGAGTAAACCAGCGCCTTTGGGCATACTTGACACACTTGACAAACACCTAGGCTTTAACAATGCGATCAGGGCTGACGCACGTGCTTTAAAAACCTGGACCCTCCGTCCGATGAAATCATCTTGCTCTTTATAAAATTTGTTTGTGGACAATATGCATGCTTAAAAAATGATGATGAAGATGATAATGATGATGATGAAAATGGCAATGATTCACTATATAATTTAATCTAACTTAACAAAACAACACTTCATCTTAAGTTAATCGCATAAATATAAACACTGTGCGTGCAAGGACGTATGTCATAATATTGAACAGATAACGTGTCAGTGATATTTATTAGCGTCGTATGAATAGCCTTCATGGTCCCATTGAACGCACACGTTAGCTCCTTGTCTCCTTGTTAGCTCCTTTCTTCATTCTGTCATCAGCTGATAAAAATATATTCGGATGTTTTAATAATTTCGTTAGGCCCATTAACTTTCCTTTACAAAAGCAGAATAACTCCTGCGTCTCCTTCCTGTCTAGTGAGCACTAAAATCTTTCGGCAATCCACATCCTTCATGCGTGACGTTGAAATCGGGGAATGCGCTGATTCGCTACTCGTGCCATTTTTATACCTGAATTTGCAAGATGTAGATCAGACAGTCATCATTAAACAACATCAGGTTAAAATTTCGCCTTTGTATGAAGATAAATTGTTATTCAGAATCCATTATGAGGTGCGATTTACGCAAAAGGTTAAACTGTTTCAACCACCAGAATTTCGATAAAACCATTTATGAATATGTCATTTTATTTTAGTGATTTGGACAACAGCCATCTGGACTTTAGACGAGCATTATAACAGAAAACATGTCAGCGCGGAGAAGCTGTACGTCAGCTGGTATTTGATGTGAGTATCAGAGAACCTGTCAGTACGGAGAAGCTGTACGTCAGCTGGTATTTGATGTGAGCATCAGAGAACCTGTCAGTACGGAGAAGCTGTTCGTTAACAGCGGCGCACTTTGTCCACCAGCAGAATCCTCGCTTATGCAGGAATATAAAACAAAACACTACAGTATAGGGAGTAAAACAGTGACGAGAGTATGACAGCTAACATATGGTGATATTTATTTTAAATATGGTGATATTCAATTTACCTCCGTTTGGCTTTTTTCCAACTGCTCATGTTAACACTTGAAAGGTAGCAATACATGCACCCTAGTACCATGCATGGCTTCAGCAGAATCAGGTAAATGCAGCGATTTCAGTTGCAATTCATTAGACGCCACTTATTCAAAACGCTTTGTTGAAACCACACTTGATTTTATTGGTTTGATGCAGTGGGGGGGGGGGGGGGGGGCATAACGTAAATGTCTTTTAGGTGTTCTATAAGAAAAGGAAATAAGAATGACAATGCAGTGAAGAAACGTCTTGGGAATGTTACTGTAGGGACCAATGCCATCTGTCTTCCACAGATCGTTCTACTTTTGATTCATGTGTGTATCTTGTCGTTTCAGAGCTATTGCCATCTTTATGACGTTTGTAGAAGTCATATGGATAATTAACAAGTCTGCGTGCTGTAGGTGAGTTGGTCATCAGTAACTGGTCATCACTACACCCACATGATTCTCCTCTGTAATACTGACCATTACATGTATCATGCAAGATGACGACCAGTAAATATAGAACGAGAACGACGAATATTAACCCAAATGTTCCACATTCTCCCGCGTGTAGCTTTTGTAATATTGTCTTGGACACAACAAAGGATCATCACCACGAAAATCTTTGTACAAAACATAAATAAATATAAACAGTACATCGGGACATTTACTTTACTGGCTAATTCCGATAAAAACTCCGATGGTTAAAGCGCTGGCTCGTTCAGGCACTTCATCAACGAGATTGCGTGTTCGAATTTAACATTTACTGTACGGATGTCGCCCTAATTCAAAAGGTTTGTCAGGGTTTCCAGCCGTAAACCTACTTCTTGGTCTGCCAGTGGAATAGTTTAATATTTAGAGTTGTATACATGTCTCGCCCGTTTGGCCTAGTTCCTAGTGA
This sequence comes from Liolophura sinensis, assembly GCF_032854445.1. Lineage (NCBI taxonomy): Eukaryota > Metazoa > Mollusca > Polyplacophora > Chitonida > Chitonidae > Liolophura > Liolophura sinensis. The sequence continues at coordinate 9,679,307 of NC_088300.1, read as the reverse complement.
CATCAAGTTGGTTCCGCAATTTTCAACTGAATACCAATTTGTCTATGGGCCAGTAGTTATGGTGAGAGGGTTTGGTTAGCAGAGACAAAGCAGTGCTATAAATCCCATGGTTTCTCTGTTATTGCAGACAAGACGGTTGCTGCTTTGCCGTTTGGAGGATCTTCCTCTGGCTGGACAACTGGAAAAGAGGCGTTCTTTACATTCTTTTCTCAATCCCTGCCTTTCTCGAGGGATTGGGCATTTATATGAATCTCATTTGTGGTGAGTAAACACTGGACATACTCTCCTTGTCCCTTTGTTTTGTGCCAGATTTTTTGTGCTTTGCTACTTTATATTTCTTTGCCCTCCTCATGTCTTATGTTGTGTAATTTTTGTCTTTTATATTTTGTTCACTTCCTAATAACTTTTCCTCTAATTCTCTTTGTCTGTAGCGTTGCCTACAGTTTTGTTAATATCTGGCTTACAGCCTTATTACACCACCTCTCTAAACATACATACATACGTGTCCAGAGAAAATGCATTTTGTCAGGTATTCCATCGTTTCTACCAATCTGTTTTCTCGTTGCCCTTAAGGGTTCATGCTGATCGTCTTGGGCTGTCTTTACATTACAAAGACTTTTCGTTACGGAGGCTACACTATCATCCGTGAAGTCCGCAGCACTCAGTACGTAGAGTCGGGCGTGGCTAAGCCCCGCGTGATCACCATGGAGGTGACAACCCAGACTGACGATGATCTTTACTACGCCGATCTCTTCAACAGGATAGACAGCATCAAACCAGTAGAAACCAAGAAGTAGGAGGAGTTTCAGTCGGGAAAACAGGCAGGGCCAACTGGATGGTTCGCTCTTCTGAGCCAAATGGATTGTTTACAATGCCATTACAAATTAGAGAGATGACTCCAAGATAAACTTGAACTCAGACCTGATGGAATATCGAGTCACTGCTTCTCTAAGATACTAAACGTGATGGGCGGTGCTTATATGTGATTTATGTTCTCTCAGTTTTTGGAATATGGAAGTCTTTTGAAATGCTTTTCTTGGGAGCAGACGCAGAATGCTCTTGACGTCACTGTGAATTGTCTCCTGATATACATGTTTAATATCAGAGCACTTCAGTTACATAAACCAGCCACATATATAGCATATGGTACACAGCTTGTGTCCTAAGCGAGAATTTTGTCGATACCTAGAGGTCCTACTGTCGTTGTCGATTACCAACAATGCAGACATCATATGGCTCATTAAGCTAGACTTAGAATTCTAATTTGTAGGCCCAAATGCAGTAAGACAGTAAGAGAAGGTATTTTAGATACAGCTTTTATGATGTGGATTTTACCCACCATAAAAACCATGAAAGAAAAAAAAAATTGATGTAGAAATGATTAATCCAGTGGTTGCAGTTTACCGTCTCGTGGTCTTCTACTACGGAACAACAGAACTGTGCCGTAATGTAGCGTAATGCAACATGAGCAATGCTTGATGGAACGACTTTACATAAACCACTCAACCAGTGTTACTATGCCAACGGTGGCTTGCAAGTTTCAGAAATTCCGGGCAGATGACCTAAAATTTGATGTGGCCTTAAACTGTTTAATTATTTTTAATGCTTTTGGATCCCGCGCAACTGAGCGTACTTCCGGTAGCCAGTGATGATGGTCCATGATGGATATGCTAAGATTCCTACAGTGTTTACGTGACTGGGATTGAATCACGAGGACTTTCAATTTCATCTGCGCAGAGGTATTATATTTTGCTCTAACCGTATACTCACAATGGTGTTATGTTGAATTTTAGTGTCCAGAATGGTAGCGAAAGTAATATTATAAGCCTGAATGGAAGTATATGCGTGAGTTGCAATGTGCAAAACTGGTGAACTCCAAGTCATCGACCCTGACTTTGATCCTGTTTTTCGTGAAATAACTGCACCAGGAGATTGTTAATTGTTAACCACTTTATATCTAGACACATCTGATGTAGCTGCGTTCTGTCTGACTAATGTAGAGTCGATTCCAGAGAGAAGTTTCAAACTGCACTCTTCGATGTCTCACGCTTTTAAGAGCAGATTTTAGCAGACCATTTAATGTTATTCTTTTTACTTTTTAATGAACTAGAAGATTAAGATACAGCAAGTTTAGGAAAAAGCCCAGCGCGTACTCTTAACCACTGGGTCAACATATAATTTTCGCTATTTTGTAAACCCTGCTTTCTCTATATACACGATGAAGTCTTCCTTGACAGCAGTCTTGAAAGTTTTTTTTGAAGGCCTTACCATGCGGTACAGGCCAACTTCCTTATGCACACAAGCACAAGTCATCATGTTCTCAGCGCCACCTAGGTGGCAGGTACCAGACATCATTCACAAATATGTACATGTATGTATACATACATACATGTAAACGTTTTCTCAGAATGTGAACAAATTTACAGCATAACAACGTGCTAAATCGCAAAGTTATATATATATATATATATATATATATATATATATATATATATATATATATATATATATATATATATATATATTGGTTTGATGGCAGCCCCATTCTAACGAATGATATATATGAAGTTAAACATGGTTGTAGGATTAATCATGACTGGGATTTGTGTATTCTCAGTGTTCTCTCTTTGCATTATATATTGGCGCGTTTATATAGTGCCACTATTTCATATACATGGAATGTATACATGCATTTCTCTATATATAAAGTTAAAGTCTATATTCAGTCTCCCAACAAACATTAAATTTACATACGTCATATGTACATATTTCAGAACATTTAAAGTTAAAGTCTATATTCAGTTTCCCAACAAATGTTAAATTCACACATGTTATATGTACGTATTTCAGAACAATTCAAGCATGTAAAATTTCCTAGAAGACTATGTTATATTTATATATTACCTCTTAGGCGACAAATTAAACATTGATATACATGCAATATGTGTTTAATATCAAAATTCATGTTGACTATGCAACTCTATGCATAACACTATATAAGTATTCAACGGCTATTTATCTGTGTACATCATTCCATTATAATCTGATATGTAGGCTTACAGTGGTCATTTAAAGCTCTTTCTTAAATAAGTTAAACTATATATTTAACGTACATGGTAAATTTAACAACATACCATTACTTACAGTATGTAAATTAATAACTACACGTGGGTGTATGTATGTATTTATGTTGCAGGTGACATTTGTAGAGGCTACTAAATAGGTCTATATACAGACCTCGACGATATGTGCCAATTCTGCTTAGTCAGCTGTTTAGATATTTGTATCATCCACATGTATAGACTCGTATAGGTTAAAATGTATAATGATGTAAATACTTTTTCTTCTTTAAACTTTTGTTATGTATTGAATTTCATGGTATTATTTAAATCCATGTGCCGTTTTAATGGTTATCTATGATGGTCTCAATGTATATTCTGTTAGACACAATCAGCCTGGTTAACAAGAATGACTGGAATTATGTGATTTACATATAAATATATGTATGAGAGGGATTTGAACACCTTGGGTAGTTATTCTCTTTCAACTTATTTATTTATTTTCACATCTTGTTATGTTTTACAGATTGTAATGGATGCACTATCCATTACCATGGACTGATAATGCATTTGGACTAAAATTAGATGTTAATTGTAATTATGTCTATATTATACAAATATCTATGAAAGAAATAAATAAATCTATGCTGTAAGCATTTCTTTAATATTTTTCTTTTGTCCTGGAATGCTCGCCTTTCACGACTGTTCGTTAAGCCGCACATAATGGCATACATAGCTATAGGACATCAGTCTTGCCAAAGAAGTGCTGGATATCAAAAGTTTCCAGCTTATTAAACAATGCCATCACGTATTATAGTCACCAAGAAAGCGCCAGTTTCTGACGGTGCCAGTGTTTTTCAACTGTACTGTGTCCAACTATTGACTCGCGCTACGTACAATTTGACAGGTGTGTGACCTCATACTGGTACTCAAGAATATTTCACTCCTACGATGGCAGCCATTTCAATGGGTAGAGGGAACCGGAGTGCACAGTTAAATACACCGACCTTTGAAAAGTTACTAACAAACTTTCACACAAGTGGTGTACAGACATGCACATCATATTGATGGTATGAACGTGGTTTTCAACAAACGCAAGACTGCTCACGGCCATACGAGTTTTGTTGACTGCATATGGTACCACGAACACTGAGAGCCGGTATATATTCAAAGCCCCGTATCAAAGGCGTATTTCCATCACACTCCGTCAAGAAACTCGACACTCATTCCAATCACACTAAACTAACATTAACTTTGATTTGATTTGATTTATTCACCAAGCAACAAACAATACATATAATTTGATATTGGTAGATTGATGGCGCGGAAATTAAAGCTCCACTTAGAGGAGCTTTCTCTATCCCCTGCTAAAAGTCACTGAAAATAATCATGATTTAAACTAAAGCTTCTCTCACAGAGAAGATAGGTGTCCTTAATAAAAGTCTCAACAGACTACTTCATTTGTTACAGTCTACTGGAGAACCGCACGTAAAATGCGCAAAAATGAGATATAGTGTACAGGTTAGCCTGACTTTCGTTCTGCCAACGATTGATGTAAATGTCTGCCATCGGAACTTGATTCAACCCTCAAACCCTGTATACAGGCCAGCAAGGGTAGAATGGTGAGGTATCGTGTGGCTTGTTACCACATGCTGGGATTATCCCCCAGGTCAATGGTCTGGAACATACAGAACAATACTTGTCCAAACATCGTCCGGGAATTTGGATATACACAGGTTAGAGCCAACGCGAAGTTAAGAACATTCATCATGCGAGATGCATTGTTATCTAATGCTGCATCGCAGTCCTCCATACAGTCAGTGAAAATAACACACTTAATGCGTCGTCATGTGTGCGGAAGTTCAACGTGAAGTGCTCAGATTCTGGAAGATTTGGTGCAAGGTTGTACAAACAGCCAGCTCCACAGAACACAGAATATGTGTATAAGGTATGGGGGACGAAATACCAGAAACACTTGCCTTGAAGGCTGCATCTCTGAAACCATTTATTATAAACAATGAATTCTCAGAAACAACTTATAAGAACACTGATTCCCAACAATATCCGATAAGAAGATGGCATATTTGAACGACACAAATCATCTCATTACTCCAGAAAAAAATCGTTGCAAGTATATTTACACTTGCTGATGAAGATCAGGAATTACAATACCGATTAGGTCATCAAATGACCCTACATACCGCACACAAGTTTTACCCTCATTTGCTTTGATTCGAAGCTTACATATATATATTAGAAACAACGTGGATGACATCAAATAATATCATCAGAATAAAACCTTATTCTCGTAAAGTTTGGGTCCGATTTGTTGCCGACATGTATTTTAGAGAATAACAAGATTACAATTCTACAGACTGGATTTCGAAGACAATTATAATTTTTTCGCAAATAAGGGCAACGTTAACACACATATTAGCTGCCAAGCAGTAATACAGAGTGAATCAAGCGGCAAATGTCTGATTTATAATGCAAGATACATACTCGTACTAGTTTTTAATTTCACAAAGCACGCGCCGTTATGGCAATTCAACCAAAGTGCGACTAACAAATAAAATGAATGGGATGTCCTTTTTATAGCTGAATTAAAATGTAAACAACAAAGTCTAACTTCATTAAAATGACAGTTATAAATATGTAACAACACACAATTACTAACAGGCTTAGAGCCTCAAATAAAAGCTGCGATTACATTCTCAGTTTGCATGATATGTGTTTGGAAAAATATATTCGTTAATAAGACCTCTGATCAGTAGATCAATGGCTTAAACCACCTAGCTGTAAAATGCCATGGCAAGCAATTTCAGCAACATTAAACACTCCGTATAACTATGTATTATCCGAATACATTATGTTTTCATAAACAATTGCTCCTGTGTAACAGCAACATAACATAAGGAAGTATTCAAGGTAACATCATACCTGAATTCCAAGTTTGGATATATGAATTCCTAGACTGGATACATGAATTCCTAAATTGGATACATTAAGTCCAAGATTGGATACATGAATTCCCAAACTGGATACACGAATTCCTTGACTGGATACATGAAGTCCAAGACTACATACATGAATTCCTACATTGGATACATGAATTCCTACATTGGATACATGAATTCCTACATTGGATACGAGAAGTCCAAGATTGGGTAGATGACGTCCAATATTGAATACATGAAGTCCAAGACTGGATACAGAAATTCCACGACCCAGCTCCATGACCAGATGTATGAATTCCAGTTTATTTTATCACTGGGGATTTACTCTTTCCTGGAATAATAGAGTAGAGATTCTCTAGTGCTGGAAATTAGCTCTGGGCCTCAAGCCAGTGACCCCAGAGCCAGGAACCTCATCACCAGAAATACATGGCAACCCTTCAGATCATTCTTCCAACAAACCTTCCAGAAATATAGGAGGTGGTTGACGGGCAGACATTACAGCAACTTTCAAAAACCAAATACACAAATTCCATGACCCGCTACATAAATTCCCTGACCAAATATAGTGAATTCCATCATTTAATACAACAATGTATCAGTTACGGAGAATATGCCTTTGAGTTTCAGCCCAAGTATGAATCCCAATGTTACTTAGCAAACATTCATACCATCAACAAGATTCATCCAAATACATCAACCAATCAAGCACTCATAAGAACATAACAATTTGGCATGTGTCGTACGTAACAGCTTCAAATAGCAAGGCAATTTAACTGGTAAGTTAGGCTTCACATTCATGGATACCATATAAAGCTTTGGTTGCTTCCTACATCTCTTTTTTTAAAGTCTCCAATCACATAAGACTTGAAGGAGCATCTGTTAACCTCAAGTCAATTTTACAAAATAGATTTAACAAAGAGGCAATGATTACTGCATGGGTAAGTTGTTTTGCGATTGTGTAAATGTTGAACAGGTTAGTTGATATTTACACAGCATAACATAAACATTCACACTACCCTAATTCTTCTATTTTTTTTTTGGACAGATACAGTGTAGTAGGAATGACGAAAAAAGAATATATTTCTTTACCAGCCTTTTGGAAAAGTAAAGATATGAGTATGTTGCTCATTAGAAACCCAATACTCCTGGTAGACTTACATATATATTGGCTAAAATGGGCAGACCAGGTGTTCCAAAACTTAAAAGAAATAAGGTATGTAACACGTACAGGTAAATGTCCAAACAATATCATAGCTGTCTTAGGCAGTAAACCTTGATGTGAGCTTTACAGTGTATACCAGCTTTAATAATGCATTGGCTGGTCAGATCGTTTACACTGTATTATGTATATAAAGGTGAAATGTCAAGATTTCCTTCACTGATGAAAGTTTATATTTTCACTCAGTTAGAGTTAGTCACTCACTTTAGTTTATTACATTGTGCTATCTCACACTCAAACGCCATGACGTCAAAAAAAAAAAAAAAAAAAAACATTTTGTTTTGTGATGTTCCATTCTAAGCTCAGTGGTATGATGTTTACTCAACTTTAACATTCCTACTTCATGAAAAAAAATCCGACATCATGTTCGACTTCATGTCATATACACAAGTCTGTGAAGTCCTACAGTTAAAAACATCGCTTAATCTTGTTCAAATCCACAAAATTATGATATTTTCATAAATAATAAACAGAACGTTGCACAGTGAAGGCTATATCCTCTAGGTATTCATGATTATTTCAGTAATACACACACTCACTACAAACTCAGGCTTATGGTGGGAGGCAATTGTGAGACAAGACTGGAGATGATGATGACGATACATAGAAATTCTGTAAATGCACCCCTGTATAATTCATATTTATCCTGGCACTACCTTTGTAGCCAGGCTTCCCTGTGTATGATACACATGCACACTTTAACAAGCTAAACTTCAAAGACGGGTTCTATATACACCATAACAACAGCAACTAGCATTAACATTAACCAAGGACTAAACATTATCAGGCTATAAACAAATTGTAAAATGATACTAGCTTTTAACAACCTACAAGTCATGGGTATTTGTCTAAAAAAAACTCAAGTTTTGTAAATTATTATCATTGATGACTAGGCAAGTTGAAAGTAATTTTATCTTCAAAAACACACCATCTTTAAAACCAACACACAGTGGTTAATGTTCCACACATTCAACTAGTATATTAATTTTCCGTAATTATAAACAAATCTATATGAACATTAAACAAACAGCTGCCTCTAAAATTCCATCACAAGGTGTACTATATCCTAGAGTAGCCTTGGTTACAGGTGGGTCTGTGTAACAAAACAAAGTGTCATATAATACACGAAATTCAAATTCAAATATCCTGCCCTTTTCAAATAATTAAATAAGATGGCTGCCCTTTCATCTAAATCATTTTTTCCCCACGATTTGGCCGAAATAGGGCCATAATCCTTCATCCAATTGTTAGTCCACTAAGCATATCACTTGCTCACACAAACGGTAACAACAACCACTATGAACGTTTTCCGCATGTTTTTATCTATATATTGTGTGTATTTGTACATTTTACATCATAACAAATGCACTTGTGCCTGGGCAAACATACTACACCGATTAAAAAACCTGTGTGAATGTTTTCCCATTTCAGGGAGGTCAAAAAAAACAATATGCAGGTTTATAAAACAGGTCTGAGGTATATTCTTCTACAAATCTCCTGTAAAATGTGATACTGTTAACTAATAAACACCCCCATCACAGCCTTAGTGCACAAGGAAAGCAACAGCTTTCTGTTGTTGTGTTAATTTAGAGGCTGGCCCCAACACTCCCTGTGTCACTGTCGGATATATCTGCATCCTGCATCTGGTCACAACAGTGTAACTACAATGTAACTACAATGTAACTACAATGGAGCTATGAACTGATTGGCATCCAGTTGTTCCAAGTACCTGAAAACAAATCAAACACACTGTACACATAATACATGTATATCACTCCTGGTATATCAATATTTCTTTTTCTATGTTTCACCTTTAACTTTTGTAACTTTCAGGTTGACGATCTAAATCATTTTGATTTATTCATTTCTTTGATTGGTGTTTTACGTCGTACTCAAGAATATTTCACTTATACGATGGCGGCCAGCATTATGGTGGTCTAAATGAATTCTTATTTCATTTTACTCACTTAATAACTTCTCTGGAAAATTAAATAAGATGGCTGCCTTGAGCAATAACTGCGCAGCTTGTGACAAAAAATTAGAGTCAACAGGAAGCTGATCGTGTTACTGATCTGCACCTTTTTGATTCACACATTAATTCCTTTCTCTCTGGTCCCTAGCCAAAAATAAGGCTCCTACGCCTTTATCACTGTACACCCTGGAGTGAGCTAACTTGACCACACACTTCACATCATTGACCAGGTCAGCCCACCTCAGGGACCTGGGGGGTGGCACTATTCTGAGACAATGACCTTCCGGGAATCACACTTCATCATTTGCCAGGTCAACTCACCCACCTGACAATGGTGGCATGAGAAGCCCTCAATTGACCTCAGGGATATACTGACCTTGGGTTATACTGTTCCACGCGTCCTCTGAGGATGTTGGGTCCCAGGAAGCTGCTGAGCTGGTTAAGGCACTGGCTGGCTGCACTGGAGGTCAAGGCGTTGTCACTTGTCTGGAGATAGATTTCACATGTAGCATCAAATCCTGCTTATACCCCAAATGAATGTATATCACTTACAATTGATCAGAAACATCGACAGACAGAAGCGTTCAGGTATAGTGCACAAGACTGCAGTGCAGTATCAAACAACCCTGACTACATTGCCTTCAACAAAATGTTTATCTGATTCAAACAAAGTACAAGTTTATCAGCATACATAGAGAATTCCACCTACATGCATGTAACTGACTTCTCTGGTATATGTCATATATTCTGAAGTGCCGCGACAAAATCCGGGAAACCCTGTTAGAATTATACATGTGAGCCTCATTGAATTCAAAAATTATGATGCTTTTGTTTTAATTTGTACATTCATGCCACATTAGATAAATCTGTGACACATGATTAGATAATATCAATGAATATCATAGTAAAGTGTATCAAACTCACCAGAGCATAAAATACTGGATTTAAAAAAAATTCAATAAACTGCTTGAAAGGCCTTTTCCCCAAACCTCTTGCAATACTTGGCAGCTGAGAACAAAACCAAACCAACAAAACCACAGAATTAATCATCCAGCAGACAATTTGTAGTCCAATGTCCTATTTATTTTTAGGGCCATGAATTTATATGGGTGTATACAAGAGTTGAAACCATGGCAGTACATAAGCATCCTCAAATGTCATACATTATTTACTTTGGGCCATAACTTCATGTAACTAAGCATAATCAAACCTCATACGTTATTTACTCAGGGGCATAACCTCAAATATCATGTTTACTTCAGGCCATAACTGCTTGTAAGCATCCTCAAATGTCATATATTCTTGGGACCATAACTGAACATAAGCATTCTCAAATGTCATCTTTACTTTGGGGCACAATCTCAAATATCATGTTTACTTAGGGCCATAATTGCATGTGGCATCCTTAAATGCCACATTTACTTACAGCCATAACTACGTAGTCATCCTCAAATGTCATGTTTACTTACAGCTATAACTACATATGGTCATCCTCAAATGTCACATTTACTTACAGCTATAACTACATATAGTCATCCTCAAATGTCACATTTACTTACAGCTATAACTACATATGGTCATCCTCAAATGTCACATTTACTTACAGCTATAACTACTTATGGTCATCCTCAAATGTCACATTTACTTACAGCTATAACTACATATGGTCATCCTCAAATGTCACATTTACTTACAGCTATAACTACATATGATCATCCTCAAATGTCACATTTACTTACAGCTATAACTACGGATGGTCATCCTCAAATGTCACATTTACTTATGGCCACAACTGCATGTAGTCATCCTCAAATGTCACATTTACTTATGGCCACAAACGTATGTAGGCAACCTCAAATGTCACATTTACTTATGGTCATAACTGCAAGTAGGCATCCTCAAATGTCACAATTACTTACGGTCATAACTGCATGTAGGCACTCTCAAATGTCACATTTACTTTGAGCCATAACTTCAAGTAGTTATCCTCAAATGTCATATTTACTTAGGACCATAACTATTTGGTATTCTCAAATGTCATAATTACTTAGGGCAATATAAACTATTTGATACTCTAAAATTACTGCATGTAGGCATCCAACAAGAGTGTTTTCACTAGGTGAGGTGAGATAAACATGTGTCACAGACGGAATCGGCAATCAGGTGGGAAAAACAAACATATGGAGATAATTACATCAAGTTTACAGGGAAACTGGCATTCTAAAATCCATGTAGGATTGATTATACTACCTTAACTTTTTGCACGAGATGGCCACCCAAACCTTTCACATGATCATGTTATTTCCCCGATATAACGAGTCCTCCTGAAGACGCTTGGTAACTTCAATTTGATCAATACTGTCTGCAGTGGACTGTAGCATATACCATGTCAATGCATTTATTTGTGGTAGCAACTAAGATTTATTGCACCATCATATGCACGATGGTGAGATAAATTGTAGTTGCCACCACAAATGCATGCAATGACATAATCGAAGATCCGGTGCAAACAACATTGAGTATCTCACACCTGTGAGACATGCTCAGTTCTCTTGAAAAGTTAAATCAACGTACCTGTTTACAAATGCTCTCTAGAAGTTGAAAATGCTGAGTGTAATGTTTATGACTGGCAGCTTGAGCAACAAGGGGGAGTAACTCTGTCAACACTGAGCTGTACTGAGGAATATTGGCTATTTCTGACACCAAGTGGACGCAACTTGAAGACAGAAGAGAACATAATACAAAAATTAATGGCAAAATGTATACCAAAAATACGATAACAATTTAATAGTAAGCACAATTCTAATTGTAATATAAGCATCTGGGTACGATGCTAATATTATCACGTTTACAATTTCTTCTCTCGAACTTTTGCACAAGCTTATCTGTAACTCCAGCAATAGATTAGTCACATACCCATCTGCCAGTTCCCATGGCTCTGGGGGTTTCCTGAACTTGTGATCCATACATCCACCCCCTCGCTTCCCTCTGCCCATTTTGGGGGCCAGGGACCCACAGGAGTACATCTGCAGGGGTGAGAAACCAGGCCAAATAAACATGATAAATGGACATCAAGTACACAAAGTGACCATAAATTTAAACCATGACTAACTTGCCCATTTTTCCTGATTCTAAGAGTTAGAAAGGTGTTTTGAGGTTTGCTTGGAGCTTAGGATGATATTCTACTGGGCAATTTTAAATTTCAGCACCAAAAGTAATATATTTTGACATTTATTTGCCTCTAAATATGCACTTTTGTGGACAATATTTTTGGTCATTTAGGGGATTGAACAACTATACTACCTTGTAATATACTCAAATCAAACTGGAAAATCTCCATGTGAAAGATGCTTCTACAATGAAGCAAGGAACTGAAAGACAAATCTCGTATCCATGGGAACAAGTTTTCACCGTGAATAAATCTCATCATATATTCCTACTTTGAACATATTCAAACTTTTTCCTTTTCAAGTAAAAAGATACATGACTGTATAAAAAAAATTACACCATTCTAATTTTTTGTTGGTGTTGGTATTCTCAGAAGCATGGTTAGATCCACTATGATTGTTAATTTCAGGTTCTCAAGGTGTCTTCATACATTCACACCTCTCACCTGTTTGTCTGTGTGTAGATCCATATCATTATCCCTGGCTCTCTTCACAACTCCGTAAGTCGCAGGGCCCTTTTCCAGATCCCCGTACTTCTCAGCGGTCACTGGCTGGGATGCTACACCCTCTAGACCCTCTTTGATTTTAGCTATTACTATTTTAGCACTCTCGTCCCCTGGAAAATATATGCATGTAATAAGTAGCTAATATTTTACTTTCTCTTCATAACATACTAACATTAATTTTTCGTTGTTGCTGTTTTAATACCAATTTTTAGGACCAGCCTGTGTGTTGTACCCAGAAATCGCATTAATAAATAATGCTGTCCCTAGGTCATCCATGATTCTCGAATGCCATCGGCTGATCAAACGGATTAAAATGTTGACATACACTTGTCAAGAGCTGCAGACGAGGTATATACCTCAAGAGGTATATGTAATTTAAACCCTGCGAGGCTGAATTAATGCGCAAACTGAAATCATTTTATTGGGTGAGGCCCCATTTCACCACGTCATTGTATTGTCACGCCACAAGTGTTCCATGTCATCAGTCACGGTGATGTTTACACAGGAGTAAACATTAGTTCCACTCATACACAAGAGTACACATCAGTCACACTCATACACAAGAGTAAACACCACTCTCACTCATACACAAGAGTAAACATAACTCCCACTCATACACAAGGGTAAACACTCCCACTCATTCCAAGGAGTAAACATCAGTAAAACTCATACACAAGAGTACACATCAGTCACACTCACACACAAGAGTATACATCAGTCACACTCATACACAGGAGTAAACATCCGTCACACCCATACACAGGAGTAAACATCAGTTCCAGTCACACAGGAGTAAATATCAGTCTCACTCATACACAGGAGTAAACATCTGTTCAACTGAAACAGGAGTAAATATCAGTTCCACTCATAAACAGGAGCAAACATTAGTTCCACTCATACGCATCAGACCAACTCATACACGGGAGTAAACTCACCATATGCTTTGAGAACATTAGCTAGGGCCAGAGCAGCACCCTGTCTCACAGATGGGATGTTGTCTTGTAAATTGTTGAAGAACAGTGGGTACAATGTAGGCATGGAATCCCTGAGGGAAAAAAATTGTATACATTCACTGACCAAATTCTTGGAGTGAGTGAGTGCTTGGGGTTTAACGTCGTTCTCAACAATTTTTCAGTCATATGACGACGAAGGAATCATTAGGGTGCATATACGTGTAATGTGCCTCCTTGTTGCAGGACGGATTTCCACCGCTCTTTTATTTAGTGCTGCCTCACTGAGACGACTTACCGAAGGCAAGCAAGCCGCCCCGCCCGAGCCATTATACTGATATGGGTCAACCAGTCGTTGCACTATCCCCGTAATGCTGAACGCCAAGCGAGGAAGTTACAACTTCCTCTTTTAAAGTCTTAGGTGTGACTCGATCAAGGATTGATCCTGGATCTACCAGTCCCGAAGCGGACGCTCTACCAACCAAATTCTTGGAAGGCATCAAATAAAAAAATTAATTTTCATATCTAAACATTTAATCTAAAAGTTTAATTTTGCATCACTTAAAAAGGCATTATGACAAACATTTAACAATGTTTTCAGGACTGAAACTGTGGCCATTTCAAGACAAGGAAAAATATTTCTAAACCTTCTTAAGACATGTCTTATGGGTTGAGATAAGAATGCCCCTAGTTTACTCTTCCTGGCAGTTCAGTGAGGTTTGATAAAATAGACTCCCAGGCCATCCAAGTTCATCAAAGCCAGCAAAGTTCATCATCTGTCATCCATGACAAATACGACTCACAAATACATAAAGCTAAAACAGTGGGTATGTGCTCATGCATTACTGCAATGTTTCAATACCACAAATAAGTTCAGATTCACTTACTTAGATTCTTGTGGAAAACACTGCACAAAGTTGCCACATGCCACACAAGCAGCTGAAAATTGAGAATATAAAAGGAGATAACTGATAAAGTTGCTTCATTAACAAGGTTATAGGCCTTTATCTCATGAAATTGGTGTCAACAACAAAGTGAAATCAATGCAATACAAGATTTTGCACGCTAATATATCCATGAGATAAGTATCTGTCCAGAGTGATGGTCAATGAGTACCCAAACTGTGACAGGTGTGACCAGGAAGGTACGACAGAACGCGATTTAATTAAATACTGAGATAAAAATAAATACTTTGCAGATGCTTCTGGGATATTTCGAGGGTCCGCATAACGAAGAAGTTAAATTTGTGTATTACAGGCAAAGTATTATATATATGTATGTCACATTATGAAAAAGAATGTCTATTTCTCGTGGTTCACATCATACACTCATATGAAATACCTACATTATTAGGAGTTATCAAAAAGAGTAAATTTGTTTACTTGAAGGTTTAGTTACAGCGTGCTGTTCTAGATCTAATTTTACATGAAAATCATCTTCAGTCCAAACAGATACAGTCCATCATCCTTCTGATACTATTGTTCATTATGACAAATTCAGCACTGAAGTTGATTAGCCTTTTGGTACAACTGTAATATTGGAACATTGTATACATGTATAGATACACCAAGATTGTTACAAAAATGTTCCATATTGTTTGATATCTTCAAATTGAGTTTATGTAAATTTTTTCTTTCAAAAAAAAAACAACCTCAAATTGAATAAATATCAAAAATATATATATATATATATATATATATATATATTTCTGCTTCATGAGGTGGTGGAGGAATAGACCATGAAGAAAGCAGGCCATGACACTATCTGTTTGCAATTCACAAGACAGAATCACATCTACCAGGATGGGCGGAGAAAAAATTGGACCAAATCAAGAAGAAATTTTCATAAAACTTGTGTTGTTTTGATATTAAGGAGTATTACAGCAGTGTGAAAATATATCAACTATGAAATAGCCATGTACAGTTGCAGATTTCTACACCACCTATTTAATGTGTTATGTCAAAAATCTTACCATCTCTGACAGGCCAGCTGTCATCATTGAAACAGACAATTAATGCATCTAGCAGTTTGGGGATGTAAGGACTGACCACTGACTTGTCCAGCTATAACAAAACAAGATAGCTCTGACATGATAACAGGACATTTAGATTAACAACAGCAATCCTTATCTCCTCAAGCATTTAAAATAACCCGGTGGTATGATCAGGAATTATGACAAGACAATTTTCATTCCACACAAATCAATGTGTATACCTTTGTAAGTGGCTTGACTTTATAAAACAATGACATAACAATGTGACAAATAGCAAAAATTGTCACCAAAGTGGTGCCATCACTGTCATTACTGAGTGCTAAGCGAGGCTGTGAAAGGTGCCATTTTTAAAGTCTTTGGTATGACCCAACCTGGGTTTGATCCTGGAGGTCTGTATGATATTACTGTGATACAAAGTAGCTATGCTAAATGCTATAAATGCCCCTCCGATGATACACATATACATTTGATATTAGCCCTTTGTAGTGTTACAAAGGAGATCTGGACAATGTTAGAGGCGAGGTTTGTGTGATGTTACCTTATGTCCTAATTCATGTTACCTTATGTCCTAACTCATGTTACCTTATGTACTAACTCGTGTTACCTTATATCCTAACTCATGTTACCTTATGTCCTAACTCATGTTACCTTATGTACTAACTCGTGTTACCTTATATCCTAACTCATGTTACCTTATGTCCTAACTCATGTTACCTTGTGTACTAACTCGTGTTACCTTATATCCTAACTCATGTTACCTTATATCCTAACTCATGTTACCTTATGTCCTAACTCATGTTACCTTATGTACTAACTCATGGTACCTTATATCCTAACTCATGTCACCTTATGTCCTAACTCATGTTACCTTATGTACTAACTCATGTTACCTTATATCCTAACTCATGTTACCTTACATCCTAACTCATGTTACCTTATGTCCTAACTCATGATACCTTGTGCACAAACTCATGTTATCGTATGTCCTAACTCATGTTACCTTGTGTCCTAACTCATGTTACCTTGTGTACTAACTCATGTTACCTTATGTCCTAACTCATGTTACCTTGTCCTAACTCATGTTACCTTATGTCCTAACTCAGCAATACAGGCACAGGCTGCTTCCCTCACAGCATGATTGTCAGCTTCTGACTGTTCAATGTAATACTCCACCTGAACACACAATAGTTGGTATTAATACACAAATTCTTTTTCCTGTCTTTCCAACATCTTTAAACCCTATAAATTACGTCCTAAATCCAATTATCTTGAGAATAAATTACATTAAAAGACTAAAACAACACACAACATGCAAGGCATCTTTATGTCTTTTTACGTTGAAGTTTTGATGAAATACTGGTTACTGATAATTTCAAAGGCGCTTACCCAAAACAAAAATGACAAAGTTTTCAGACACTACTTTCCTTTATAAGATACTAAACGAAACTTGTCAGGGTTAAAATGTTTCTCAAACATCCCTCTAAATCATGGTTCGCGCCAATCCCATCAAGGGAGATAGCTCATACATACCACCTGAGGCATGTACCTTTCCACCAGTTGCTTCCCTTCCCCTTGAGTTATCTGACGCCAAGTTTCCTGTGAGAATATCTTTACACCTTCAGCCACATAATATCTAAAAGAACAAAAGTTTTTGAAAGGTGTTAAAACTAAATAACTGTTTTTCCTACAGAAGTAGTCATGATTTCTCAAAGCTTAACAATTCAATTTGCACACAGTTAAAATACAAATGAGCGGGCGGGGCTACCATATTATTTGAAATTTTGAGAACCCTGATAAATAATATGTCAATCGACCTAGATATAGTTACGGATAATTTTGAGCGAAAAGAACTATGACGAGCACGGAGAGATTGCTGACCTGTTCAGGCACATACGAGGAATTAGCACTGGGTAGAACTGTCCTCGGATTTCATCTGAGGGCAGAGATTGTAAAAACTTGCGGGTGGCAATTGACGCTGCTAGACGAACCTGAAACAAAAGAATGTACTTACAGTACTTGCTTGTTGAATATTGGTTTTAATGTTGAGACTTCTCAATGCTGTTGTGAACAAACAGTCTACGCATTATGATATATTACAAAAAGTACTGGGGGCCTCCGTGGCTGAGGTGGTTAGCGCGCCAGCATGGCACAATAACCCAGGAGCCTCTCACCAACGCGGTCCCTGTGAGTTAATCTAGCTCGTGCTGGCTTCCTCTCTGCCCGTACATGGGAAAGTCTGCCAGCAACATGTGGATGGTCGTGGGTTCCCCCCCACCCCTCCACCTAATGATGGCTGCCGTCATATAAATGAAATACTCTCGAGTTCGGTGTAAAACATCAATCAAATCAATAAAAAAATAAATATAATCTGAACAAACCATTACTTCTAACGCACCCTAGCCAATGCAGTTTTCTGTTACTGCTCAAATTACTTCTGCGTATAATGGCAACTGAAGTACAAGACAGTACATGAACATACACAGAAGCAAACGTGCAGTGCAGAAAGAACCCACCTGACTCCAGTTGTCACTGAGACCCTTGCCCAGGTACTCTGTGAACTGATGGCCATATCTGTACACAGCATTGCTCTCATCTATAGCAACCACACCATCAGGGGCTGCAGAAAAGTAACACAACAAACACATGATATCTGAAATTAATCAGCTCTGGTAACGGTCTCTCATAGCACATTTATACAGTTTAATCATTCCAATGATAATCTCTTAGCCGTACATGTTTACGGTGCCCAAGCAATTCTCGGTCCACATTTTAACACTTGATTACGGAACTATCTGTTTAAGCTCAGAGGCATAGCACCTACCATTGTGATCAATTCCACAGGAGACGAGAGAGGCGCACACATAATAGCCAGTCTCCCGCACAAACCTGTTAGTGTGATTCAGTGCTTGGAATATCAGGTCTAACAGGTCCTGATCTACATGAGGGTTAAACAGATGGCCACAACCATCTATCATAGACTGGAGGCACCTGCAAACATAGAATTACTTTCATCAAAGCACCGAGAGCATTTTGTTCCTAAAGACAGGATGTGATTTCATCATGGAACACTGAAGATCACTTCAAATATCTAATTTTAAACGAAAATCAATTCAAGACAAATATCTAATCTTAACATTTCAGGAGTGAGATGATAGGATTGATCCAAGACATAATGTACCCTAGCCATGGAAAGACAGCCATGATCAAGTGTTTGTTTTTAACCTTTTATATTACCTCCACGTCAATTTTGAGTTTCTTTTAATCGTATGTGGTGGGTGAAATATCTTACTTCATCCATGTTTCAAGTGCTTTCCAACCAGCTGTGTCATGGAATATCTGAGCAGCATCTGCACTGTTCCTCTGGAAGCAAAATACATTACATATATTTTTGTAGCATGTGTGAAGAGATACCCCCTTCCCCAAACAAGTCAATAACCATTCAACATGTACTGTGTCAATTAAATGAACGGAATGTCCTGCAAAATAGCATCAGTGGATAAATACCTTAATGGCTCCACAAAATCTGAAATGCAGACTATAGCAATGTGGTTAACAGAAATTTGTGTCACACAAAATTTTCATTTTATGTCTCAAAATTATGACAAAATTTTATGCATATATTCCGCCTAGTAATGTGAAATTCTCGGACATAATGACGTAATGGTTACTGACTATTTTATTTCCTTACTGATCATTAGGGTCTTAGGAAGTTTAAGGCCATTTGTATCCCCAAGACTGTCATCATAAAAGTGAAATATTCTTTACGAAACGCTAAACTGAATATTAAATTATGAAATCCATACGTTTCATTTATCATTTTTACGTATATTTTTGAGTCATACCCTTTTCCTATCTGCCAGGTTTCCAAGTTTTTCCACAAGTTTTTCTGTGTCCTCCTGACTTGAAGTCATCGGTTCTAGCAGACTAAGATCTCGCTCAAGGTTTGATCGCACTCCCTGAAGTATGACATCCTTGTATAGCCCATATATCTCAGGACCTACCCTACTACACAGAGCACCCATCACCTCTCCTGAAAGAAGAGACAGACCTTGAATATTACAAACATTACATGAGGCAATCAAACATGAGAAATCACTAAAATTCTGAACTAACACACGTTGAGTTATATTCAAATGCAGCCTCTTAAAGCTCCTTAACCTAATAACTTAATGTGATAAATATCTAGAACAATGTTGTTCATACATACAACATTGGTATGTAAAAACGCTCTTTCCAAATCATATAAAGGCCATGAAATGATACTTTTACTTTGGATGCCAACACTTTAGTTTTTCTGACAAGAAAACTTTACAAAAAATGCTTAAGTGAGCCTATAAGGTGGATGAGATAAATATCTGAAGACAGCCTACGTCAACTGAACAATGCTGTTCATACACATAAGTTTTATATGTAAAAATGCACTTTCCAAATCACATATCAAGACCTTAAAATGATACATTCACTGTTGATGCAAACACTTAATTTTTCTGATAGTAAATTCATGCAATTACACAAAAACCTCTTCAGTGATTCTATAAGTAAGACCAGTCAATCAGTATCGAACAAAATGTGTCACTTAAAAAATGTGAACTACTTTACATAAAGTACACTAATCAACATTCAATTCTTGAAATGTTAATCTTCTTGCAATCATTTAAAATGTACACATGGAAGTCACACGGCATGCCATTACATTTTTCTTGTGTTTGCTTGTTTGTTTATTCTTTCATTTTCTAGAGTAAAATCGGTACGGGCATTGAAATGATGGTGCTGTTTGTCAGTACATGGCGAGAATTAAATAATTACAGATATGACAGCTGTATCCAGTGACAACCTAAAGATTATTCGTTCTCACCAGCAGCAATTCTTACACGGAACTCTCCATCATCCAACAAACTGATGGCCTTTTCTCCCATTACAGACGAAAAATCGTCGGAAGAAACTTGCAGTACAAGGACAGCTTTGGCACCCATCAGAGCTCCATGCTTCTTTTCCCATTCTGCGCTGGTGTCTCCTAACAACTGGAGGAACCGTTGCTCAAGTTCTTGGATTCCTGGTCCATCTAATGTGGCTATAAATCGCTGCAGCTCTGCCACACCTCTGTCACGTTCTAGTTTAGCAGAGCTACAGATCAGTTTCAATATTTCCTCTGCCATTTCGATGTTGTTTGTGTCAAACTGAACATCTTCAACAAGCATCCTTTTAATTGGTTAACTGTGTAATGAAATAGCCAATAAGAATTAAGATGGAGTGCTCCGCGGGAAGTGGTACGAACGCATTATGTAAAAGTTACTTTCATTGGTCACAATTAAAGCTTGGCCCAATCAGAATTAAACTAACAAAATAATTTTGGACCCATGTCTTGGCGGAAGTACTTGCTAACTCCCCTGCTGCAAGAAAACAGAAGCGTCAAACATAAGTGATTAAATCGCTGAAAAACCTGATTCCCGATGGGAGTCCCAGCGTTCTTCCGATGGCTAAGTCGGAAATATCCCGCAATTTTGGTAAATTGTGTGGAAGAAAAGGTAATGTTTTTGTGATAATCCGAGCAATCTTGCTCATCGTATCACAGTTTCAACAACGACAGCAGCAGGCCCTTGTAGTCATTGGTTGACTGACCATTCAGTGCACAAAGACAAACTAGTGATGCCTGAGGGCTTCGTGTGTTAATTACTTGATATTTTTTTTTATGTTTTAATGCAGAGAATCTATCCCGTGGGCTGAAGGTTTGGGGTGCTGTTAGTCGACGAATCTGCAACTAGCCTTGGATGGCAACGCTCGTAGGTCCTCGCGTAATCATGGATCAGTCCCGTTCACCCTGGTAGGATGAGTTGTAAAGTTTCTGAAAACAGTAGATTACAAACCTACCCCGCCCATCCAGCCACTACTTTACAATGCTTAGGGTTCTAGGGAACTTGATGTTAAAATCCTGAGTTCTCTCGGGCTCTTCCCGGTTTCCTCCCACCATAATGCTGGCCGCCTTCATATAAGTGAAATATTCTTGAGTACTGCGTAAAACACCAATCAAATAAATAAATAAATTTTTCTTTACCACTCCTTTACAATGCTTAGGATCCTAGAACACCTGACTGTTAGAATCCTGAGATGTAGATCGTCCCAAAGGTAAATATCCATATTTATTAAAGTCCTCATCTCTGCTGACTTCTCATTTAGAAAAAGGCTGCCATCTACATGGCACGCATGCGTGGCCAGGCAGACGGATATGAAACGGCTGACCTGTACTGGCCTCATTTGTGGCGGTCACGCATGTGAAAACAACGGCACATGTTCTAGTTTGGTTCCCTGACACACTATTTGAACCATCTAAAGTCAGGGGGTCTAAACCAGCCAGTGCCTGATCGTATAACAGCAAAAGGACTTCATAACCTGCATGACTAAGATGGGCTGGTGGTGCTGGGGGGGGGGGGGGATTGTTTCGTATCCAGCTGCCTGGCTGTGCGTGTGCGCCTTGTAGATGGTGGACATTTTATTAGTGAGAAGTCAGCTGAGATGGGGAATTTAATAAATATGGATGGATATTTTCTATTTTGATGATCAACATCTTGATATTTTAACAGTCAGGTGTCTTAGGACCCTGAACATTGAAAAAGAGTGGCTGGATGGACGGGGTAAGTTAGTAATCTGCTGCCTTCCGAAATTTTACAATTCATCCTACCGGGCTGAAGTGGATTGATCCAAGGCCTTATGAGTGTTGTCATCCAGGGCTAGCTACGACTGTTGAATGGTAGCCCATGGTGACTCTTCTCTGTTTTATGTTTGTTCTGGCGCTGGCATAGTCAAGGATGAGTCCTATTCACCCCTGTAGTTAGCCCCAAAGACTCCTTTTCTTATACTGGCCAAGTGCTGTTGGAGTCTCGATGCTTACAGTGTTAATTTCATACGTAACGCAATCCAGGCTGATTGTCTTTGTTATTGAACAAGTCTCATGCAAATAAAAGACACCAACCTGAAGACCTGTCTGCACCCATCACACTGCACTGTTGTGATAAACCTAACTCAGTGCTGTTTTAAGCTAAATCATGAGGTTCAAAAGATTTTTTGGAGTGTTGGAGTTTACCCTAATTTCCTCATGCTTTAAAATCCTAGTCATAGCAAATTATAAACATGTCGGTTACATTGATTGTGAGACATACATGTGGTTGGTGCATTTTTTTGGTCTGTCAAATTGTCCATCTGTGCATCCGTGTGTGGCCATGGGGAAGTCCTTTGTGTATCTGTAGTTTGACTCTGTACGTCTACTGTTAGCTGGAGCTGCTACACTGCTGGCCAAATTTCTGTCAAACTGCATACTTTTTTCCCCCAGACAATCTAATGGTATTTTTGCACGGCCATGATCATAACAAATCACTCAAACAACTATTGATGTGCATCCAATCTTTACTGCCCTCAGCACAGAAAATTGAACCAAGATGTATACTTCAGTGATGTGAAATAACTTGTCATGCTGCATCAGCCATGGTTAGTACGTTATTGCTGACAAGGAAACTATATGTAGTCAGATTACACCTCTGCCAGTATGCATGGTGGTGGATGGAGCAAGAAGAGTACCACATGAGTTATGGTTTAGTTTGGTTCTTTATACCAACAGCAGTGCGCACACAGCAGAATGAGTTTAAATTTGGGATGCAACAGGACTTGTGTGTGGGGTGTGCTATGATTTGTGGTTGAGCAAATACACTATGGATTTTAAGCTAAAAAGTATATGTGAGCAGCAGTGTCTCTGTGACTAATAGTACAAGTCTATCCATGGGGGTCATTATAAGATCCTCATTTTTGATCTGAATGTTAGATATTCAATTGCTGGAATATGGTACATGTATTTCATGTGAATCTTTCATGTGAATCTTTCATGTGAATATTTCTAGTAAGACTGGTTGCGTGATTCTGATTGATTCACTCATTTTTATTTATCGCTATGGGTTTTTGGTGAAGTTTGATTAATTTCTTATCAGAAAAACTCAAGTGTTGACATCAAAAGTATCATTTTAAAGTCTTAATTTGTCTTAGAAAGTGCATTTTTACAGGCCAAAATTGTAGTGAAATGCAGTACCGGTACACAATACTGCATTTCCTTGGGTTCCCAGCAGTACATACAGCAGGCGTGAAATTGATTGCCTGAAAGGTTATGAAGACAGACATTCTATCCTTTATATCATCGTCATATGACTGAAAACTTGTCAAGTGGGACGTAAAAGCCACAGCATACATATGTTATTCTTTCTTTTATAGTTAAATCTTGAAATGAACATGTAATTTAGAGAAGAATCGTAAAACTCGGGTTACAGTGAATGTGTTAGAGGCTGCATATTGGTACATAGTTTTGTTTGGAGTCCAGTGATGTATTGGTTATTGGCACAACAGCCTAGGAGCTCCTCTCTGATGCGATTGCTGTGAGTTCGTCAAGCTCATGTCGGCTTCCTCTCCAGTGGTACGTGGGATAGACTGTCAGCAATTTGCGGATGGTTGTGGGTTTACCCTGCCTGGTGTCCTCCAACCCTCATGACCATAATGCTGACTCCATCATATGAGTAAAATATCATTGAGTACAGCGTAAAATTCCAATAAATTAATCAAATAAATTTTTTTGGTCTCCAGCCAAAACAAGTTGGAGATGTAAAGGCTCCAGTGGACTCTAGTCAGTCTAACCCAAATGAGGTGGAGTTTGACAACCTGTACCTGGACATGAACGGCATCATTCACCCATGCTGTCATCCAGAAGACAGGTAAGTAAGCCATGTCCTGGACAACACCATGCCAGCTTGGTTAATTGTGTGGAAAAAATATGTTCATATTGTAATTGGCAGAGTTATGCCCCTTTGCCTCATCGGCTGGGGAAGTGGGGGTATTCACACACTACAAGCACATTTCTGTATATTTCTATGAGATCCTTAACTGTTTGTGATTTCCTCTTTTGTTACATATTTGTCACCACATTTGTTTTTGATTTAGTCTGAAAACATAAAAGTAAGATGTATAAGAAAAAGTCCGGTTGTAGTTAAATTGTGCTTGTAAATCACACATTGCACAGATTCTGCATTTACATGTACATGATGTAGTTTAATAGTAAACTACCTTAATAGTAAAGTACCTGTAAATCATGTGTTGTTTTACATCTGCTACCAAGAATTAGGACATGTAGTTTAATTGTACCTGTGAATCATGCATGCATTGTTTCACACCTGCTCCCAAGAATTAGGAGATGTAGTTTAATCGTACCTGTGAATCATACATGTGTTGTTTCACACCTGCTCCCAAGAATTAGGAGATGCAGTTTAATCGTACCTGTGAATCATGCATGCATTTTTTCACACCTGCTCCCAAGAATAAGGAGATGTAGTTTAATCGTACCTGTGAATCATGCATGCATTGTTTCAGACCTGCTCTCAAAAATTAGGACATGTAGTTTAATTGTACCTGTGAATCATACATGTGTTGTTTCACACCTGCTCCCAAGAATTAGGACATGTAGTTTAATCGTACCTGTGAATCATGCATGCATTGTTTCACACCTGCTCCCAAGAATTAGGAGATGTAGTTTAATCGTACCTGTGAATCATACATGTGTTGTTTCACACCTGCTCCCAAGAATTAGGAGATGTAGTTTAATCATACCTTTGAATCATGCACGCATTGTTTCACACCTGCTCCCAAGAATTAGGAGATGTAGTTTAATCGTACCTGTGAATCATACATGTGTTGTTTCACACCTGCTCCCAAGAATTAGGAGATGTAGTTTAATCGTACGTGTGAATCATGCATGCATTGTTTCACACCTGCTCCCAAGAATTAGGAGATGTAGTTTAATCGTACCTTTGAATCATACATGTGTTGTTTCAGGCCTGCTCCCAAGAATGAGGATGAGATGATGGTTTTGATATTTGAATACATTGACAGAATCTTCTCCATTGTCCGACCTAGGAAGTTGCTCTACATGGCGATTGACGGTGTGGTATGTTCTAACTTCAGTTCATTAATTCATGAGATGTAAACATCAGGAGAATGCAGGATTTAGTAAAGCATACTTTAATACATCAGCAGTTTTATTTTCCGAAGTAAGCTTGGAAAGAAGACTTTTTCAGCTGCAGATTTGTAAGAAACAGAATATGATGTTATTCTTACAACTCCCATGGGACATGTACTATACAAATAGTCCTATTTTTCCTGACAACAGGCACCACGTGCTAAAATGAACCAGCAGAGATCCAGAAGATTTAGAGCCTCGAAAGAATCCAAGTAAGTTTGACATAAAAAATCTAATTCAGATTCATGGAGGTAACTTTTTTGTGTGTTAAAATTTGTGGTGCTCAGGTGTACTTATGTAAAAAGAATTAAAGATGTGAGGTATGGAGTTTATCTGTGGGACTCCAGCTTACAAGGAGTTTCTGATGATTTAACAGTATTTATTTACATTGTAACTGAGAAAGCTCAGTATTTTGACTGTAATCAGCTAATTAGGTTCTAACATGCTAATCATTTACGTGTACTTCACATTATTATTACAGGGAAAAAGCAGAAGAAATTACTAAAGTGAGAGAAGAACTTCTCGCCAAAGGAGCGTACGTTCCCCCGGAAAAGCCGGCCTCTGAGAAGTTTGACAGTAACTGTATTACCCCTGTTAGTATTTTGGAATGTCCTGGGAGTGCTCAGGTGTTGGGGTGTGGTCTGGTGGTCATGTGTTGGGGTGTGGTCATGTCATGTGTTGGGGTGTGGTCTGGTGTCGGGGTATGGTCAGGTGTCGGGGTGTGGTCAGGCGTTGGGATGTGGGTGTCACATATTGGGGTGTGGGGGTGTGGTCAGGTGTTAGGGTGTGATCAGATGTTGAGGTCTAGTCAGATGTCAGGGTGTGGTCAGGCGTTGAGATGTGGGTGTCACATATTAGGATGTGGGGGTGTGGTCAGGTGTTGGGGTGTGGTCAAATGTTGAGGTGTAGTCAGATGTCTAGGAGTGGTCAGGTGTTGGGATGCGGTCAGGTGTGGCTAGCTCAAAGCAGAGAATGGTGTCTTTTGAAGATACTGTATGTTTGATCTAAAAGAAGATTTGTAAATCAAGATTGGATTGGATTTTTGAAAATTTATTTTGAGTAGATGAGAAATGGGCATGAGCTGTAAATACCAGAAGTTATTTCCACTCTTTCCTGTTGTATACTGTGCAGTGGTTGGAGTATCCAATACATTTAGCTACGTTGTCTTTAATAAGATTTGGAGTCCTTAAAGCTACATGTTGGTTCACCTGGAAAGAGAATATTCTAGCTACAAGTAAACAGATCTTTATCACCCTTTTTTGGTTATCAGATCATTTTATTATAGTTATCATTAATGTTACGCTTGGCAGGGCACGCCGTTCATGTTCAAGTTAGCGGAGTGTTTGCGGTACTACGTTCATGATCGTTTGAACAATGACTCGGGCTGGAAAAACATCAAAGTGATCCTGTCAGACGCCAATGTACCCGGGGAGGGAGAGCACAAAATCATGGACTACATCAGGAAACAGAGAGGTCAGTGTAACGCTGTCATTTGTTTTACCCAAGTTACTTTAAGACAATGTAGGGTAAATGGATTAAAACGTAATAATGAATGGGAGGTGGAAAACTGTTGCCAGATGATAAAAGTATAAAGTTTGAATGTTGTTTGTGCTTGTTTCAGGTCAGCCTGATCATGATCCTAACACACACCATTGTTTATGTGGCGCAGACGGTAAGCTATTTGATTATTTTGTAATTTCTGTGTCTTGTAATCAAGCCCAGACCATGTTGAGTCAGCCTATGTCTGCCATGTGTATGACACACCACGTCTGACAAGGGCACCCTCCCCCCGGACACACACAGTTATCCACTAGTATTGTAGGAGTGTTATTAAGTTTATAATTTTATTTAGTTTATTTATTTGTTTATTTGATTGGTGTTGTACGCCATACTCAAGAATATTTCACTTATACGACGACAGCCAGCATTATGGTTGGAGGAAACCGGGCAGAGCCCAATTGAAACCCACAACCATCTGCAGATTGCAGGCAGACCTTCCGACTTAAGATTTTATTTAGTATATGAAATACTGTGTAATCTTCAATCAATTCTGCAGTGATTAACTATTCTCCTTGTAAGTCTGCTGTACAATTTCCATTTTTCTGTTACTGTGTAAATTTGAGCTGTCTCAGAACATCTTTCTGAATGCCCATGCACATATATCTTGTTTCCACCCATCTTTGCATTTGACTCCACCCATCTCCCCTTATGACTCTGTAGTCATCTGTTATTGCATGACCTTTTAATAAGACAAACTTTTGCTCTGATTTTTCAGCTGATCTGATCATGTTGGGTAAGTATTATGAGATGAATCAGTGACAAAGTCTTGTAGACTCGACCTCTGTTCATTTAATTCAACCGCTCCAGTCTTTACATGTAATGGAGGGTAAACCCCTGCAGTGGTCATAGTATGATATACAACCACACAAACCAGACCAGAATTCCAGATTCCAAAACCAAATCATCTTTTACTGTTTTCAGCGCAGCTGTGAGATTTATAACATATTCCTTGTTCTCTGTAAAACAAAAAAACTGATATATTCAGTTCTGTTATTACATTATTTGTTTTTTGTAAGGAATAAAATTGTTGTGCAAATGTGTTGTAGTAGCTGTTGTTGTTGCAGGTCTTGCTACCCATGAACCCTACTTCACCATCATCCGGGAGGAGTTCAAACCCAATAAGCCCCGCTCATGCGAGCTCTGTGGACAAATCGGTCAGTTTCACACCTCTGCTTTCTGTATTTAATGGTCTGAGGCTAAGATGACCTTTTCCTCACATTTGTAATTTATGGTTTTTGTGGTAAACTCATTAACTCATTAAAGGAATATGTCACCATTGATACAATTTTCAGTGGATGAAATTAAGACCAGCTAAACAACTATCAAGAATGAATCTGTAATCACAGCTACAGATATCTGTAGTACATGTACAAGACATCACAGTGCAGATGATGGTACAAGAATGACAGTGAAGAATTTATTTCAGTTCTGTTGTATGTGTTGTTGCTCTTCCTGATTGTAGGTCATGAACTGAAGGAGTGTACAGGGGCTGCAAAGGAAAAGCAAGGAGAGGTTAGTATTAGTTGCACTGCAGTATGTTGCAGTGCATGAAATGGGTTTTCAGTTTAAAGCACCTTCATTGAAGTTAACTAATTTGATTGGGCTATTTAGGCTTTGCGCAAATATTTGAAATTGTAATACATGTATTTAGATTTACATTACTGATAACTAACATTGACAGCATGACCCTTGTCTAATGTTTCTGCGTTCCATGATGTAGTTTGATGAGTTGCCAGCCTCGGTGGGAGAAGAACAGGCCTTCATTTTCCTGAGGTTGAACATTCTACGGGAATACCTGGAGAGAGAGCTCATGATGACAGGGCTGCCATTTACCTATGATTTTGAGGTGGGTGTGAAAGAAAAGGGAAGTACTACACAGTACAGAATGTGAATCTGAAACTGTCATTTCCATGGATTGAAGTATTTAATGCATCAATCATAACTTTTACTGCCATATAACCATATCAACATGAAAGTATTTAAATATTGCTTACTGGTTTATCATTGTGCAGAGAGCTCTGGATGACTGGGTGTTTATGTGCTTCTTTGTGGGAAATGATTTCTTACCTCATTTACCATCATTAGAGATCAGGTAAGTTGAATGTGCAATGAGTTTAATTTATTTGTTTGCTTATTATCTATGATTTATGTTTTATGCTATGCTCGAGTGTGTCAGGTATGCATTCATATGGCTGTAGTCCAGTATGAGGCCTAAGAAAACTATTACATCTCATCACTCTACATGTATGCCTTCTGATATAAAACTGCGACTAAGCTGATGAGGGGGGATTTTAAACGTTAATTTTCACTGGTCAAGTTCTATTGCTTTTCTGGGATAACCTATAAGACAAGATGGCCAGTGAGATCATTAGTCGTCAAATGAAATAATAAATAACAAACAGGGGCTTGAAATATTTCCTAAAATATAAAACTTTATATACATTCTACGTGTTTTGTTCTTGAGAGTTGTACAGAGATAAGAATGGGTTCTATTTATTCCCTTTCACAGTGGTTGTCAAAGTAGATGTATGGATCCCGTATGATATGTACAAGTGTTGTTAAATGTTAACGATATTCCATTTGTTTTACTCCTTTCTGCTTTCTGTTTGTTTGACAGAGAAAATGCCATTGACAGACTCATTAATTTATACAAGAAGACAGTTCACAAAACTGGGGTATGTTTTATACACCACATTGTACAGGATACAGTTAAAAACTTAAATGTGTGAGGAGAATACACAGTGCCTCCATATGAATATCAGATACTATGAAATGCTGAATGTCCATGTATCCAAAGTACATGTCCGCTGCGTGAGATGGACACACGAGATGTGGGTTCAAAACTTGGCCATGTACAGGGAATTCCTAGATTCTCCTGCTCCAACTGATTTATGGGGCCTTGGTGACAGTAAGTCGTTGACAGTGCCCCTGTGGTCATTGATGTGGTGTAATGCTGATTGAAGACCACTCTATATGTATCTCTGTATACATCTAAATACCTTGTGGAAAGTTTGTTTGTAACTTGCCAGAGGTTGGTGAGTTTAGCTGGCCACTCAGGTTTTATCCACCCATAAAACTGACGGTCATTTTGAGGAGGATGTTAAACAGTGTGCAGTCAGTCACATTGCAAGACAAGGAAATGTTGTTTCATTGGTAACCTAATATCAGTTTCATCTCAGCATGTACACTGATGATTTGTTGAAACGTTTATAGGGTTGGTAGTGTGTCCTATCTGATGCTCATGTACATGGATGTATAAAGTACACTATGACTTTCCCTGACAGGGCTACTTGACAGACAGTGGTGTAGTCAACCTGAGCAGGGTCCAGCTTGTTATGGCAGGTAAGGTTAACACAGAAAATCATGTCACCTTTGTTTTCCTTGCAGCACGTAACATTGCAGCAAGTTTACGCTAACAGTTATTATCACCAGTGATGGACTTAGGTGTTTACTGTATTCTGTGAAGCATTTAACAAAGCAATCAATTAGAAAAATAAATATTGAGACTTGTGAAAGTAATCCATATAATCTTTGGTGTCAGAACTAGAGTATTGGTTGTTTGAACTAGAGTACTGGTTGTTAGAACTAGAGTACTGGTTGTTAGAACTAGAGTACTGGTTGTTAGAATTAGAGTATCTGTTGTCAGAACTAGAGTATTGGTTGTTTGAACTAGAGTACTGGTTGTTAGAACTAGAGCACTGGTTGTTAGAACTAGACTACTGGTTGTCAGAACTGGTTGTTAGAACTAGAGTACTGGTTGTCAGAACTAGAGTACTGGTTGTCAGAACTAGAGTACTGGTTGTCAGAAATAGAGTACTGGTTGTTAGAATTAGAGTATCTGTTGTCAGAACTAGAGTACTGGTTGTCAGAACTAGAGTACTGGTTGTTAGAATTAGAGTATCTGTTGTCAGAACTAGAGTACTGGTAGTCAGAACTAGAGTACTGGTAGTCAGAACTAGAGTACTGGTTGTCAGAACTAGAGTACTTGTTGTTAGAACTAGAGTATTGGTTGTCAGAACTAGAGTATTGGTTGTCAGAACTAGAGTATTGTTTGTTAGAAATGGAGTATTGGTTGTTAGAACTAGAGTATCTGTTGTTAGAGCTAGAGTACTTGTTGTTAGAACTAGAGACTACTGTTTCTTTGTCTCTTTCAGACCTGGGGGAAGTGGAGGACCAGATTTTTAAGACGAGAAGAGACAATGAGGTGTGGGTGCAGCATGAGCCTTGCAGAGGCCATTTTCTTTTGTCCAGTTTACAAGTTTATTAAACACCACTTTTTATGTACTATGCTCTGTAAAGTTTGACCAGATTTGGATTCTGACATTGTATTTGGACTGTTTTTCTTTTCTTTCAAAACTTTGGTTTACTCTGTTTAATTTTTTTTATCAGCTGTCACTATTGAAAGACTTATGTAAGAACGAAAGAATTGCTGCGCTGTTTGTATATGATTATCTCTGGTTACCGTTCTGTGGTGCGGAGTCTTTACCATATTCTCCAGACCTTAAGCTGGATGTACAATTAGTTCAGTGAAAACTGCCTTACTTTCATATGTCAACTTTGTTCAGGCTGTGATTGAAGACAAAGGTGCAATTTTTTGCTCTAGCAACCTTTTTTTTGTATGTTTTTTACGTCTCAAACTAACTCCTGAAAGACTTAAACGTAACACACTCAAAAGATGTCTTTTATTGTCGTAGCAGGCAGCATTCGTCTGTCCGCCTCTTCTTATGCTTGTAGACGCTCTATCTCTAGAATGGTTTAGCCCAAGTTGACTAAACTTACACCACATCTATGCCTTGGCATAACGAAGAACGCTATTGATTTTCAGAGACCTAGAGCTTTTTCTTCAAGGTCATTACGGTCATTTAAGTTAAATTTTATAAAAGCCTTGCAAACATAATATCCCCGGGGTAGTGCCATATTCACCCAGCTTGCAGTATTGTGGTATTTCAGTTATACCACACATACACTTTGTCATGAGGAAGAACCCCTTTGTTTTTAACTGGACTTTTTCCTTCAAGGCCATTAGGGCCTTTTAAGTTAAATTTTATAAAAAGGTTTGTAAACCTGCTATCTCTTGAATGGTTTAGCTTAAGTTCACCCAACATACACCACACTTGCACCTTGGCTTGTGGAAGTCAGTATTTTACTTCTCGGACTCCGGTCTTTTTCACCCATAAACCTGGTCAATGTTAAATTAGTGTAAAATTCCAAAGCACTCTGCCATACACAGTCACGCGGTTGATCCTTGTTGCATGTTTTGGATTTATTGAGGTAAAAATTGTTTACAGCTTAATTTCCGGAGGAGGAATAAAGAAAAGAAGAAGAGGCTGAAACAGGTGAGCAGTGTTACATACTAATTTGTAAAAAGTCCTGCTCTTCTTGAATTTGAAAACAAATTTCATTGTACACTATAAACTTCGTTCCCTCTAGAATTTATTTCATCTGTGATCATTTTTAGTGTGTGCCTATGTTTGCCTGTAAATTAAACATTATTTTGTTGAATTACACTAATTGGAATGTTATTTATTTGTGTAGTTTAAGGACAGGCCTAATTGGACGCCCAGGGGACAGTTTGCTCCACAGGTGAGTGACATCATTATCACAGGTGTATTAATGGTATGGGCTGATATTTATGTGCGCATGTCCACGGTGTTACATTAATAGTTTGTTGTGAGTTTCCCCCGGGGCTCAGCCGGGTTTCGTCCCACAATAGTGCAGGCTGCCGTCGTATAAGTAAAATATTCTTGAGTATGGTGTAGAACACCAATCAAATTAATAAATGAATAAATATATAATAGTGTGTTGTTCTGTTGTACAAGTCTTGACATGATTACAAAATATCTTGTATATTATCATCAGTGATTCTTTCATCATCATTGAATCACTGTAAACCCTTCTACCTGTGTGTTGTTAATTTGTTGGCTGATAAATTAGAATTCACGCCATGATTAAATAAAGCCAAGATTGATTTGCTTCATGATAGTACAGCCCCCTTATTTAAACATGTGTTACAATACTGCTTGGTGATATTAATCATTCACATATTATTCACCATTCGTGTAGTATAGTAGCGATTACTTAGTCAACGCTCTGGGCCCAGTTGTTCGATACTGTATTAACAGTTAATTCGGGTGTTAACTTTTGTCCAAACTAAATTGCGATTTAGTATTAAGATTTAAGTCTGGCTTAACTTTTAATACACTTTTGAACAACCGATCCCTGATGAGTTCAGATTGACAGGGGGGCCTCCGTGGCTCAGTCGGTTAGGGCGCTAGCGCAGCGTAATGACCCAGGAGCCTCTCACCAATGCGGTCGCTGTGAGTTCAAGTCCAGTTCATGCTGGCTTCCTCTCCGGCCCTAAGTGGGAAGGTCAGCCAGCAACCTGCGGATGGTCGTGGGTTTCCTCCGGGCTGTGCCCAGTTTCCACCCACCATAATGCTGGCCGCCGTTGTATAAGTGAAATATTCTTCAGTACGATGTAAAACACCAATCAAATAAATCAAATCAGATTGACAGTGAGGACATAGCTGTTCAGATTCCCGGTGCTTACTTTCCTCAGCCAATCGGGAACAGGCCGTCTCCCATTCACAACCCCAAACAGACGGCTATGGACATGAGAGTACAGGGTAGGAATTACGGCACGTCAGCTGACAGCTCAAACAAGGAGGCAGCCGCAGCACTCAGGTCAATGCTCAAGAACGGGGAGGTGAGGTCATTACCTAGAAGCTTGGAAGATTCCTTAATGTTGCTGTGTTTTTCATACCTACACATGTCATCGTATTTGTCAACTTACCTATATCCATTAAAGCTAACTCCAATAATGAAACTGATTTATGGGATGCTTGTAAAGGAACTCTAAAACAAAGATTATAGTTTTAAAGGAAAGGAAGAAAGTTGTGCCAAAAATTTTATATCTGTTAATTATCACTCTACATCCTGCATATTTTTCATCAACGTTTGGAATTTTTCCAAAATGATATCAACAATGGACTTACTGGGACCGAGGGACCAGCTTAGTTTTCCCCATGTGGAGTAATCCCCGCCCCCCTCCCTCCCCCCAAAGATCCCCCACAGAGTTGTTTTGACAGCTATCACCATTGATGTCACATGCAGGTTACATATTTTCTGCGCTGACCACTTGGGCCTTGGGTGAACTGTAAATTACAGCCATTTTACATCCCAAGATGAAAACTAAGAAGTATTGTTGTACCTTTAGATTTTAGCACAATCCTAGACTTGATAAGAAATAAAAAGCAAATGTTTTCTGTATCATTTACAAGTCCTATACAGGGGTATTGGGGATATAATATGTGGCTAGGGTATTCTGAGAAAACTGTGTTTTCATGTTTTAATTTGTACATGTATCGTTATCCTGCATTAGGGGGACATGTTTTAGTACAGTATCTATATATCCCCATCACCGTTTACCGTGTCTGTTTACTGTTACAACACCTAAATTCCTCTTCAGTACATGGACATCATTTTCAGTTGACAGCTGGAGGGTCTTCTGAATTTGCAAAAATTGATGAACAGTGAAAATGTTACTGGCATCTTATTGGACAACAGGTTAATTAAAACATCTATGTGTGTCAGACTTTGTTAACATGTGAGTGGTAACTTGCAGGAATCAAATGAACAGCGAGGAGAAAAACGCAAGTCAACGGGCGATGATTCTGACGAGGAAGAGGAACCCCCAGACAATGTCAGGTGAGAAAGATAGTTCACCTTTGTCCATTGTTGCTTGTAGTTTCCATTGTAAGGCTTAGTTTGGTAACCATGACAGAGTTTCCGCTAGGTCTGGTCTGCGTTCGGTAATTGGACCCATAGCCCTGGAAAAGGTAACGAAAATTCCCCCTCAGACATACAAAAAGTGAAATAAAGAAAAGTGTTTTCAATCACCAGTGGAATATTTGAATCCTTTTTCAGATATGTTTACGGAAATAAATAGCTACATGTAAAGCACAAAACAAACTAATCCGCCCACTTGTCAAACTCGTGTTTATCTGCAACATCACTGACAAGTCCCGGCCCTGCAATTCATCAAAATTTCTATTCTTAGTGTGGTGCCCGAGGCGAATGTAATTCACTTGACATTTGCTGATGACGTAAGTTTTTTTCCGTATTTTTGTTCCGCTGAACAAAGGCTCTGTACCCATATACACATTTTGCTATGGATAGTTTCTTGGCTGTGAACTAGACCTTAACTAATTTTAAAAACTGACAGCCAATTTTTTTGCTAGGAATTGCCTTCGTATGCGCCATGGAGTAAGATAAAAATTATCCACAAGACCACAAAGCCGTCAGGGAATGTAATTCACCTGACTTTTGCCCATGACTCGTAAGTTTTGGCTTGTATTTTCGTTGCCCCGACGTGCACATCTGATACAACACAGGAATTTTACTACGGACATTGTTAATTATACCTCATCAAGACTCAAAACTGAATGGGGTACCCTCGCGCTCTTCTCCCCACCGCTCTTACACCAACCCTCGGCCTCAAAAGGACTCAGAATGTATTTTCTGGCGGAAACCCTGCATAAAATGGTTTGTCCATAGGTTTGGAACAGTTTGTGGTGTGCCTGATATATTTGTGTACCTCTCAGTACTGTGTTTCTCTCTGACTGTCTAAGACAAGAGGGTCGTATGGTGCAGAAGCTCTGGTGGACCATGGCAGAAAGCGAGTTCGACAGCTTTGGCCTCAGCATGTAAAGCTTGTTCAGTTTTATTTATTCATTTATTTATATGATTGGTCTTTCACGTCGTACTCAAGAATATTTCACTTGCACGACGGCGACCAGTGTGGAAACCGAGCAGAGCCAAGGGGAAACCCACGACTGTACGCAGGTTCCTGTAAGACCTTCCCACGTATGGTCGGAGAGTATGTTCAGTTTTACACCCTTTGATACACATTTATATTTACAGACTGTGGGAAGATGGTTGGAAGGAAAGGTACTACAAAAACAAGTTCAATGTAGATATCAGTGATGCAGAATTCAGACATACTGTGGTAAGTATTGTGATTTTGTTGTTACCTTCGATCCTAACTTCTGAGTTATTGGTAGAATTGAGGGTAAGATTACCCTGCCTAATGTGAAATTTCTACTTTAGAAGGAATGTGAGTGTTTGACACTGTGTTCATATTACCATTGTCTTTGACTGCAGGCTAACCATTATGTGAGGGGCTTATGTTTGACACTGTGTTCATATTACCATTCTCTTTGTCCGCAGGCTAACCATTATGTGAGGGGCTTATGTTGGGTGTTGCGCTACTACTATCAGGTTGGTACACAATTTTGTCTTCAGGACTCTCACTGTAATGGAATCGCTCATTATTTGCCTCCATGTTCGATATTTTTCTGACCTGTGATAACATATTTGCTGTGATGGTTTGGTAATAATATTTTCTCCTGCTCTCGCTGCGTATGAGGCCTTTTTTGACAGTTAAGCAGTCAACAGTGTCTGTGTGGCAGTTTGCACACTCAAACATTCCTTAAAGACCACTCATCTTCCACCAACATGGTGTACATGCATAGACAAGTATCTGTACTCTTTCTGTTGAAAAGTTCATCAGTAACTTTGTGTTTTATGCTGGGCACTCCAGTTTGAAGTGGTTCCTCCACCCGTAAACTGAACACCTTTACATAAGTGAAGAATTCTTGACTATGGCTATAAATCTCACTGAAAGCTGCTCATTGATATATGAAAGGGCTGAGGAATGAGGGTGTAATATTATGGTCCTGTCCTGTGAAGAGAGATTTCTCACACATGTTGGCATAATGTTAACCAGTTCCATGTTTGCATTGATGTAAGACTGGTTTGTTCCATGCTATATACATCACATTTACATGCGTGTGTGTCAGATGGGCTCACCTATCAGCATTAGTGAGGACATCATGTAAGCCATTATTTGTTTGACAGGGTTGTGCATCCTGGAAGTGGTATTTTCCATACCATTATGCCCCTTTTGCCTCAGATTTTGTGAATATCGGGGACTTACCTAATGACTTTGAGAGGAACACAGAACCAGTGAGTTTCTTTTTTAGTACAACCTGAAAATCTTCAACAAAAAAAAGAATAAGATTTCACACCGTATATTTTGTTTGTCACTCTTCATGTTAAAGATGTATACTGTACTTACATGTTTCCAATATTAAATTTTCCTCTTTTTTTTTTTTTTTTATTAATTTTTTCTTTCTTTTCTAAACTTACATAAATATCTCAAATGCTGTCAATTTTTTTTATTATGGACAGATTGTGTCCAACTTTATACATTAACCCACAAACTATTTCTTGTCTGTTGCATAGTTCAAGCCACTGGAACAGCTGATGAGCGTGTTCCCAGCAGCCAGTAAACAGCACCTGCCCCTCACTTGGCAGAGACTCATGGAGGATCCGGTCTGTATTATACTATTTGTTGGGTTTTAAAATCAGATCTATCGTTCAGATCCATATAATACTAAGTATGTTGTCTCCTAAAAATCAAGTTTTTCTAATTGACTAGGTAATAAATTAGTTTAAAACACTTTGCTTAAATGCCTAGATCTATTTTTTTCTACGTGCAGAGAAGAATTTGTTATTGTGAAAATTTGTTCAAGGTTGAATAGTCAGAAACATTTTTGTACTGTGACTAAGTACATTGTAATATGCAAATCAATTTATGTATTGCATCATTTTCCATTTTAGGAATCACCTATTATAGATTTTTACCCAGTGGATTTCAAAATAGATTTGAATGGAAAGAAATATGCTTGGCAAGGTAGGTCAAGATTGGAAATGACTTAATTAGTGTTAGGGTAATAATCATATTTAAAAGATCAAATTTGGTGTCTTTATTCATATAGACTCGCATGATATATTTAAGGTTTCTCATGAATTGTTCCAATATTTTAGCATAGAAGCACTCCCTCTGCTAAACATTCCCAGTGTGATTAAAATAGTTTATTCCCCTTTGTATTAATACCAGTCAGTTAAAGCCCTAAAGCAACTATTTCTTTAGTACAATTTTAAAATAAAAAGATATGACTTGTCCACGCTCACTTTATTTTTGTGTAATTCTAACAGCCAGGTATCATTTGAATTCTTTGTCATCAAAATGACCCCTGTAAGCCTTCATTTTGCAGAAACACCTGAGCAGTTGATACATGTATACTCACAAGTATTTTTCTGTCTTAATCAGGCCGAGAATTTCATACATTTTTACCTCTTTTGTAAATGTGTATGTGATTTTTGATAATGTCAGTAATTTCTACAAAATGTATTTATATTAGAAACTGGACTGTGAATGACCTGATACCCCATAAAACTCATTAAAAGGTTGTAATAGGTGGCCTGCTCCTGATGGTGAGAGTAGTGTTAAGCAATGATCTCTGTTCTGTTGCACAGGTGTAGCCTTGTTACCGTTCGTGGATGAGAAGCGACTGAAGGATGCGTTACAGTCTGTGTATCCAGATCTCACTGAGGATGAAAGTAAGCAAGAATTTTACGTTCATCAGCTTGTAAAATCAATTTGAACTTGAATTTTGATTTTTCCATACATACACGTGTCTGCTAGTTATTCTGTTTGATACTGGAGATTGGGTTTCTGAGTGTCCAGATTTATTCAAGAGACCTTCTGTTCAGAAAGATAGGTAAAATGGAGTGGTCAGTAATGTTGAGGTTTACCTGGTCAAGTGTCCCTTTAGAGAAACTTTTGGAAACGATGGAATTCAGATTAAATTGAATGAAATTTTACCTTTTGATGCTAAGTTTCAAACGTTTTGCATTGTGAAATTATATATACTTTTGTCTTTAAGAACCATTTCATATATAAAAATTTCACGGTGGGAAGTCATCGTGATACTGCCAACAAAACCTTTTTGTTGTGTTTCTGTTGCCATTTGATGGCATAAACTAGCAGGCTACTTTACCTGGGGTGTATCTGGTCAATAGTGGCATGATCTAGCAGGCTACTTTACCTGGGGTGCATCTGGTCGATAGTGGCATGATCTAGGTGGCTACTTTACCTGGGGTGTATCTGGTCGATAGTGGCATGATCTAGCAGGCTACTTTACCTGGGGTGTATCTGGTCAATAGTGGCATGATCTAGCAGGCTACTTTACCTGGGGTGTATCTGGTCACTAGTGGCATGATCTAGGTGGCTACTTTACCTGGGGTGTATCTGGTCAGTAGTGGCATGATCTAGGTGGCTACTTTACCTGGGGTGTATCTGGTCACTAGTGGCATGATCTAGGTGGCTACTTTACCTGGGGTGTATCTGGTCAATAGTGGCATGATCTAACAGACTACTTTACCAGGGGTGTATCTGGTCGATAGTGGCATGATCTAGCAGGCTACTGTACCTGGGGTGTATCTGGTCGATAGTGGCATGATCTAACAGGCTACTTTACCTGAGGTGTATCTGGTCGATAGTGGCATGATCTAGGTGGCATCTTTGCCTGAGGTGTATCAGGTCAATAGTGGCATGATCTAACAGACTACTTTACCTGGGGTGTATCAGGTCAATAGTGGCGTGATCTATCAGGCTACTTTACCTGAGGTGTATCTGGTCAATAATGGCATGATCTAGCAGGCTACTTTACCTGGGGTGTATCTGGTCGATAGTGGCATGATCTAGCAGGCTACTTTACCTGAGGTGTATCAGGTCAATAGTGGCATGATCTAGCAGGCTACTTTACCTGAGGTGTATCTGGTCGATAGTGGCATGATCTAACAGGCTACTTAACCTGAGGTGTATCTGGTCAGTAGTGGCATGATCTAACAGGCTACTTAACCTGAGGTGTATCTGGTCAGTAGTGGCATGATCTAGCAGGCTACTTTACCTGAGGTGTATCTGGTCAATAATGGCATGATCTAGCAGGCTACTGTACCTGGGGTGTATCTGGTCAGTAGTGGCATGATCTAGCAGGCTACTTTACCTGAGGTGTATCTGGTCAATAATGGCATGATCTAGCAGGCTACTTTACCTGAGGTGTATCTGGTCAGTAGTGGCAAGTGCATCTATCTAACCAAATTTTTGTGAGCGATTGCTATGTTAACACTGTTTGTATGTCTTTCAGAGAAAAGAAATGTGCGAGGAAATGACCGCCTGTTTGTGGGTCAGTCACACCCAGTCTTTAGCTTCCTGGAGGGTCTGTATGAAGGGGAGAGAACTGAGGAGGTAAGTAGTCAGATAGGACTTATCTCTACAGCGATAAAGAATACTTTACCATACATTTGTCTTCAGGCTTCCTGTTCTTTGCCTTGCCGAGTGGGGAAGGGACATGGAAATGCTGTTTGTGTGTCTGTCTGTCTCTCTGGCTGTCACACTTGTGAAGAAGACATCGTGAACAGATTTGAACCAATGAAATTTATTCTTACCATTTGACTTGAGGTCAACCAGAATGGTTAGGATTGATTTTGTAACATAATCCAGTGTGGTTGCTGTCAGTCATTGTGGATTTTCTGGCCATAACACCTGCTCTTATGAACAAAAGATTCTGAGGTTTTCAAGCAGTCAAGTTTCAAACTTACACAGTGGACTCTGCTAAGAAGAGCTGTCTGAATGAAGCATGCTTATGTTGAACTTTTGATGGACATACGAATTGTGCTTGTCCAGGCATTTTGATGGACATACAAGTTATGCTTGTCCAGGCATTTTGATGGACATACGAATTGTGCTTGGCCAGGCATTTTGATGACATGCGAATTGTGCTTGTCCAGGCATTTTATGGACATACAAATTGTGCTTGTCAAGGCATTTTGATGGGTATTCACTGTATGCTTGTATGGACATTTGATGGACAGTCAAAATGTACACGGCCAGTGATTTTGATATCTGATTTCAAGCCTGATGTTGACCTTAAGCTATTGATTTTGATACTCCTTGTGTTTCAGATGCTCGATATTAATGCCAAGCTAACTCAGGGAATGGCCGGCAAAGTTGCGTGTGACGAGTTTGCTGTGATGACAAGCGGGTAAGGTCGATCTCTGATTTCACCTCCAGTGTCAAGTTACAAGTAGCAGATCTCACTTAAGTAATTACTATCATCAGTATTTTATGAAGCTGGCCAAAACTTTACTCTGGTTGACTAATTGTGTATTTCGTTGTTTATCACCAGAATATTAATGATGTATTATAAGCCAACATGTTTTGGTGAACACTTGTCAGAATAAGCATAGCGATTGGTTTTGTCCTGGAAAATGAACTGAAATTTTGTGTTTCGTGTTTTCTTTATCTGCAGTACGTTTAAATCTCCAATACCAAGCCACCTGCCTGATCTCACAGAGAACAGAACAATAACGTAAGTCCACCATGTTGCACTGCTTGGAGAATGTTAATTGTGACAAAAAAGCATTATGCAATTCCACTGCTTATCAGTTTTCTGAGGGCTTAAGACATCTGCCTGTGAATATCTCATCAGAAGTGATGTTTCTATTCACCAGATATTTTAGTTTACTGTTAATCTTCAACCTCAAACGCATTTTTTTTGAGTGGAAAAAAAATGATTTGTTTGTGACACTAAATATGCAGGCCTCTTAAAACTGCAAATTATTTCTCTACACCCCATAGTTGTCCCAGACTTAGGATTTAGGGTGTAACGCAAGAACTCAACCTTCAGTATGTGTTACAATACAACTTATCCTGTTGTCAAAAAGGATATTTACTGCCTGTCTGGACTTGGAAAGAAATATTCAGTTCGAGGAGATCTTCTTCGACCATTTTCCTTAAACATTTGCATATTATATTTTTCAGTGTGAAATACCAAGATCCACAGTATGAGGAGGGATATTTGTTCCAGGCTAAGGTCTTACCCAATGCAAAGTGAGTATACATGTGTCTAACTGACAAGCTCAGATTCATTTGGTATGTTATGGATTTTTACAAATTTGGAAAATGTTGCACACATGTTGCACACAAAAATCTCTTTATTGGTTCAGGATCTCGGGAAAAGTAAATGTACTTCAGAGGTGAAATGGCAAAGGTGTTTGATAGAGGAGAGGAATGTGATACATTCTTTTTTTTATTTTATACATATGTATACAATTTGTAGCACAAGTTTGATCAGAAATAAACTGATATATCTGAACAGCCTGTAATTTGTTCAAAACCCCTCTGCTTTTTTCCCTTGGATTTTGGGACGTAACAACATCAAAGTTTCTTTGGTGCATTCATCCAACAATCATAAGTGTCACAAAAGTGTCACAAAAACTTGTACATTTTTTAAAGCATGACTGAGCGGCACCACCAATGGCGTAACACTGCTCTGAAAACTATTTAATGAATATCTTTACCAAGAATTTACACAAAATAAAAGAAGCCTGTTTACCAGAACATTATGAAAATTTGAAAGCACCAATAAAATGATCAGTTAACCTACTCTGCCAAGCTTATTGTAATTTCAAGTAGATTCATTGTGTGTTAAAGTCTGTGGCTAATACATTGTTCATTCTACATTACAGAATGCCAGTGGCTAATGCATTGTTCATTCTACATTACAGAATGCTAGTGGCAAATGCATTGTTCATTTTACATTACAGAATTGCAGTGGCTAATGCATTGTTCATTCTACATTACAGAATGCCAGTGGCTAATGGATCCTTTGTTCTACATTACAGAATGCCAGTGGATAATGCATTGTTTATTCTACATTACAGAATGCCAGTGGCTAATGCATTGTTCATTCTACATTACAGAATGCTAGTGGCAAATGCATTGTTCATTCTACATTACAGAATGCCAGTGGCTAATGCATTGTTCATTCTACATTACAGAATGCCAGTGGCTAATGCATTGTTCATTCTACATTACAGAATGCCAGTGACAAATGCATTGTTCATTCTACATTACTGAATGCCAGTGGCTAATGGATCCTTTGTTCTACATTACAGAATGCCAGTGGATAATGCATTCTTTATTCTACATTACAGAATGCC
This sequence comes from Liolophura sinensis, assembly GCF_032854445.1. Classification (NCBI taxonomy): domain Eukaryota; kingdom Metazoa; phylum Mollusca; class Polyplacophora; order Chitonida; family Chitonidae; genus Liolophura; species Liolophura sinensis. The sequence goes on along the minus strand of NC_088300.1, from coordinate 9,635,970 downwards.
AGACAAAGTTCTCAAACCTGAGGATTTCAACAACAGACATCCGGGCCATAACTTCCGTCCTCAGTTGGGCTTCACTAAAAGTTTCGGTCACAGGGGTGGGAGGGACAGCTCTACAGCAAACCGATTTATCAGGCAAGTCTTTACAAATTTGTCATTTCTTCTACTTGTGTCATTAGGCATGAAAGATAATAGGAAAAGTTTACAAAATCACTGCATTATGTAGTCTGAATTTCTTCTTCTTTTGGGGATAACCAAATCTACCCACAAACTTCCTCAGGCAGGAGACAGAATGGTTTCTGAACAATAGTATTCTGAAAACGTCTGTTCTCGATATAACTTTTATAGCACTATAGAGGCAGTCATAGTTTTATGTGTCTGTATGTAGTCTTTACCTATGAGTGTAGGGTCTCGGACATCCTTGTTTGTGTAGGGCAGCTAACAGTTGGAGAGGAGATGGTGTTTATGATATCAAAAAAAGTGTTCTTAGTAGCTGTTGCCTAGTCAACAAAATGTGACTTGAGCAGTATCACTGATTAGCATTGGTCATTCAACTTTTTTTTGAAACTGTATAGCTTGGTTTGAGTGATGAATTTAGAGCTGTATTTGGGTGGTGGATTTAGAGCTGCATTTGGGTGGTGGATTTAGGGCTGTATTTAGGTGGTGGATTTAGAGTTGTATTTGGGTGGTGGATTTCGAGCTGTGTTTGGGTACTGGATTTAGAGCTTTATTTGGGAGGTGGATTTAGAGCTGGACCTGGGTGGTGGATTTAGGGCTGTATTTGTGTGGTGGATTTAGAGTTGTGTTTGGGTGTTGTTTTTATAGCGGTGGTGGATTTAGAGCTGTATTTGAGTGGCAGGTTTAGAACTTTATTTGGGAGGTGGATTTAGAGCTGCATTTGGGTGGTGGATTTAGAGCTGTGTTTGGGTGGTGGATTTAGAGCTGTATTTGAGTGGCAGGTTTAGAACTTTATTTGGCAGGTGGATTTAGAGCTGGATCTGGGTGGTGGATTTAGAGCTGAATTTAGCGGGCGAGTATATAGCTGGGTCGTGGGTTTAGAACTGGGGCTTGGTGGTGGGTTAGAGAGTTTTAGCTGGGTCGTGGGTGTAGAGCTGGATCTGGGTGGTCTATTTAGAGCTGTATTTTGGTTGGTGGATTTAGAACTGGATTTTAATATAAAGGCTGCAAGGCCTGAGTACCCAAAATTTGCTTTACAAAAAACATTACGTTGTAACTTTCCTGTCATGACTGTTGTTTGTTTCGTTTGCAGACATGGTCTGGGTTCACAAGAAGGTCAGGGAGGGGGCTATGGCCGTCAACATGGACAGGGTAAGACACAATTCTCTCAACGGATATGTGAGAGAATGAATATATGTACTTGGGTCATATTCACAAGACTAATCGTTTACGGAACATTCTGTAGCTGCCATGTATTAAACATCCAATGTTTCTCACACAAAATTCATAAAATTTCCAAAGTCCTTTGACAATAGCCCAAATGAGTCAATTTTGACCAATGGAAACCTTAGCAATGTTGAGGTAACATAGGGTAGTTGTGAGAATGCTATAACTGAACAGAGCGGGAAAGTGAAGACAAGCCAAACTATACCATATACATGACAAATGGAGACTATATATGGTTCACTTGCCCGTGTGGAAGATCAGTGATAGCGGGTATTCTGGGAGTACTTTTTTTTTGTTTGTTGGAAATGCGAGACTCAGCAGTTGACACCCTGTTATGTGAATATTAAAAAAGACATTCCCCCTAGAGCAAAAAGCGGGGTCCTTAGCTAACACAGATTTTTGTCACGCTTCACTGGTATCAGAAAAACCAGGTCTCTTTCAACAAAGCACAGAATTGATAAATTCAAATGATTTGTGAAGATGGTATGCTGCCTGGTGGTGAAAAACTTGTCCAAATTTCCAAGTGGCAGTAAGTTAATAAGGGTGAATAACTGTTGAGTGTAGAAATGTTGATGGCAGTATAGGTGTGTGGGTTCTCACCTGAAGCAAAGTGCTTTTCTACAATTGACTGTTTTAGTGATTTTAACCTGCGGATGATCTTGGGTTTCCCCTGGGCTCTGGGGGGTTTCTTCCCACCATAATGCTGACCTCAGTCATATAAGTGAAATATTCTTGAGTACGCCGTTAAAAAACCAATCAAATAAATAAATAAATTTAATGATTTCACTCTGCAGGTTACAATGAGCATAGGAGACAGAACTCCTGGGATAATGCCAGATTCCAAGATAATAGGTAAGTTGCTCTTTATTAATTCCTTACACTGGAAGTGTTTTATTCCCTGAAATGTCACATGTTTAATTGATCTGGTAGACGCAGGTTTAAATCCAAGGAGAGTCATAACCAGACATGAGCTGCTTCCTTTGAGGTCAGTCATACTGAGTAAAACGGTAATCATATAAAACTGCTCATATTCTGTTGATAATTCAAAGGTTTCATGTTAAACACACCCTATTTACCTGAACTTTCAATCTTGCTGCATACCACCAGGCAAAGCTTTAGCATAGATCTGCTGTTCAATTGCTCTGCCATGTCACATTTGAATCAGCTAACCTTGATACATACTCTGTCTATTAACCAGAGGTCAAGGCTATGGTGGTGGGGGTTATGGAGGCAGAGGTGGAGGCGGGGGCAGTCGATATGGCGGGGGTAGTCGAGGCGGAGGGGGAGGCCAAGGCGGAGGAGGAGGGGCGTGGCAAAGGAACATGTACAACCAGCAGGCTGCATATCAGCAGAACCAGGGTGGCTATCACCAAAGGAACTACTCTGCCCCCCTGGACAGCTATAGCACCCGCAGGGCCCCTGCGTTCGACCAGCAACCTTACATGGACAGCTACTCCACACGACAGGGTGGTGGATATGGGGTAAGTCAGCTGGGGAATAAGGGGTAACTTAACAAGTGACGGGGTGAGGGTGTACAGAGTGGGTTAGTGCTAGGTTGAATATGCTAAGTTGGCATGCTAAAGTCAGCTCTTTTATCATTCGCCATTTTCAACTCAGCTCCATTCTTGCTTAAAAATTCTTGCTTTGACCAGATCCACATTCTGAACACTTTTCGATGTATGTGTATATACATACATTTTGTTCCAAATTAGTTGTTGACCAAACTATGGCATTACCAAAATAAAATTCAGTCCTGGGTCTGTGTGTACAAAGAGATTGTAGCTACAATCAGTTGTAGACCCCACAACTGAGTTTACAGTTGCTTGAAAAAATAAGATGTGCCACTTGCACAAAGGAAATGTTAAGGGATTGAAATTTTCTGAAGTTACAAATGCGATTATAGGCCAAATTTGACTCGCACATAAAGGTGGCCTGTGGAAATGGACAGTGTACTGGTCAATAACTTTTCTTGCTTTCATTTTCAAGAGAGTTCTACGTCATAATGATCCAGCAACTAAAAACAACAACATTTGAAAAAATGTTTGTGACATCTTATGAAGACAATTACATTGCGCATCTTTACAAATCTTTTCGAAAAGTACCAGCAATCTACCTGAAGCAAGTATTTGCACTGAACATTAATTTTGGGGCGATGGTAAATATTTACAGCAGGGTCGACCTGAAGGTAATTTCTGATTATAAGTTACAACTGTCGTAGCTTAAGCTATGAATCCCTTCATGTAAGAGGGTATCAATGGTAAGTTAAAGGATTAGTGTCCAGATTTATTATTTAGTCATAATTATCTTCCCCTATGTGTATATTGTTTAAATACATTGATTGTAAAGAATATTGAGAAAGGGTATGTTTATCTGACCAATAAAACGCTTCAGATCTTCAAGATAATGAAGCTGGTTTCATGCATTTTTTCTGCCAACACTTGGAAGTCTCTGCTGATTTATGTCATACAAGTCCAACCTTTACGAGTTGTCATAGCTTCGCCATTTAGTTCAGTGTTAAAAACCCTATGAGAGTGCGAGAAGCATATCAAAATTCTTCAGGAAATTGTGTGCTGGTCTGCAGACGGTTGTGAAAACAAGTCGTTGATGAAACATGGAATTAGTTTTTTCAAGTTTTCAGGCGATTTAGGCAGTTAGCAATGCATGGAATTACAGCACAAGAAGGATTTTTACATTTTACCATTTTTACCGATTTGCCATTTTACATCTGAAAGCTACAAGAGGAATACAGCTGAATTTCCACGACGGCACCTTTACACAGTAGCTATAAAATACTATTATCTGAACTGAAAGCTGATAGTAAATTTCTGGACACTAAAACAGACGTCCACATCCACATGTATTTATATGGTACATGATTATAGGCCCCTATAGGCATATTCTATTTAGAGCGCAGACGATAAGATGTACTGGTAGTTGTCATTGCATATAGGTGTAAATTTAGAATCCCCCAGGGAATAGAATGGTATTTATTGTGAAGCGGACAGAGGGAAAGAATAGTAAATAAATATTAAATCATAAGAGAAACCACGAAATGTGTAATATAGTATAAAGCTATAGCTTACCAGTCCATATTGCCAAGTGCTGTTGAAAATGCCTGGACAAAGATCAAATTCAACGTCTGAAAAATTAAAATCTTAACTCTGAGTAGAGATGTCGTCATAAATCAGAACTTCAACATCGTCCATGGTTCAAATTAATACGGCAGTATATTTGCTTCTGTGTAGGGAGAATCCATGTCGAAAATGACACCATTTTGATATGAATTCCCAGGTTATTTAGGCCAGCTCGACTTGATGTCACCCATTGAGCTGTACTTGGCGGTTGGCGAGGGCAGTAAATCTATTGTTTTTTTTGTGGATTTAAAGTCATTAATACGTTTCTCTAAAGCCATGGCGGTAGTATACTGTGCAAACAGGTTATAATCTTTATAATTAGGACCAATAGCTAAATCTGGACACTAATCCTTTAAGACTACAATCAAGATCTTGGTTTACAATCAACTTAAGCGTACAGTCCCTTTGTACAAGTGGTACCATGTACTAAAAGCATATTGGGATATCTCCTTTTGTGGTAATTATTTTTCTTCAGACAATAGTAAACTTTAATTTTTTACAATTTTCTGTTTTCAGAATTCGAGGCAGTACGGCTACCCTTACCCGCCATCTTATCAGCAAAGAAGGTACTGAGGACTGTTCTGTAAAACTCCTAAAACTGACCCGGAACATTACATACAAATTGAATTCCTTACGAGTCAGTCTGGAACATTTGTTTATTCATTCTGCAAGAAGAGTTGTAATCCCCATTGAAATTATGTTGCGAAAAAATTGAAATATGTCTAGATCCTTTTAGCCAGCATGATGTCATGAATTTGACAGGTAAATGAAGAAATCTGAAATGTTTCTCTTACGAGCAACAAGTTTGTTTTATGGGGGTTGCATGTCAGTAAATTCATTTCTGTGCTAGTTTGTTTGAGTCATTGGCTTGGAGGGCCATGGGTTGTCATGACCTGTCTGTCCTTGTCTAACGGAATTTCTGAAGGTGTTCGTAATGATCATGATACCTAAGAAGAGTGTAACACTTACCTTGTAGGATCATTGACTTGTAGGGCCATGGGTTGTCATGACCTGTCTGTCCTTGTCTAACGGAATTTCTGAAGGTGTTCGTAATGATCATGATACCTAAGAAGAGTGTAACACTTACCTTGTAGGATCACTGGCTTGTAGGGCCATGGGTTGTCATGACCTGTCTGTCTTTGTCTAACGGAAGTTCTGAAGGTGTTCGTAATGATCATGATACTTAAGAAGAGTGTAACACTTACCTTGTAGGATCATTGGCTTGGAGGGCCATGGGTTGTCATGACCTGTCTGTCTTGGTCTAACGGAAGTTCTGAAGGTGTTCGTAATGATCATGATACTTAAGAAGAGTGTAACACTTACCTTGTAGGATCATTGGCTTGGAGGGCCATGGGTTGTCATGACCTGTCTGTCTTTGTCTAACGGAAGTTCTGAAGGTGTTCGTAATGATCATGATACTTAAGAAGAGTGTAACACTTACTCTGTAGGATCATTGCATGTTCTCACATCATTGATTTATTTCAGTGTGTCAAGCGACAGGATCCCTGTATTTATAGTAATTCATTTGAACTGTTTTAGGGAAGTCAACCAGAAATCTTTTATATATCTCTGTTCGATCATCAGATTTTAAATTCACATAAACCTGCATATTACCCAATACATGACCAGCTGTCAGGTATCTGTTGAGTTTATTTATTTGTTTTGTTTTGTATGAATTGTCAGACTCATAAAATACAGAATGATTTTAAGTGACTTTAATATTTTATATCTATATTGGTTCAAATGTTTCATAAATTTGTGTGTAACATGGAAATAAACTATAGAGTTTATCCCATAACAAACTGTGTGACGCTGACTGTCTGTGGCTAAACTGTCTGGGGCAGAGGTGGTCAGTATGCTAGCATGGCGCAGTAACCCAGGAGCCTCTCACCAATGCAGTTGCTCTAGGTTTATATCCAGCAGAAGCTGGCTTCCTCTTCAACCATACGTGGGAAGGTCTGGCAGCAACCTGTCGATGGTCATGGGTTTCCTCCCCAGTGTATAGGTGATTGCATGTTCTTGAGTACAGAATAAAACACTAATCAAATATATAAATAAATCTAAACTGTTTTATCTGTCCTCTCATGAATCAGTTGGGCACGAATTCCATGTACATGTGGGTGTCTGGGTGTTATGCAGCCGAGAAATCTTCCACGTTTCAACCTGAAGCTATTGAACGTATAACATTTATATAAAAGTATATAACAAAATCAAAAAGTAGATGGTGATAATTTGTGTACAGTGATGTACTTTACCTGTGCATCTGTACACAAAGAATAGAGTTAATGAGAAAAATGAGCCTGCACAAAGAAAAATAGTCCAGCATTTTTGGGGAAGTCATTACATGCTCTGATGTGTGTTTATATTACATAAATTTTTACCCATTAACATGTATACAGCACACTCATTACTATGTATTTTCTTCTGTACAGATTTAAGCTGTAAATATTTCAGTCAAATAAACTAAATACTTGCGTAATAACGTCAAGGTTATTCTTTCTTTTTGGCAGTGTACATGCTGTTATTGTGATGGTTTTCTTGCCAACAAAACTACAGTACAGGCGTAGCTTATGTAGTACTCTGGCGGTGTTGGCATCCACTAATGTAAAGTACAGACGTAGCTTATGTCGTACTCTGGCGGTGTCTGCATCCACTAATGTAAAGTACAGGCGTAGCTTATGTCGTACTCTGGCGGTGTCAGCATCCACTAATGTAAAATACAGGCGTAGCTTATGTCGTACTCTGGCGGTGTTGGCATCCACTAATGTAAAGTACAGGCATAGCTTATGTCGTACTCTGGCGGTGTCGGCATCCACTAATGTAAAGTACAGGCGTAGCTTATGTCGTACTCTGGCGGTGTCTGCATCCACTAATGTAACGTACAGGCGTAGCTTATGTCGTCCTCTGGCGGTGTCTGCATCCACTAATGTAAAGTACAGGTGTAGCTTATGTCGTACTCTGGCGGTGTTGGCATCCACTAATGTAAAGTACAGACGTAGCTTATGTTGTACTCTGGCGGTGTCAGCATCCACTAATGTAAAGTACAGACGTAGCTTATGTCATACTCTGGCGGTGTCAGCATCCACTAATGTAAAGTACAGGCGTAGCTTATGTCGTACTCTGGCGGTGTCTGCATCCACTAATGTAAAGTACAGACGTAGCTTATGTCGTACTCTGGCGGTGTCAGCATCCACTAATGTAAAGTACAGACGTAGCTTATGTCGTACTCTGGCGGTGTCTGCATCCACTAATGTAAAGTACAGGCGTAGCTTATGTCGTACTCTGGCGGTGTCAGCATCCACTAATGTAAAAGTACAGGCGTAGCTTATGTCGTACTCTGGCGGCGTCTGCATCCACTAATGTACAGTACAGGCGTAGCTTATGTCGTACTCTGGCGGCGTCTGCATCCACTAATGTAAAAGTACAGGCGTAGCTTATGTCGTACTCTGGCGGTGTCAGCATCCACTAATGTAAAATACAGGCGTAGCTTATGTCGTACTCTGGCGGTGTCAGCATCCACTAATGTAAAAGTACAGGCGTAGCTTATGTCGTACTCTGGCGGCATCTGCATCCACTAATGTAAAGTACAGGCGTAGCTTATGTCGTACTCTGGCGGTGTCTGCATCCACTAATTTAAAGTACAGACGTAGCTTATGTCGTACTCTGGCGGCGTCTGCATCCACTAATGTAAAAGTACAGGCGTAGCTTATGTCGTACTCTGGCGGTGTCAGCATCCACTAATGTAAAAGTACAGGCGTAGCTTATGTCGTACTCTGGCGGCGTCTGCATCCACTAATGTACAGTACAGGCGTAGCTTATGTCGTACTCTGGCGGTGTCTGCATCCACTAATGTAAAAGTACAGGCGTAGCTTATGTCGTACTCTGGCGGTGTCTGCATCCACTAATGTAAAGTACAGGCGTAGCTTATGTCGTACTCTGGCGGTGTCAGCATCCACTAATGTAAAGTACAGGCGTAGCTTATGTCGTACTCTGGCGGTGTCTGCATCCACTAATGTAAAAGTACAGGCGTAGCTTATGTCGTACTCTGGCGGTGTCTGCATCCACTAATGTAAAGTACAGACGTTGTTTATGTCGTACTCTGGCGGTGTCTGCATCCACTAATGTAAAGTACAGGCGTAGCTTATGTCGTACTCTGGCGGTGTCAGCATCCACTAATGTAAAGTACAGACGTAGCTTATGTCGTACTCTGGCGGTGTCTGCATCCACTAATGTAAACTATAGGCGTACCGTATGTTATACTCTGGCGGTGTCGGCATCCGCTAATACAAAGTACTGGCGTAGCTTATGTCGTACTCTGGCGGTGTCTGCATCCACTAATGCAAACTATAGGCGTACCTGATGTTATACTCTGGTGGTGTCTGCATCCGCTAGTACAAAGTATAGGCTTAGCTTATGTCCAATTCTGAAGTGTTAATGTCCTATAAAAAATACAAAGTAGAGGCGTTGCTAAATTCATACCCTGACTGTTCAGATCCAGTAATATTGTTTGGCTTGCATATATTTGCCATTTCTAAGATGATACCATTATAAATGTACAGGATAAGCAGGAATGGGCAATCTCATTCCCACAGTCATGTTGCTAGATGTGGGTTCCTGCTAGCTTTCCAGAGATGGGTATGGTTGTCATAGGTGTTGACTAGAGAAGGGGGAAGTGCCCTGGAAGAAGACCAGCATCACTGCATCTTATAATGGCATGTGGTAAAACACACACACACACAAGAAGATGTTAATATAAACATCACTGTAAGCCACAGGCTCCTAAACAATATTGTTACCTGTCCAAATACAACTCCGTTGCGTGAATGCCATAAAGCATTGCCATCATACCAAAAAGTAGACATCGGGTCATGCAGCATTGCCATCATGCCAAAAATTAGACCGGGTCATGCAGCATTGCCCTCATGCCAAAACGTAGACATTGGGTCACGCAGCATTGCTGTCATGCCAAAAAGTAGACATCGGGTCATGCAGCATTGCCATCATGCCAAAAAGCAGCCATCATGTCATAAAGCACTGGGGGCCTCCTTGGCTTGGTTGGTTAGCGCGCTTACGCAGTGTAATGACCAAAGAGTCTCTCACCAATGCAGTCGTTGTGAGTTCAAATCCAGCTCATGTTGGCTTCCTCTCAGCAAGGAAGGGCTGTCAGCAACAGCAATATATAAATGAAACATTCTTATTCTTGAGTACGGCGTAAAACACCAATGAAATAAATACATAAATAAATAAATCATAACGCACTGCCATACCAAAAAGTAGCCATCAGGTCACAAAACATTGCCATCATGTCAAAAAGTAGCTGTCGTATAATAAAGCGGGTGTAGGACAAAAGGTCCACCCCAAAACAACCTAGGCCAAAATGCCCCTCGGGCAGAATGCCCATGCCTTATGTCAAAAGCGGACAAAATATACACTGCCCAAAAGAATAAAAACTAAAATATAAATAAAAACAAAATTTTACCATAATTACTGCATTAGGTGTATTTTTTGTGTTCATAATTTAAAATCGCATTTGGGTATACCATGAAATAAAGCATTGTAATACAAGGCATAATAATACACAAAAGCTGTTTTGAATTTACATATATTTCTGTTTATAGGAGTTATTTAACAAATATCTGAATTCATCAAATAAGGCCAAAAATCAATTTATTTTACTTCATTCTTTTGGGCAGTGGGTATTATGTCTGCTTTTGACATTAGGCATGGGCATTCTGTCCGAGGGGCATTATCACCTAGGGTGTTTTGGGGGTGGACCTTTTGTCCAGTGAACCTTTTGTTCGTATCCCCCATAAAGCACTGTAATGCCAAAAAGGAGGCATCAGGTCAAACAGCATTCCCATCATACCAAAAATTAGCGATTACCACACCAAAAAGTAGCAATTACCACACCAAAAAGTAACCAAAATGCCATAAAGCAGTGCCGTTATGCCATAAAGCAGGGCCGTTATGCCATAAAGCAGCAATGTCATGAACGAATGCAGCATTGTGATACCATAAAGAAGCTATGTCCTGGTATAAAACATCCAAACCATGCCAAAATGAAGCACTGTCAGCCACAAGACAACAACGTCCTGCCAAAATGCAGCACCTTCATGTTGTAAGCAGCACCATCAAGCATATCACAGAATACAGCAAAACAATAAGTACACATTACTACATTCCTCGGCAGAAATTTCTGAGACACAGTGAAATGTCCAAGTCTGAATACCATTTTTTACAGTAAACATAAATTTCATTTAGGTAATTTTCAGCAAATGTCATATTTTAATACACATGTTTATGTACTTTAAGAAGATAACAACAAAGATTCCATTTAAATAATCAGGTAAATTGTGGTTAAATACAAAAGAGAGCAAGTAGACGCTCACATTATAAAACAATATGCCCTGTTTAAATGAGTCTTAGTAAAGAAGGGAAAAGCCATATAAAGTTAAGGTTACATAAATATTGGAATTATATGTGCCCTGTAAGCATGAAAGTCCTTTACTGCTTCAACCCACAGGACCTTGGGTTGACCCTTATGGAAAAAAGCCAAGAAAACTGGAATACTTGTGTTATTCTTTTGATTTTGATGTCAAACAAACTTCTCAAATTTATGTTTTAGTGAAATACTAAGAGGGCTACCACTTTTTTTTTTACAAGTTTAAACTGGAACAACCACAACTACATGGCATCAGTTACCATTCAAATGTAGATCCGTTTTCTCCCCCTCCCCTCCTCCCCACCCCTACAATGGTACACATGAATGAATTACTTAATCTTCATATATGTTAAGACAATGCAATGTTGTATGATTTGAAACCTTAAATACACAAAGTCACCTGGCTTTCTTGTTTCAAAACTTCTGAAACTATTTTTTACCAACAAGTTTTTACAGAACCTTGTAAATTAAACCTTTGCCCACTCACCCCCTACATGACATCAAAATTTCATTTCTGAATTTTTTTTTTCAATAACTTACCAAGAATTTCTGTTGTCAAGCAATATTTTTTCCTTGTTATGTAAGAAATAACAACTAAAGTGATTTGAAATTTTGACTTAGGCCTAAGATCACTTTGTGATCCTGAGACCAGAGCCTTTATTCACAGGGAAGGGTTCTCACACAGCAAACATGTGAGGCTCCAGATTAGCTCTGTAGGGGTAACTTTTCTGTGTCCCCTCCGCCTGAACGCTGATAGTGGCAATCTCCCCAGCTCTTCTCACTGCCTCTATAAACTCCAGGCCCGGCAATGTGGACAGGTAGAAGGCCAGCCCTCCCAAAAAGGCATCTCCAGCACCCTGGAGAACAGAAAGAGGGGAAGAGTGTGAAGAGAGATATATGTAGCAATATGACAACATAGAACCTGGACTAAACGAGACATACTGGCATAATTGTATATACAAAGTATGTCAAATTCTGAACTTCATCTGCTATGTGCAGATTGTGCTGTCAAGACAAACCATATCAACATTTGCCTTGCAAACAATAGATGATGGCTTTTCCTTTCTGTGAGGGTATCACTCTGTCTTTTAGCACTATTTTACACATAATTTCAGATTAAAAATAAGGTCACAACATTGGGCGGAGAACAATGTTCAGAAGTGTAAGTCCTCACAGCCACATGCTATGTCATGTCTGATCAGTGAAACCATCACTTCAGGGCAGCAACATAAAGATGTAACCCAAAAGTGAAATGAAAACTACATGTATATCGATAAGACATCATGGAATATAAAAATGAATCATTTAACAGAAATTGTCAGCCTGATCAATATTCTATTTTCTGGCCATATTAGGTCACTTTAAACTGAAAGCAAAGCATTTCACACAAAATATGACGGCTGCCAGCATTACGAAGGGAGGATATTTATTTGATTATAACCACATTCAAGAAGTTTTCACTTACATGATGTTGTTATTGAGGTTAATGGTTGGGGAAAGTGGAGTAAACCTCCTCCCTTAGCCAAGTATCTGACAAACCTCCTGACTTAACGCTGCAGTCAAGGAAGCCAGAGGTGGAGTTTATACCAGCGACCTCACTGGACAAAGACATTTACAGTGAGCCTGAGTTTTTACTGAGGGGTTTTAAATTGAAGGAAGTATGAAGAACAAAAAGAACCAGACATAACTAACATACTCTGGGATATTTTTAGATTGTGACATTTAACATGCCCATTGTAACCCTGAACTCACTGTGCTGTCTATGGACTTCACTTTTTTGGCAGGGATATGTATAGGAGTAGTCTCCCCTTGGAAAGCAACAACAGCACCTTGTTCACCAAGTGTGATAATCACAGCCTTACAGCCTCGATCCAACAACAACAATGAGGCTTTCTTTGCATCATCAACTGACTTGACTGACATCCCAGACAAAATTTCGGCCTAAAAACAGACAGAAAAAATATGTCTAGAAAGATAAACTAGGTAATGTTCCTTTACACAAATGTCACAAAACACAAAAATTAGCATCTCGTTTAGTACCCTTTACAAATTACTCTTTGTTTCTTGCAGTCTCATATATTATCTAGTGACAGAATTTTGTAGCTCTGGAGCAAACTGGGTCCTTTACCACATGCACAAAATGTAACCGTTTAATGGACTAAAAGTCAAAAAGTTATAGAGAAGATGATAAAGTGATACTGTTTTCCAGGGTTGAATTACTTCTGGCAATGTCAGGCAATTAGGAGACAAGTTAGTTCCCCATTTCACCTCTGACTGATTGAGCACATTTTCCCATACATTCATGCTGCTTCCACATGTTTTAGTTTCTCAGTGATTCTTACCTCTGTCTCGTTTGGACACAGGATGTCCGACAGTGTAAACATTTCCTCAGGTAAATCTGACAGGGCAGGAGCAGGGTTCAAAATTGTCCGCACTTAAACAATGCAAGACAAACAGTACAGTGTAAAAGGTGAAAGGTTTCAGTTGCATTTTCCAAGCTGTCAAAGATACGTTTTGTGTATGCTAATATAAAGCACAATGACAATCTGCTATTTGCTTCTGATACATATACTCTGGTCTGGGGATACCAGACTTCTGCAGCATGTACTAATTTTTTCCCTACCAATCAATATAAATGTTACGTTAAAAACATAAAGCATGCTTTAAAATAAGTCAAAATATATGAGAAAATAACAATTAATTAAGGCAACAATGGCCTTAATTTGATTTTGGCGATTTTTGTTTTGTAAGGAAAAAATAGTCATTCACTTTCGTTTTCATTGTTAATGTCATTACAAAGTGAGCAGCCACAAAACATTGCAAATACATTATACATTCACTCTCCACAACCACATCATACATGTTCACCTTATTTTGGTCTGCTTATAGTGTTGCCAACTCTTAACAGGAACACAAGATCCCAGTGCTGTTACATTTACTGCTTCATTAAAGGACCATATTGCAGACACCCAGTCCTATACCAAAGACACCATACATGACACTCTATCCAGTTCAATACCACATAAGCCTAGCATGACACTTTACCCAGTCTAACACAAAACACGGTACAGACACCAGACATGACACTCTACCCAGCCCAATATCTGACACCAGACATAACTCTGTACCCCGTCCAATGCCACAATACCTGATCCAACACCCCAGACACCTGGCATGACACTCTATCTAGTCCAATACCCCAGACACCAGATATGACACTCTACCCAGTTCAAAATCACAGATACCAGACATGAGATTCTACCTAGTCCAACACCAGAGACCAGACATGACACTCTACACAGTCCGATACCACCAACACCAGACATCACACTCAATCCAGTCCAACACCACAGACACTAGGCATGACACTCTACCCAGTCTAATACCAAAGACACCAGACATGACATTCCGCCTAGTCCAACACCAAAAACACAAGGTATGACACTCTACCCAGTCCAATAACAGAGACCAGACATGACAATACACCCAGTCCAATACCAAAGCCACTAGACATGACACTCTACCCAGTTCAATACCACGGACACTAAACATGCCACTTTACCAAGTCCAATACCAAAGACACTAGACATGACACTCCATCCAGTCCAATACCATAGACACCAGACATGACACTCTATCCAGTCCAATACCACAGACACCAGGTGTGACACTCTACCCTATCCAATACCATAGACACCAGACATGACACTCTATCCAGTCCAATACCACAGACACCTGACATGACACTATAACCAGTCCAACACCACAGACACCTGGCATGACACTCTATTCAGTCCAACGCCACACACATTAAGCAATCAGCCAGTGCTAGCCTGAACAGATCAGTATCTGGCATAAACAGCCTCTAAATATCCGAGGTGCTATGAATACATGTATATAATAATATCATCAGATTTGAAGTTTTACCGCCATGTTTCCTGGCTAGTCTCATTGCCATGACTGTAATGGGTGGGGAAATTTCTAACTGACAGACGAGGACTTTTGCTGATTGGATGAGTGTCTCAGCAGCTATGACATCACTCTCGGTCAACAGCAGGTTTGCCCCTGGTACAATCACAATGGCATTTTGACCTGGAACAAAGGAATTAATTGCTAAATAAATATTTTTATTATGAATAATAGAAAAACAAATGATAAAAATGTTATGTCAAATCCTACAGTAAAGTGATGTTATTATTACTGAGAAGACGATGTTTCGTTTTTGTATTTATATGAAGACAATGCATCTCATTATTTATGGGTGCTTGATCAGAAATGTAAAGGACCACAACTGTCATCTTAAAAATCCAGCAACATCAGTGAAAAAATTATTACTACAACTTTAAATACTTCAATAACGATCGACTCAAAATTAGAGAAGCCTCTTTTAGGCTCACCTTCATCAGTAACTGAGATAGGAGCTACTCCTGTTGAGGCTTCTGATGTTCTATACACAAAATCTGAAAAATATTTTAATTATTGTTTGTGAACAGTCAATAAGCAGCCCTCTAATGCAATGCAGCCATTTCTTTAAACTGATCCCAAAGTCTTTAGGTGCTGAAAACAAGTACAGAGTGTAATAATGTATTCCATGATGACAAAAAAGTTGGAATAAAACAAGGTCTGATACATGGGGTTGTGTGGTTTGCGTTCCACTCCTTGATTTACAGGCAAATCGAGTTCACAACATATTATTTTTGATGGTGAAACATGAATTTATCCTGCAGGATAATACCCTGTCTTCCACTTTTCAAGATAAATAGGATCATTCAAACTTGAGTCATTTATTACATGTTACATCAATTACTGTGATGTCAAAAACTAAAGGCGGTGGGCCATGGTCTTGAGGTTAAATTTACTTGTCTTACAATCGCTAAGAACATATGAGGTTAAAACAGGCCTTAGACACAGAATTTGCAAATCTCCACTGCTCTCACTGCTTGTTATTCATAGAAAGCTTCTTGCCTTCCACCAGTATGATGTGCATATTTGTATGCCGCAAGTGCAAAACTTTGTCTGTAACTTGCAAACGGTGAGTGGTTTACCCATGAGCATTCCCTTCATCTTATAGGAGAAAAATTCTCAAATATGGTTTTAAGTTATTTGATTTATTTACTTGATTGGTGTTTTTATGCCATACTCAAGAATATTTTACTTATACGACCATGGCCAGCATTAACGTGGGAGGAAACCGGGCAGAGTCCGGAGGAAACCCACGACCATCCACAGGTTTGGTGTAACCAATAACAATCAAGTAAGTACATAAATAATCAAACACTATACTAGCTGCATGGTTCTCTATTTCTTGAAGGATTTTATCACCTCTGAAATCAAAACTAACTGATGTTCTCATTCTCCAGCTCCACTTGATAATTTAATGTCAATTTAACCTCAAAACAGGCCTGACAGGGCTTTGAAAGCATCACCTGATTAATTACATTTAAACATAACAGATGCAGCTGTGCGTGGGAAGGTCTTCCAGCAATCTGCTGATGGTCATGCATTTGCCCAGACTCTGCTTGGTTTCCTCCTATCATAATGCTGGCCGTTGTCGTACAAGTGAAATATTCTTGAGTACGGTGTAAAAGCGCAATCAAATAAATAAATAAATATAACAGGTGATATTATAATGTGCCTCACAGTAGATACCTGTATTAACACCACTGTCCTGCAGATTCTTCAAGTAATCATCGCCAAATGAGTCTGTCCCAATCTGAAAACAAATTATACAATCGTTTTATTTATCTGATTACAAAACATTATTTTTCTGTAAATATGAAAATGAAGTGTCAGAGTCAATAATAAGTACCTTGCAATAATTCTAACTTTCAATTTCATATATACTTTACCTTTTATAGGCAGATACTAAAGACATAAAGGTTTCTCTACATATAACACATCAACAGTTTTAATTCCAGTCACACGCATCCAAAATTATCAGTGGTTGGTTGACAATGCAACTCTGTGGAATAATATCAAGATCAAGAAAAAGAGAGTTCAAAAGTAGCTCTCTCCAACTCTCCTCTGATATGTCAAACAAGCTCTTTATGTGGAACACTGCCATGCATCTGGAAAGATGAGAAAAGGTTCAAGCAAAAATCTGATTGCTCATTTACATATTTGTGACACAATTTTAGAAAAACAAATCTCTAACCTTTGCAACCATGGCTGTCCTTGCACCAAGTCTGCCTGAGCTAACACACTGATTGGCACCTTTACCTCCAAACCCTATAGAAAACCGACTCCCGTGAATTGTTTCCCCTGGCTTGGGCAATCGAGGAACATAACTGAAAGATGATGAAAGAGAAAAAAAAAAAAAAACAGTTAAGAAAAGATCAACACTTCTGACACATAACATGGTATGAGTCAGAATTATTAACCAGAGTCATCTGTAGGGACCATTGTTTGCCGTGCTTTTTAAACTTTCCAAGTCAAACAAAATTTTAAAATGAATTTTAAACTTTTTGTTTCCAAGAACAAAATAATTGTAAATCATCATTAGCTGTTACATCCGCTGTATGGGTTTTGTATCATCTTGCACGCAGGCCTGTTGTTAAGTGAATGGCCCATGTCAAAAGAAGAGACTCATGTCGACAGACAGACAGAATAACCAACAGAGAGACAGAATGATTAACAAACAGACAGAGCAACAAACTGACAGAATGAAAAACATACAGACAGAACAACAGACTAACAGAACGATCGAGAGGTAGACAGAACAGACAGACAGAACACCAGACAGACAAAATGACCAACAGATAGGCAAAATAACCAACAGACAGATAGAATGACCAACAATCAGACCAAACAACAAACAGACAGAATGACCAACAGACAGAATGACCAACAGACAGAAAGAACAACAAACAGACAGACAGAATGTCCAACAGACTGAGAGAGCAACCGACAGACAGACTGACCCACCTGAATGACATAGAAATAAGCATATATTTGACAAATCTCAAGCCCAAACCAGCAAGAAATGGATTTGAACCGGCAATGTGGTATTGTTCATGGGCCTGTATGATATTTATTTGTTTATTTACGTTATTGGTGTTCTACGCCGTACTCAAGATTGAATATTTCACTCACCGTATATGACAGAGGCCAACATTTTGGTGAAAGGAAACCCGGCACAGCCCAGGGTAAACCCATGCACGGCCATGCGTAGGTTCCTGACAGACCCTGCCACACATGACCGGAGAGGAAGCAAAACATGAGCTGGACTTCACCTCACTGGTGACACAGTCATTGCCCCGTGCTGGCACGCCACCTACTCAGCCACTACCATTATAAGTACTAATATTAACAAGTGTGTAGGTTAACATGGTTACTTTCAATTAAGGATGCAGGGAGATGTCTTCCATGTTGTGGATTTTCAGAGAAAAGGGAGTATTCGGTCATGGTTTGTGCATGAACTATTACATTGAATTTGAACAGCCCGCCGTCCAGCCACGGTGAGCAGTTTGAAAGCGCTATTTGGAGCATGAGTTGCCGGTTGTCCACTTCCGCGCATGTTTTGTTGTTCATCAGTATTAAGCTTACAGCCGTAATCAAGTAGAACGTTGTCACTTTGATAGATCTTCCACACATTTAGCCTACCTTATCAGATCGACATTACAACTCCCGACGACAACCACATCCATCATAAATCTAAGTATTGTCTGTCGTCCGCTAATTTAGGTCATGAGCATCAAGGGCGATAACTTATGCTATGTCCATCAAGGGGTGGGGGTAAATATAGGACATTTCTTAAGTGAACGTAACACAGAAACTATTGTATGGACATCCAATAAAGCAACAGATTTAACAAGAGTACATATAATATGTCACTATTTAGTTTAATTTCGGGTCCGTTTCTTAGACTGAACGATAGGAACACGCAAACATGCAAGACTATTCTTAAATACACTTGAATTTGCCAATATAAGCTGTATAACACGTTCAGTGTGCAGTGTCGAATCGTTGTGATCGAATGTGAAATGGCGCTGAGTTCTGAAGAAAGTTCTACACTCGCTGCTCCGTTTCCTCTTCACAGAGGTGGCCTCCGTGACCATAGAAGTGAAATGTGATTGAGTACTTCGTAAAACACCCGCTCACCTCTCCGCCAAGTAAATGTTGAGGAAATATCGCAGGTGAGGCGAAAAACACGCGTATACCATTAAATCCGTCACGAAAATGAAATTTGATCTTCAAATAACCGAGTGTTTTGATCATTGACACCTTATGACAGTTAATTAGCGTTGTCGGACGTTAGCTTAGAAAATGAGTATTAGAATTTTTTTCTTTTCTTTTTATGTTTTGTTTGACTGATTTGTATTTTTAACGGCAAAGAAAAAACTAACGCTAAAAAAATTGTCAGATGACAACCCACTAAAACTGCACTCAAAAATAGTTGGATTTATTTTTTGAGAATTTTTTCAGCTCAGTAAAATGAATTTGGAACCATATTTGAACCATGGACGACACATCAGGTTTTTGTTACTAAAAACATAGAGAATCACATGTAGAGCTAACGGTTTGTTCAACCGTCAACAAACTGTTTTAAGGGAAAGTGTGGATGTGACTTGATGATGATACCCTCTGGGCCACTACAGACCACCAAAGAATCTGATGTTTTTAAAGCATTTTACTCGGTTTAAAAAATTCGACAAAAATATTTTCCTGTCGAATGCTTCATGGTCTTTCTTTTGATATAAACTTCATTTAATGCCTTTAATAAATTTATATAATAATATAACGGTCACCATTCTCCTGCCTGTAAACACAACTGACCCCACTCTTTTATCATCTCATTTCAACGGACGCTGAACCTGGAGTTAATTTCAGACTGAACTCATACAAACGCCCGTTGAAATCGACAGCGACCCCCCGTGCTTTCCTCTCTCCTTTCACCTCCTCCACCTCTCTCCCCATCTCTCCGCCTCGTGTGTTAAGGTGGGGGTGGGGGTATCCATTACCTGGAGAGATGTGTTTGCTTTCCCTCGGACCTCGTCCGATCTCGTCCACCCATAAAGCCTCCTACCACCCGATATGTGAAATCTTCCTGAGCTAGAGCAGTGTCAAACAGACAAAAGTTTGTCTCCCAACACAGCGATGCACATCAACTGTGACCTCAAATGTGTGGCCACCAAGGATTATACTTGACGCCCTGATCGGTGAGGTTGTGTGTTCAATTCAAGCTTTCTTTCATTCACAAGCTTTGGAACCTACGACGTATATGGGATACAGTTGCGTGAAACAAATAGTAAATTGAACGACACAATCTAAAGCATAGGGAAACGGATAATTTATTTATTTGTTTTGCCTTTGCTACAGTTACAGTGTTCCAGTCTGTTTGAATAGCTATGAATGTACTGAACGGTACAGCAAAATACATATGCATAGCATATACGGATATATTTATTCATTTATTTGCTTGACGTTTCACGCGTTACTCAAGAGTATTTCACTTCCACGACGGAGGTCAGCATAAGATAAACCAGGCAGAGCCCCGGGGAAACCCAGGAAAATTCGACTTTCACATGTACGGCCGGAACGGAAGCCAGCTGAACTTATTAAAAACATGAGTTATTAAAAGTAGTGCACCAGATAACAGATAAAAACAGAATCAAAATTCTGTATTTTTTCTTTACTTAAAACAGTTTGATAATGAGCGTTTTATGCACCTCTAACTTGTTAAACGATAAGAAAGTCCTGTGTCTGGTTTCCCGTGCCATTTGACGTCAGATTAACAGTTGGAATGGTTTCGTTACCAGTTAAAGATGGGAACTGAATTGTCTGGTTTCCCTGGATAGATGGCATATCCATGGTCTCGTTTCCTTGGACAGAAGACATATTCGTGGTCTGGTTTCCTTGATTAGGTAGCATCGTTGTGTTCTGGTTCCCTTGAGTAGGTAGCATCGTTGTGTTCTTGTTTTGTTGAGTAGGCAGCATCGTTGTGTTCTGTTTTCCTTCAGTAGGTAGCATTGTTGTGTTCTTGTTTCCTTGAATCGGTAGCATTGTTATATTGTGGTTATCCGTTTGGTTTCCGGGCATATCTGGCACCCATGTGTTGCTGCCGTCAGTGGCTGCCAAAACAGTTGTGGTATTCATAGATGGGGTTGTTGTACTCACTTTGCGATTCCCATGGTAATTTTTATTTAAAAGCCAAAGTAACTTAGCAAAGATCGGGTGAAGTAAATTGAAGTTAGGTTTCCTGGCAATCCACGGTAGTCTTGGCGGCATTGTCGTTCTTGCTGTCGTTGGGGTTGACTGCCAGATGTCATCATTTGTTCCGTATTTACTAGCTGTTGTTGTGGTTGAGCTTGGCCGCCAAATGTCATCATTTGTCCCGTATTGCTTTGATGTTGCTGTGGTTGAGCTTGGCCACCAAATGTCATAATTTGTTCCGTATTGCCTTGATGTTGTGGTTGAACTTGGCCGCCAAATGTCATCATTTGTTCCGTATTGCCTTGATGTTGTTGTGGTTGAGCTTGGCCACCAAATGTCATAATTTGTTCCGTATTGCCTTGATGTTGTTGTGGTTGAGCTTGGCCGCCAAATGTCATCATTTGTTCCGTATTGCCTTGATGTTGTTGTGGTTGAGCTTGGCCACCAAATGTCATAATTTGTTCCGTATTGCCTTGATGTTGTTGTGGTTGAACTTGGCCGCCAAATGTCATCATTTGTTCCGTATTGCCTTGCTGTTGTTGTGGTTGAGCTTGGCCGCCAGATGTCATCATTTGTTCCATACTGCCTCGTTCGTCTGCTTGTTGACAAGGTTCCGGTTGTTGGCCAGCTTGTCGGTCTACTACTTTTCGTTGACCAATACGTATGCCATACATCGGAAATTAGTTTTGGTGTTGAGTCTGTTGTCGGTGTTGGCTCAGTTGTTGGCCTTGGGTCAGTTATTGGTCTTGGCTCAGTTGTTGATGTTGATCCAATTGGAATCTCCGATATCACCGTGTCTAACTTGGCCAGAACGCAGACTATTATAAGCAAACCTGCGGTGATCATTCCGGAACGCCCCATGTTGGTTCGCGTTAACTGACAGGGAATTATGAGACCTAAGTGGACTTTTGGGCTTTTCATAGGGTTTGTAAGGCGACAACGTGTCAGTGAATGACCGCACTGGTCGAATCTGGGAAAATGTTATCTAACACAAGGTACCGGTATTGATTAATCCACACATGTTTCAGTCTGCGTTTGTAAAATGAACAATCAATGAAAACTGATAATGCCACTGACTTTAGACCAGTAGACGTTTTACACATATTTAAAGTTACAGAAAAAATGTTTTTGCAGGGTTTAACTGTGTTTGACTAAGTTTAACAAAGCTTTAAAGTTGAAATCCTTTGCAACTAAAATTGGCTTGGCTGGGAAATATCGTGACATTTGGTTGGAAAACATTGACATCTGAATACCTTTTACGGCCCTCTCAAGGGCATGACAAGGTCATAGGTTAATTGTACGCGTGGGCGAAACGGGCAGCACGTGGGTACCACGCTGGTTACCATGACCTAACTTGCGGTGTGAATGGTCACTCACCTGTTGCACATCACCCTGAGCTCCCTACTAACTGTTATGTAAAACAATGTTACTTTATACTCCCTTTACAAGTATCCTTTTAGAAGATAAATATGGTATAACATATGTTGTGTGAATGTGGTTAAGTAGCTGGTTTAGCCCAAATTACATTAAGGGAATCTTATTACATGTATACTATATATTTCTCATTCCCGCCTTGGCTTCGAACCTCGTTCATCTTTATTATGAAGTAATTAATGTTTATCGCTCCCAGGAAAGGACTCTTTACTCTCTTAATAAGCCCAATAACTTAATCGCCTGGTGCCTCATAACATTGCATGTGAAATTGCTCTTTGTTATTATATGATTCAATGACCTTTTACAGTTACTTTGGGCTGTGCCGTTTCTGAGTTTTTCGGTCCTTCCAGTGGAATTAGACAGGGCAGGATATGTTCCCCATCACTATATATTTTCTGTTTATGAGCATGTTGTGGACACTGTTATCGCTGAGGATAAAATACTTGGCAACGTTCCATGTGTTAAATAATCAACTTCGTATGTACGCCGATGACATGTTCCTTGCCTAGTCAGCTAAATTGCTTCAATGTCTTTTTGAAAAGTTGTTTTGATGTCCATGATGTATTAATATCAGAGCGACACCTTTCCTCTATGTCAGATCAAATAGTTTCAAGAACTTAGTAGCACCTTGGTTGCATGCGTTTATATGTGGATAGCTATACGTATTTCAGATCATGATCTAAAGATAGGGTGATAAATATAAAGAATGTCCGAAAATAAAAATGTGCATCAGAACGCATGTTAATATGCGAAAATTCCCTGACTTCATAATGTAAAAAATGAAGCCCCTTTTTAATCATATTGACATAACGCACATTTCAACTGTCTAATTTTCCCATGACAAGGCAATGGCCAGTAAATTACGAGTGACTCACACAATTTGTGATGTCATCAATTCGTAATTTGCTTACACAATAGACATTTTTTAATGCTCGACACTGAGATTTTTTGGGGTGAGTGTTTGTGTATGGAGAAAATTTAAGGATACATACATACACATACACGCACGCACGCACCTATCCATCCATCCGTCCATCCATCCATCCATCCATCCATCCATGGACGCATGTATATGGCTTCAGTGGCCTAATAGTCAGAGTGCTTGCCTCCGAGTCGGGAGATGGTACTTGTTGCTGCCTCACTTGGCGCTCACCACTGAAAGGTCAGAGCAAGGAAACGGGACTGGTTGGCCCGGTGTCTGTATAATGTCACTGGGTGGGGTTTCATATCTGGTGTCTCCGGCACGATACTTCAGTGACAGCAGCACTTTGACTGCATGGACTCGTCGTGCCACAAGAAAACACACTGTATACACACATCTAATGATTCCTCGTCGTCAAATGACAAAAATTGTTAAGTACGACGTTAAACCCCTGCATTTATACGTTCATCCATTCAGACAGACAGACATATATGGATATCTCATATCGTTAAATATGGATATCTCAGAAAAAGTCGTCAATTTTCAAGGAAACCGTACTTTAAATATTTTATTTTTATTTATTTATTTCATTGGTGCTTTGATCCGTACTCAAGAATAATTCACTTACACGACGGCGGCCAGCATTATTGTGGGAGGAAACCGGGCATAGCCGCATTGGTGAACTGCTCCCGGGTCTGCGCCGCGCTGGCACGCTAACCACCTCGAAAATGGAGCCCCCTCCCCCAGTCCTATTCACCACACCACTACACCGCACAACGGTTGAAAATTTAATATCACATTCCAGCTGCCGGTATACTATTTATAAAGTAGCCAGTCGTAGCACTGACTTTTCGCACACAATCCGAAATTCTTGAGACCAACCCCTTATGATGTAATATAAAAAAAAATAAAAATAAAGAAATAAAAATGAAAAATAAAATGAGCAAAACAAAAATAGGTCATAATACATGATGTTTGAATATCATAAGCATCGTTCTCCTGGATAGGTGTGGTTGTTTCACCTGTAAGCTGTGCTTGTTTTTCTCTACCTATAGGCCAGTTGGAACTTGAGACTCCATTTAAGCGATATACAACAACAAATAAATTAAATAAATATGGGCTTTTCTGGAGTCACATCTAACACAAGTATAGCTAATGTAATACAAAACTTGTTTTAATCAAAGAATAGACCTATTTGCGCGATAGATATTATTTAAACTTGATCACTGTGCGGAACAAAAAAAGTAGAGTGACGCATGCGCTGCAAGGAGTATGATGTAATGGATAGTCGATCATGCACGTGACTACTTCATGCGTGACCTGACATTCCCCTGCATCAGCCGAGAAATAAATCAATAAATCAATAAAATATCGAACCCACAAGGCTTGTTCGTAATTGTTCACCTATGCTTTATTTTTTATTTTGTTCACTGCTCTGTAATCAATATGTTATTGTTCTATAATATTGCTCAGTGAGGTGTAAAAACTAATTCAGAATAGCTTGATGCTCCAACTGAGTAATGGTTAAAAAAAAACTAAATCTTTATCTGTATAGTCGGTTTCGTGCCGGTTAACGATATAGCCTGACAACTATTCAGTCTATAACAATATGTTCAACAAAAAATGTAGCTGATCTGTACTTTGTTACTTCCCCCATTGACATAGCAATCCCTGTATTATATCGTATAGTAAGCTTGTACCCTGAAGCTAGGGAGTTGTTAATATAGCGGATTACTCTAACTACAAACCTCACCACAAAAATAGGGGTTAATACACATTTACTAACATCTCCATTTTTTAAAATAGTGTTCGTTCTCGTAAAAAAGAAAAGAAAGTTAATACCTCGGACATAATTGTATTACAGAAATTATATATAGAAACATGCAGTTTGTAGCAGAAAATGCTTTATAAAAATGTGTTATAATACCAGCGCATTGTAGCGCCAACCAACGTATAGGCCATTATCAAAGTCAATGACATTTTATGTCCTCCGTGTGCGTAAACAGGTTTATAATTTAAGCCGGAAACATATTTATAAGGCAGTCGACCGCAGTGTACTTTTTAAATAAAATGCCGTCTATATTGCCATAACCAATCAACAAAAGCAGCATATTAATATGTAATGGTTGTACATGATTTAATAGAAATTATTGTCTCCCACAGTTATCCGCTTAGTTATTATGGCAGCTTGAATCACGTATTAGACAGATTATGTAACAATATGTATCACCTTATACAGTTAAAATAAATGTATTTAAATTTGCTGGTTTCAGACAAGTGCATGTAGGCCTTTGTGATCACTAGGTGCCTCATGTGATGAGAACGTGACAGAATAGCAGCAAGCATGCCGTATTTCTCAGTGCCCACATGTATCATCATGACGATATTATGTTTAGACTCTATGCAGCGTATTGACAATATTACATCAAAAAAATATAATAAAAGGTGAATCATCGAGCAATTATGTACATAGCATATAGCTATAAACCTCGACGAAATTCGCTCATTTAGACTGACGAATTTATAAATTATGAAACCATCCAAAATGATAATGAATACATAAGTTACAAAAGGTTTTGTCATAAATTTTAACACAAATCAGTTGCAACGTAAAGCAGTTTGATATTTTCCAACATAAATTTAAAACCATTTAAACTGGCATACAAAAGTCAGACCCTCAATCAATTTAAAATCATTAAAGGAACGACTGAATCATGCATAAGCATTTGTAAGCCTGTATTCTGACCAAGTCAATTAAAGAGGGCTGTTTTTGCTCCGTTACTGGCCCAAATCATATTGGCTACAAGTATCAGAACGTTAATCGTTCTTTTTTTTTCAATTGAAAGGGTTGATGTTATTATGACTGTTACCAGTTTGAAAAGACACGTTTCAGGGTTTCCTTATATACCGTATGTAACATGTTTTCCCCCTCTTTCCATGTGGGTTTCACCTTTTTTCAAGCATGCTTGAAGTTCACTGTGGATTACTTGTGGAAATACCTTTTCTATCGGCACAAACTATAGGGAGTTGTCGTTCGTGACGTCATCAATCAGACAAGATGGCGGACGTCGAGTTAAATGTCGACAGTTTAATCCAGCGTCTTTTAGAAGGTATAGTTACTTTGATTTCTTATTATTTTGACATTCGGGTGTTAGGAATAAAGAGAAAGCTTAGTTGTGGGGAATAGTCCCAAATTACATAAATCCGGTGGCACTGCCCTGTAAACCAGGCGATGCTACTCTGAATCTTTTAAAAGTTTCTTTTACCGGTCAGTGACCGTTTGTGTATCGTGTTACTAACTTAGCAACTGTTTTATATTGAAAATCATGTAATTGCTGATTATTTTTGCTGTAGTGCGAGGATGCCGTCCAGGAAAAACCGTACAGATGACAGAATCTGAAGTGAGGGGACTGTGCTTGAAGTCTAGAGAAATATTTTTGAGCCAACCAATACTTTTAGAACTGGAAGCGCCTTTGAAGATATGTGGTAAGCTGACAGCCTAGACAGAATAATGTAAGACCAGCCCTTGCTTTGTTGAATACTGAAACAGTTGTTCGAACTGCTACCCAAAGTAAACCTTTCCTGACATTTGCAGTGTTAAATTGGTTTCCATTATCTGGAATCCAATTAGACACTGGTAATGGCCATACTGGAAATGGATTAAACGGTAGACCTACTGGTCTGATTTGTGACCTTGATGATGGAAGGACATTCTAGCTCCATGGCACCAATCGGTCGCATAGCCAGGTGAATCCTGATTAACTCATTCACTATGAGGTTCAAATATGTGTCTCTGATTCTCTATCGGGCTGTGATTATACTGTTACAGCCCTGTCTTGTTCCAGGTAAAAGTTTAAAAAATTTCAAAATTTCGTGACTGGAGGTACGTTCATGATGATTCGTCTGGATTCATAAAAGTTCATTCGTAAAAATTTTGTGAGAATAGTTCAGGGGACATTTCTGAAACGTCAAATGTACCCCCACCTCATATCCCCATAGACTTAATTTTGCAGATCTGTGATAATAGACGTATTATAATAAACAGGTGCTGTGTCAGAATGTTGCAAAGAAATTGAATACATGTGGTTAGTGTGAGAGAAAGCCCACTGGCTGATTTGCAGCAGTACTTGTTCATGATGGATAAAATGAAGGTTCTTGATTGATGTTGGAAAGACCTATTGTGATATATGTTGATATCTCAACGGTAAGGTGAAGATGAGTTTGTTATGGACATGTATTTAATATGGGTATTATATTCCAGGTGACATCCATGGGCAATACACAGACTTACTGCGACTGTTTGAATATGGAGGCTTCCCACCAGAGTCAAACTACTTGTTCTTAGGCGACTATGTGGACAGAGGAAAGCAATCACTGGAAACAATTTGTCTTCTGTTGGCGTATAAGATCAAATATCCGGAGAACTTTTTCTTGTTGAGAGGAAACCATGAGTGTGCCAGCATTAATCGTATTTATGGTTTCTATGATGAATGTGAGTGTTGATTTCTTTGTATTTTTGTTAATTTTATTGGTATTTAATGCAGTGCTATGTATGATGACAGTTACTTTTAGCTTTATGGGAGTAGGAAATATGATAATTTACCATAAGCAGGTTGATAGGAACTACTGTAAGAACATTGCCAAATGAACCAGTGAGGCCAGAATTTCTATGCAATTTAACTACAAGTAATGTCATTTCATTACCAAATATTTATGGGTTAGCTAGGAGAGAAGCATTCTCCTGCATTTAACCTAAAATAAATCTGACCACTGATGAGGCCAGTGGTTCATCCCTGTGTGTGATGGATGAAGCGATAGGAATAACTGATATGTGTATCTGTGAAAAAGAAAAGTTGCATATACATTATATTGTAGGATTTAAATTCCTCATCTATGCTTACATAGTTTCTTTTATGTAAAGCTGGCGTCTCTTTATCATGCACAAATAAAATATTTCATTATCACATAAGTATTAGTTGAAGAAGGGCGTTTTTTTGAAATGAATAAACCAAATTAGTAGTTTACACATACAATTTAATATGCAAAAATATTTTAATGTATAATGTAAAACGCTCCATTCAGAATGAAAAAGCCCCATACCCACGAATTCATATATATTTAAACTACTTCTAAAGTATTAGATATGATTTTAGACCTTCTTGTTTTTCAGGTTGAAAATCTCCAAGTGGTTTGTGTTTTGTTACACAGAAGTCTTGACATTGTATTTTTCTGTTGTCAGGTAAAAGGAGGTTTAACATCAAGTTATGGAAGACTTTCACTGACTGTTTTAACTGCTTACCAATAGCTGCTATCATAGACGAGAAAAATTTTCTGCTGTCATGGGGGTGAGTGTGTTATTTCCTAACATTTCCTGACATATTTTTTTGAATTAGTCTGAAATGTCTTGCATCTTTTGTGCTGGATTGTGTCTATTGTACGTTTTCTTGTGCTGAGGTACAAATCAATGTACTCACTGAGGAAAATCTTGAAGGATTAGTGTCCACATTTATTATTCTTTCATAATATAATTCATAATTCATAATATGGCACTTAAAATCACTAGATAATGACGCTGGTTTTATGCATTTTTTTCCACCAACACTTGGTTGTCTCTGCCAAATTAGGTCATGCAAGTCCAACCTTATGAGCTGTCATAGCATGCCCATTTAGTTTAGTGTGAAGGAAAGGCCACAAGAGTGACAACAAGTATATCAAATTTGTCAACGAAATTGTATGCTGTTCAGCGTATGGCCTGTGAAAAACAGGTCGTCAAAGAATCCTGGAGTTAGTGTTTTCAAGTTTCTTGGTGATTTCACCTTCAGAAAGGAGTGGATTTACAGTACGAGACAGAAAGATTTGTACTTACCTAAAAGAGCCTTCTGTTCTCGCCATTATACAGCTGAAAGCTACGAGAGGAATACAGCTAAACTCATAAGATTTGGCTACTATGATAGCAAATCTCTGTACACTAAAGCCGACGCCCACTTCATCTAAATTTATGTTTTTTATTGTACACAATGCAAACAGTAAGATTCAGTGACATGTCATCGCATGTATGAATTTAGACAACCTTGGCGAAATAGGATGGTATTTATTGTGAAGAAGACAGACGGAAAGAACTGTAAATTTATAAATAATTAATTGTAAGAAATGTTCAGTGTATCACAGGATATAGATATGTAGTCCTATAGTTTACCAGTCCCTATTGCCAGTGTGGTTGGAAATCCCTGGACAAAGTTCAAATTCACCTTCTGAAGCTCAGAATCTTATGTCCGACCAGAGATGTCAGTGGCATAAATTGGCTTCAAATTAATTAGACATTTTATTTGCTTCTGTGTAATTGGAATCTATCTTGAAAATGACATCGTTTTGATTCCCAGGTTGTAAAGCCCAGTCATGCTAGTGTTGGCCTGTTATTATGTCAGTCGCTGAGCTGCAGAGGCCTGCCAATGTGTTTTTGCTGTATTTAAAGTCATTATTACCTTTCTCAGAAGTCCCCCTGGCAGCATACAGTTTAAACAGGTTATAATCATTACAAGTAGACCAGTAGCAAAATCAGGGACACTAATCCTTTAACTTTTGTTCGTCTTTTGGTTCAGGCTTATCTCCAGATCTCCAATCTATGGAACAGATTCGACGAATTTTACGACCAACAGATGTGCCTGACACAGGTAGGTGTAGTGTTAACCACTAGTTGATGTCCTTGTTGATATAGATCAGTTGTTATGGTTAAGATGCTGACGCTTTCTTGGGATCCTTACATCGGCTATCCAGTCTTTTGGGCTGTGTGATATGCTCTTGTAAACCTTACAGACATGTTGCCCGCGTCATTTGTTACCTCTGTCAAGGAAATAATTAGTTTTGATAACTCTGTATCAAACGTTTTTATACCAGCAAAAATACTACACATGGGCTTTGGGGAGATTAGGACTTGAGAACAAGGATGTCAAAAACCGATTTATCAGGTGAACTATCAAGCCAGATGGGTGGTTTTCTAACCAAATTCATCTTCAATTATATTTAAACTAAAACGTAGAAAGCTACTAAGGTATTAATACATTATATATATATATACAAGTCACAATATTGAAAAAGTTGCTTTTGTTTTGTATTGGAATGAGACAGGCATAACAATTTAAGCCTCGTGTACACCTGAAGTGGTCATGTCAAAACTTCAGGTACATGTGGTTGGCCACATGCAACTTGCATTGGTGATGGTATCATTTCTGAGGATATCAAATTCTCCTAACTTTCACTTCTCCTAAACCTGTGCATTAGCATTTTTTATTATTATTACATTATTGTGTGAAAGATTTCGTAGGTAACCTCCCTCAGTAGATCTTTTATCTTCCTGGTTTTCCATGACCTACATAGTCACTCACTGTCACTGCATATACCTCTGATCGAATGCATGTTCCCTTTTGCCTGTCAGGCTTACTATGTGACCTACTGTGGTCTGACCCAGACAAAGACGTCCAAGGCTGGGGGGAAAATGACCGTGGGGTGTCGTTCACATTTGGAGGAGATGTCGTCGGTAAATTCCTCAACAGACATGATCTAGACCTAATTTGCAGAGCCCACCAGGTATTCCTCCAGATTTGTCATATTGCCTGTCTTCTTACATTTCATAAACACTCAAAGTTTTGATTCATGCTGTCCTGTTTTATGACCTAGATAACTCCTATTTAGTGGATAGTGTCAATAGTGTGGTTACCATGGCACTTACATCATTGTGTTCCCCCTCATGTAAAATCGTAACACTTAAAAAAAAAACAACAACAGGGTTTTGCAGTGGACTTATTTCTTCTGGCAGTGCATCATTTCAAAACTGTATATATGTAGATGGTTTTTTTTTAACATGCTAAATATATGTGATGTGGCTTCACTTGTGGATCTGAAGGGAAATGATAATAAAAATTGTCTTGAAATAATTTGTAGGTTGTGGAGGATGGTTATGAATTTTTTGCCAAGAGACAACTAGTGACCCTGTTCTCTGCTCCCAACTACTGCGGGGAGTTTGACAACGCAGGAGGGATGATGTCGGTGGATGATACCCTTATGTGCTCATTTCAGGTCTGTACTGCTCATTATGAACCAGTTGGGACTTAACACATTATCAGTGACATTTGTTAGAATGGGTCCAACACCAAGGAAATGTAGTAGTTTGATAGGCGAGATACATATAATTGTTTATTTCATTTGTTTCTTACGCCATTCTCAAGAATACTTTACTTGAATGATGGTCTTCAAATTTATGGATGGAGTAAATGCTCAGAGAAAAACCACCAGAACTTGCCAGGTACATGCAAATCTTCCTGACTTTGCCGGGACCGGTAGATCCAGGATCAATCCTTGATCGAGTCACACCTAAGACTTTAAAAGAGGAAGTTGTAACTTCCTCGCTTGGCGTTCAGCATGAAGGGGATAGTGCAACGACTGGTTGACCCGTATCAGTATAATGGCTCGGGCGGGGCGGCTTGCTTGCCTTCGGTAAATCGTCTCAGTGAGGCAGCACTAAATAAAAGAGCGGTGGAAATCCGTCTTGCAACAAGGAGGCACATTACACGTACATGCACCCTAATGATTCCTTCGTCGTCATATGACTGAAAAATTGTTGAGAACGACGTTAAACCCCAAGCACTCACTCACTCCTGACTTTGTAACAGAATCAGTGAGAGCTGGATACGAACTGTGTTGTTCAATGGCCGGGCGTCTTCTGGGACCGCCCAATGAAAGACTTGCCCGAAAGGCTGTATGTATATCACCTACATTTAAGAGAACTGAGAACTTCAAAGGCTTCTTGTATAGAAGCTTCTTTCATCTCCATGAAAGTGAGGGAAGAAAAACTAGACCCAAAAGAGGATTGTTGCTTATTGTGGAAATTTTAGTACAAAAGAAACAGCCATTAAATTATTCCAGACCACTCTTTATCTCTAACCTTGTTTTTTGTGGAATTTTTTCCAGATATTGAAACCGTCAGAAAAGAAGGCAAAATACCAGTATGGAGGGCTAAATTCAGGCCGACCTGTCACCCCTCCTCGAGGCCCTCCCAAGAAGAAGTAGTGTCTTTAGCACAAAGTACTTCTACCAATGCAAATACTTGTCTAAAATATGCATGGATTGGAAATATTCGTCACCGTTAATTATTATTTAAATATTCTACCATTGGCAGTTGTTAACTTGTGAGGCAGATTACAGAGTTCAGTCCAAATTAGAAAATAAGAGAAAAACTCTATAAACCAGACTGTGTTGCACCGAAGGGCCTTGACATCACTTAGATTTTATTATTATTTTTTTAAACGTCATTTGCCCCATTTTTTAATACAGAATACAGCCTTCCACAGCTTTAACTCATGACATCGTTCATTTTGGTGCTGTTGAGGTAGGGGACTAAGTAGACTTTTGCAAGCAAGTCCATATGGATCAAGTTCAAACTGATCGATTTTATCTGTGGTGTAGGGCCACTGTGGGATACAAACATTTACATCCTTACTTTTGTCTGTGGCACAAATACCCCAAGCTAAGGTTTCCTCTGACCACATAAATGCAGAATCTTTTTCATACCAAGAAAAATACCCAATCATTTTTTAGTGCTGTTCGTAGTTTGATAGGATGATGTTTTTTTTTTATCAGCATCATTAAGGAGGTTGTGGTTTCATAGATGGATCTAATGTCACAATGAGAGGTGCTTTATAATAGATGTCACAAGCTATTATTTCAATACACTCTATACTGTGTAACAAACCATAAATGTATCCATAGTAGTGTGTTACTGACTGCCATACCACATGCTTGTCTTGCTTGTTTATTTTGTGTTGAAAAACGGAATCTCAGCCATAATGTCAGTTTTCAGGACTATTAGTCATTGTGTTTAAATGTCTTTTTTTTTTTTTTTTTAATTACCAGTATTCCTTCCAGTGAAAATAACAATGGTGAATTGGATTGAAGAGTAGATTGGACTGGAAACAATTACAAATATATATTTTTGATTCTTGACCATATGTGCTGAAGACTACAAAAGCAGTTGTTGTTTCTGTAAAATAGACTCATGCCTTTACATGGCATAAAGTAATTAAAATATTAAACAAATTTTGTGTGATCACCTTATAATTTTCACAGGACCTGTAAGCATGTCCGAAAACTTCCAGAAAGGTGTACAGTCAGTAACTCCTTAAGACTTCGGCTGTTTGGTGAGATTGTAGTGAGTGGTATTAGTGTGGGTGTGCGGGGAAAATTTGGGTGGGGGGAGGGATATTGTTGGGGGTGAGCTATATTACAATAGTCGTTTATCATATTTGTCCTCATTATGCAAGTAAAACAAGGGCCAGATTTCTGTATTCTACAAGAACAGTTTGAACAGACTTTTTGGATGTGTAGTCTCGACAGAGCAAGACTATATTTCAGTACCAATTGTTATCAGTGACCTTGAACATAATTTAGTCTGAGGTCAAGGCTGTGATGTCTTACTGTATTTTGAGTTAAATAAAACCAGTCCCTAATAGCATATTGATTTAAATATATATAAGAGATTTCTGTTACAAGCATCCATCCTCATTTTACTTTTTTTTTTGTGATATTTTAATATAGCTTATTTTGTTGAAAAATTTATTATGCAATTTTGTTCATAGTCATTTGTAAGCATACATGTGTTTTGTTGTCAAGACCGGCTTCCTCACAATCGGATAGCAAGAACATCATAAATGAAGTTATTAAGATGGTACATAGATTTGTGAATTTTTACCAAATATTCTTAATTATTCTGATGATTTGCTGCTGTGGATTTCTACTGTAATCCATGTATACATCTAAGCTTTCGTCTTAATCTGCTTTCTGTTAAGCTGCAGTTCAGATCTGCTGTACTCATCTTCCACTGAACACTTGTAAATAGCCTGCTTTATCTATTAAAACATTTGTATCACATACACAGCTTGCGTTGTTCTATTTCTCTGACCTGAGGTGGGGCAGAGGGGTTTAACAGATCTTTACCAAGATAATCTCAGTATTTAATCAACCCTTGCTACTCTGCACATTTCCATGATCTAGTGGGTAATGGGACACGGAAGATGTGGGTTAAAGCCTAGCCTTCCACGTGGAATTTGTAGACTCCCCGCTGTCATCTTGGGTCTGTGGTGATCATAAGCGGTCTATAACGATTGTGTGGCCATTTAAGCACTTTAAAGTTTGCTGAAGACCATTTGTGTTTCACCAATATTGTGTACAAGTCAAAAACTGACCACCTTCGCATCAGTGAAAACTTTGTGAGTATGGTGTTGAGCAAGAATCAGTTAAATCTATAAATGATAAATATCGGTAACCTAAGATGACCGTTTAGTCATTTGAATTGTACCCAGCCATGTGGGGTCAAATGACCAAAATTCTTCAAAAGAATTACATAAACTATTAACAAATGTGACTTCATTTAGATGTAGAGATTTAAATATCGTGTGAGTGGTTAAAATTCAATATCCAATTCTTCTAATTTTTGGAACATATTAGTTTATGTTAAAAGTAGAATATTACATTTCTTTACCAGCCTTCTGGAAAAGTAAAGATATGAGTACGTTGTTTATCAGATGGTCTAAATATGTGAGAAAAAAACTCAATATTCCTGCTACAAGTACATATATACTGCCTAAAATGGGTAGACCAGAGGGCTGTCTTTCAAAGGT
The DNA here is from genome assembly GCF_032854445.1 of Liolophura sinensis. Lineage (NCBI taxonomy): Eukaryota > Metazoa > Mollusca > Polyplacophora > Chitonida > Chitonidae > Liolophura > Liolophura sinensis. Next base: position 9,600,816 of record NC_088300.1, on the reverse strand, counting down.
GTTATAATGTTACGTCTTTCGCAAATGCAAAAGTGGCGTATAGAGTCGGTATGTGATGTCATGGTGATTAGACTGGCATAACGTTGCGACCCTTACCAGAAACAGCCCCCAGGTGTTCTAAAAACTGGAAGAAACAGGGTAACTTGTATAGGTTTATCAGATCTTTAATGGGCTGTGGTGGACACATCTTCATTTAATCAAGCCAACCATGTCCGACAGCAAGCATCAACCTTGCCGGCAGGAAGATGTGATGGACATGTTTCTCTCAAAGTGTACCTTCACTTTATAAAGATATGCCTGAGGAGAAACCATTCAACAAGCAGCATCTGAATCTACAAGGATTCTTACAAACTTCTCATCTGCATGAATCACAATGTACATCTAGCTGGAGATTGGTACAGTAAACTGCTTTAGACCTCATATGATAAAGATGGAGTGATTGCCAGAGTGTTGTTAACTTCTTGTTTGCACAATGGGATGTGCTACTGGTAGTAAAAGTCTGACAGGTCCTAATGGGATCAACTTCTGTTTCCAACCTTTGACAGCTACAGTCTTGTTACAGTCATTTACATGCAGATTCGTGAAATTCATCGCTAATCACTTCCTCTACATAAACAACATAAATGACCATGCTCACATGTAAGAAATAACGTTTTTTGTCAAAGGCTGCTGGTTTACTCCACACCATACAGGACAAAAAATTTTGGCGTTAACCAAATAAATTATCAATTCTGGTCTTTGACAGGTTCCTTTACACTTAGAATCAGGCCTCCAGAAGATCTGATTTGTGTTTGACATGATACTCAGTAATATTTTCCTGCAGGGCCTGACAGCTGTAAATGTGTGGAGGAGGCTGTGGTCAGACAGAGAACAGCACAGCACCTCACAAACAACTCAAACCTCCTAGTGCGGATTCCACAAACCATTTCTGACTTAAGTGGAAATTTGAAATAAGATCTTAAACATTACTATTCAGCTTTGGAAAACATAGTGTCCACCTGATCAATATTATTTTAAGACAAATGTGTGCAAATTTCAAATTTCAGTACCAAAAACTAACCATTTTGAAGAGATTTTAAAGTTTGACTTACTGATAAATCAGAAATGGCTTCGTGGAGTTGGTGCCTTATGTAAGGTAGTTGATTTGATCCCACAACTTCACACGTCAAGGGCCAATGGTAAGAGCTAGGCCATCTAGACCACGAGTCAAGGAGATGAATCCAATCCTTTACTTGCTAGGTTAGACGTGGAATGCATGACTAGACAGCGACCTGATGAGCTCTGAACCTCAACATCTTGCCACAAACTTTACAAAGCAGAAGGGAAAGTCAGTGGAAGCTGGATTTGAACTTGCAACTTTAGTAATCAAAGACGAGTGTTATTCTATTATGCTTGTTCAGTTTGGCCTGACATTGCCAAAAGTTAGGGTCTTAAGTTAAATGTAATTCCAACGTAAACAAAATTAACAATTTATTCTCTTAATTAAGACACTTGTGTGTGAAAACTGGCTGAAAACTGCAGTATCCTCAATGTATGGCTGATGTACACCTCACTTTTGACCTGTTTCGATCAGCATACCCTCCAGTAGGACCTCTGCTCTCTCCTCAATGCATGGCTGATGTACACCTCACTTGTGACCTGTTTCTATCAGCATACCCTCCAGTAGGATCTCTGCTCTCTCCTCAATGTATGGCCGATGTACACCTCACTTGTGACCTGTTTCGATCAGCATACCCTCCAGTAGGAGCTCTGCTCTCTCCTCAGTGTATGGCTGATGTACACCTCACTTGTGACCTGTTTCTATCAGCATACCCTCCAGTAGGATCTCTGCTCTCTCCTCAGTGTATGGCTGATGTACACCTCACTTGTGACCTGTTTCTATCAGCATACCCTCCAGTGGGAGCTCTGCTCTCTCCTCAGTGTATGGCTGATGTACACCTCACATGTGACCTGTTTCTATCAGCACACCCTCCAGTGGGAGCTCTGCTCTCTCCTCAGTGTATGGCTGATGTACACCTCACTTGTGACCTGTTTCCACCAGCACACCCTCCAGTAGGAGCTCTGCTCTCTCCTCAGTGTATGGCTGATGTACACCTCACTTTTGACCTGTTTCTATCAGCATACCCTCCAGTAGGAGCTCTGCTCTCTCCTCAGTGTATGGCTGATGTACACCTCACTTGTGACCTGTTTCTATCAGCATACCCTCCAGTAGGAGCTCTGCTCTCTCCTCAATGTATGGCTGATGTACACCTCACTTGTGACCTGTTTCTATCAGCATACCCTCCAGTAGGATCTCTGCTCTCTCCTCAATGTATGGCTGATGTACACCTCACTTGTGACCTGTTTCGATCAGCATACCCTCCAGTAGGAGCTCTGCTCTCTCCTCAATGCATGGCTGATGTACACCTCACTTGTGACCTGTTTCGATCAGCATAACCTCCAGTAGGATCTCTGCTCTCTCCTCAATGCATGGCTGATGTACACCTCACTTGTGACCTGTTTCTATCAGCATACCCTCCAGTGGGAGCTCTGCTCTCTCCTCAGTGTATGGCTGATGTACACCTCACTTGTGACCTGTTTCTATCAGCATACCCTCCAGTAGGATCTCTGCTCTCTCCTCAATGCATGGCTGATGTACACCTCACTTGTGACCTGTTTCTATCAGCATACCCTCCAGTGGGAGCTCTGCTCTCTCCTCAGAGTATGGCTGATGTACACCTCACTTGTGACCTGTTTCGATCAGCATACCCTCCAGCAGGAGCTCTGCTCTCTCCTCAATGCATGGCTGATGTACACCTCACTTGTGACCTGTTTCGATCAGCATAACCTCCAGTAGGATCTCTGCTCTCTCCTCAGTGCATGGCTGATGTACACCTCACTTGTGACCTGTTTCTAACAGCATACCCTCCAGTAGAAGCTCTGCTCTCTCCTCAGTGTATGGCTGATGTACACCTCACTTGTGACCTGTTTTGATCAGCACACCCTCCAGTAGGATCTCTGCTCTCTCCTCAATGTATGGCTGATGTACACCTCACTTGTGACCTGTTTCTATCAGCATACCCTCCAGTAGGATCTCTGCTCTCTCCTCAATGTATGGCTGATGAAGCCATGAAGATGTATACATCATTAAAGCATTCCTGTCTTTGGCATGTGCCACATTCTGGCCAATTATCTTCTTTAGTTCCAACTCTTTCTCATACATTTCACCTAGTCCTTTGAATGTCTCCTCTGAAATATAGAAATTGAAATTAATTAGCCATATTAGTATTTGATCACATCTTAATTATATAATATTTGTAAAAGGACAACCTGTATCAGGGTAGGGAGTGTTTCTTTAAACATTCTGAATCACAATCTTAGTAATTCTCTCTCTCTCTCTCTTTCACTTTTTACTTTTTTTTGAAAACTGTATTCATCAGATATTCTGAAAGCCAATGTGATCAAAAATAAAAATTTACATGTTAGAATGAGGATTCACATGGTGAGAGTAAACAAGGTTTCATTATTATAGGAGAAAGCATCAGACCCTGTCATGAGACACAAAAATACTCATCTGCGGTGTGCAAATTAGTAATAATATTCTATTTAACATTTTAAATATTTCCCACAAATTAGTTGAAATAATTCTTTCATTTTGAACATCTTCATGTTTGGATCCTGATGAAGTCTAACATTAGTTTTGTGCCTGTTTATGTGCTGGTGAAGTCCTACACTAATGCTGTGCCTGTTTGTGTGCCACTTAAGTCCTACACTATTACGTTGTTCATGTTTACATGATGATGAAGTCCTACACTATTACATGTTGTTCATGTTCACACTATTGTTGTTCATGTTTATATGCCGGTGAAGTCCTACACTAATGCTGTGCCTGTTTATGAACCAATGAAGTCTTACACTATTGCTGTCCCTGTTTATGTGCTGCTGATGTCCTACACTATTACATGTTGTTCATGATTACATGCTGATGAAGTCCTACACTATTACATGTTGTTCATGTTTACATGCCGCTGAAGTCCTACACTATTACATCTTGTTCACGTTTATATGCCAGTGAAGTCCAACAATAATGCTCTGCCTGTTCATGTGCCTCTGAAGTCTTACACTATTACATGTTGTTGATGTTTACATACCGATGAAGTCCTACACTATTACATGTTGTTCAGAATTATATGCTGGTGAAGTCCTTGGCTTGATTATCTATTGATGAAGTCCAACACTAATAAAGTCCTACACTAATGCTGTGCCAGTTTACATGGCAATGAAGTCCTACACTAATGCTGTGCCTGTTTACATGTCAAAGAAGTCCTACACTAATGCTGTGCCTGTTTACGTATCAAAGAAGTCCTACACTAATGTTGTGCCTGTTTATGTACCGACAAATTCCTACACTATTACATGCTGTGCCTGTTTACATTCCGATGAAGTTCTACAGTAATGCTGTGTCTGATTATCTATCGACGAAGTCCTACACTAATGCTGTACCTGTTAACATCTGGATGAAATCCTGCACTACTGATGTGCCTGCTAATGTCCTGATGAAGTCTGACACTAATCCAGTGCCTGCTAACATTCAGATGAAGTCCTACACTAATGTTGTGCCTGCTTTTCCACCAGACAATGCTAACATCCTGATGAAGTCCTACACTAATGCTGTGCCCGTTTACATCCCAATGACGTCCTACACTATTTGTACTGCTGTATATGACTGATGAAGTCCTACACTAATGCTGTGCCTGTTTATATCCCAATGAAGTCCTACACTATTCATATGGCTGTATACGACTGATGAAGTCCTACACTAATGCTGTGCCTGTTACAAGTCGCAAGCTCTCATCACCAAGTGACCATGTCTTACCAAACTCTGTGATAGACCAAGACTGAAATAATGGATGAGATGCTGTGTTTCCTTCTCCTTGCCCTTCACATCTGAATGCTTCAAGGTTCTTCACACCAACCAACATGACTCTCATGGATTTCATCTTCCTCACAATTTTTTCCTGTAAGAAAAATACAGTGCAGTTTATAAGTGATAAAATAAAAATAAATTATTTTATGGCTTCCCTGTCTAATACTAAATGTTTACATTCATGTATCTCTTTCCATTCGTTATTTAGTTGACTGTGGTTTACATTACACTGAAAAATATTTTGCCATTCAGACGATGGTGGGTTTTGGCAGAGAAAACTGGGCACTGTTGAGTATAAACATGCTATATATACCTGGTGAGAGGCAGAGAAGAGAGAAAACATTACTGTTTAATACTTGCACTAAAATGCCAGATGCACTAATATATTTTTTGAAAACACCTACATAGCATGATCTTGATTTGTGTTACCAGTTGAATAAACTCTGTACTAAACCCTACCTGAGACTGAACAATAACTGTTAATGCCTCACAAAGTGGCTCTAGGTCAGGTGACATAAGGTCACCAGAGGCCACCTCACTCTCATTCTGCTGACAAGCAAACCTGAAGAAAAAGAAGAAAAGAATGCCAGCAATGAAAACAGATAATAATGGAGGACTGGCAGTGCAACGGTTAAAGTAAACTCAGATGAAAGAACAGGAAACTGAAAGATGAAAGAAAGGAAATCATTTCCATCTCAATCATCCAGTAGTATATGTAAGTCACTAGTTTTGATCTCGCTGTTGAGAAGAGTATCAAACTTCACTTTTCCTCCAGACACTGCTACTGTTTAACAATATAATCTCCCAACAGTTAGCTTGCATTCTACTTCTCACATGCTACATTTCATGCTACAGAAAAATTCTCTCATTTCCTTCAAACGTCCTATTTCTCTGACATTTGCATTTAACATTTGGATAAGAGAATGAAAAACAAGCTACTTGCTTACATCCTCTCCAGTTTAATATTGGCTATTTTGTTGATTATTTTCACTCCCTCTGAGTTCAAAGAATTCCATTTCAGAATCCCATTATGCCAGTCAGCTGCAGCATCTTTTATCTTCCGTGCACTTCCCTGAAGATTTCTTTGCATGTGATATGGACTAGATGGACCTGTGAATGACAGATGATAGAGTTAATACATGTCCAATACAACAACCACAGGGTCCGAAGGAGAAAAAAAAGAGTACAGAATGGCTACACAGGTGAACATTTTTGGGTGCACTATGTAAAAAGTGGATGCATAAATACAGAACATGCATGCCAGTGTGGCGCAATGACCCAGGAGCCTCCCACCAATGCAATGCTGTAAGTCCAGCCTATGATGATCTCCTCTCCGGCCGTAGGTAGGAAGGTCTGCCAGCAACCTTTGGATGGTCCTGGGTATCCACGCAATTCTATCGGGTTTCCCTCCGGCTCTGCCCGGTTTCCTCTCACCATAATGCCGGCCGCTGCCGTATAAGTGCAATATTCTTGAACACGACATAAAGCACCAAGCAAATAAATAAATAAATGCATCCTAATTTTGAACACAGACCAACATTAAAAATAGGATCACAGTATTGTAAAATATATGGGTCGTCTACCACAAGTGCTTACTGAGAAATTGAAATCAGAAATCACAGGAAACGTAAACTACATGTATGAATCAATTAAGTTTTGTCCCAGAACAGTAGTTCAACATCTTACTTTTAACTGGAGAAAAATTTTCCTCCGCTTCATCGTACATCTTTTGAGGCGACTTTTCGTGAAACAGCCTGTTCCTCTTCTTCCTCCCCGACATCTTCACTCTCTCGCCACTACTATAAAATACCTAAATAACATTCTGCATCAAACGAAAACGGACTCGCAATGGTCACGTGTGGCACACAATTATAAAAATATCGTTACAAAAGTGTTGATGATTTTGTTTAGGCCTTCTGTGTATTCACTTTGACTAAATTTTGTGCTGTTAATCCACAAATTTTCGGGCAAGTTGTTTTCAGAAATAACGTTTTTCGGTTTTATCTTTAAGTTAAAAGGTAGTAATGACTGAGAACAAATATGGCGACGGCCATGGACACACATGTGAAATTTCCCTATAAATCAGTTGTTAGGAAGATTGTTACACGGAATGTTATCTTGCTGATTCCTGTTCTAGTTATTTTTAAAGTCTCTGTAAATGGGGGTTCATTATTGGACCCGATCGCTTATCCTTTAGCCTCATGCAAGTGTTTTACTGCCTTGATAGCAATCCTTGAATTTACCTCCTGGCTCCTCATTGTCCAGAAATCTCAGAAAAAGGTACAAAGTCACACCCAGTTTTCCAAATGGTGAAAACCTTCTGTTTCATGTGCTGTTTGATCCAGTCAACACTGTATATACAGGCTGGTTGGAGGACCAAAAATACTGATCTATATTAATATAAGTCTCACAGTTGGAATTAAACCGTGCGGATCAGTTACAGCATTGGTCTACCGCCACGGTAGACAGGTCAGTGAGGCCACAGACTGGGGGGAAAGGTGGTTTTATCTTGGATCCATCAGATGTTATTTTGTAGGCCTACATAAAAGCACAACATTGTCTGCTGTTGATTCAGTCTGTTATCTTGTGGGAAGTCTGTAGTTATATAGAAATAAATAAATTATAATAAAAAAGATCTTAGAGAAAAAATATGGTTGGTTGGTATGATTTTTTTTCTGCCAAATGAAAGGGATAAGGATTTCAAAAATTAAAAGTGAGAGAACAATAAGAACAATAAATTTCCATCAAAAGCCAAACAAAACATTTGAGTATGATACAGGGCTCTTTTTGGGGGGTCTATGAACATTTTTACTGATGGTCCAGGTAAAACTAATTCTTCAGACTAATCCTGATCTAGGATAATAAACATAATATTTCTAAACACATGATATATGCAAGACGAATAAATTCATTTTCTTCCATCCACTGAATTTGAAGTTATAAATATATAATGCATATATCTTTAATTATCATGAAGAGGCCATATTTGTAGCATGAAGTCTTAGTCAGTCATTCATTCATTCATTCTTCTGGCTTGACAGTTTCACCTAGAAGCTAGAAATATTTCACAGTATAATTCAGTTTAGAGGAGAAGACAGCACTTAGTTGAGCTTTAATTCTTCTGAGAATGAAAATTCATCTATTGATAAAAACCTATTTGATGAGGTGCTGTCTCACCTTAAGCATAGTTATCAAAATCCGTCAGTTTCACATACAGTATGATCAAGTAGTAAATTCTTCTGTCTTGCCTGGTGCATGGAAATAAACAAATAATAGTCTTTCAGCTCGCCCTTTATTTACAGGTGGGGAACTTGCTGAAGTCTGTTGCTGTTATTCTCTTATTCAGTGGTGTGTATCACCTTGTAGCGATTCTGTTTGGTGCACCGTTTTTAGCGTAAGTACCACTGACTACAAATATACCTGTCTTTACTTATTTACTTACATGTGCTTGGCCTTAAAAGACAACATTTTATAGTTAGCAGAATTCTGAACAAAAGTTTTTAGTTCATTTATAATCTGTTTCCTGAAGGAAAACAAGTTGGTGTATGCTTATGAAATGCAGGCAAAATGCCTTATGCATGTATATATATCAGATAGTGTACACATTTGCTTTTTTGGCACATATCAGACCAAACTTTAAAACCTGTTCTAAGTCACATGTATTGCCAAACTTTCATTCCTACACACATAAGCTTGTCCCAACCAGTCTGGACTTTAGAACTTGGCATAAAGGTGTCAGGAAAGGCAAGCTTTCACTAATGAGAGTGTTTTACTTAAATATCCAGACCAACATTTTGATAACTTTCTGGTAGTTGTTTATGTTTTGATTGGAACAGATGATGGTTACATGTATGACGATAGCTTATCCTCTCTTTATTTGAAAGAGGCCAGTTACATGTGCTAGGCACAAAACCAGATCTTAGATGATGCCTGTCTGTCCTATGCTTCAAAGGCTGAAGAATTAACAGGTGTGTTAGAATATCTTCTTTGTAGGCAGTTACACAATATATTACACAATATTATAATGACTCATAAATGTAATTCTGCCAACTTTGCATGTTTCAGATCCAGTGCAGAGACTTATCACTTTGCTATGCTTCTGACAGCGACCACAATTCTGCCGGCTTGTTGTGTTTTAGGGCCTCCCTCTGCAATCTGGATACGTAACTATTTTCTCAACATGTATGATCTATTCTTTTATCCACTTTGGAAGAAAAATGAAATAATATGTCATCTACACTCCAGCTGCCCATAGCAAATTAGGACCATAGGCTGAAATTTGCATCCACTGGATATTACAAGTGTGGAGGGGCTGGCAGTCTGTAAAGTTTGCATCCACTGTAGGTAGTAAGGGCAGAGGGGATAGCACAGGCTGTAAAGTTTGCTTCCACTGCAGGTTAGATATGTTGAAGGGATAGCATCCACTGTAGATTGTGTGATCGAAATAGTCAGTGCTGTTCATTCTGTCATTGTATGTGTAAATTATATATTGAGTAAGGTGTTTTACATCAATTAAGTGATATAAATAAATAAATCTCTGTGTGAAAGCCGAACCCCCTCTTAACCTTTCCAAATATAAGGTACTCAGACAAAAAGCCAAGCAGTTGGGCGGTACATTAGTATGTCACTTCTGGTGTATCATAAGCAGTTGTCTAGCCATTTGTAAAAACATAGCGTTACATGTACTGTATCCATTTGCAGGTCGGAGTTGGGAGTGGAATCAGTGGTACACATCTGCAGTATTTGTAGCCTGCTAGGGGCCTGGCTGGGAGCCTTCCCTATTCCTCTGGACTGGGACAGGCCTTGGCAGGTAAACTGCCAGTACTACACTTCTATATTGTCACTGTCATAATCACTCACTCAGTCATTCTACATGTATTATGTAAAATTTGGGTGCATTTGTTCAGTTTTAAAAAAATGTAGTTATAAAAAAGATAAAAATTCTGCACGATTCTGTCTATTTCACTGCAGCGTAGGCTTCATGAGCAAATTTTAGAAACTGTGATTACATGATTGGTCAGTGTTACATTCATAATTCTCATCTGTGACTAGACAATTCTGTGTGTCATGATTTGTTCTTTCCAGAAGACTGTGTAATATTTGTTGGCTCTGGTTGGTCCATGTAATTTCTATCCTTGTCAGGTCTGCCCACTGGCCAGACAGCTACATGATTGCTATGACTGGTTGTCTCCAGTAAACTGTGTAATATTTCCAGTTCTGATTGGTCTATGTAATTTCAACCCTTTACAGGTCTGGCCAATCAGCTGTGTACTTGGTGTGTTGGGAGGGTATTGTTCAGGACTGGTCTTGTCAACCTGCCATCTTATCTACTGCACAAGAAACAGGAAGTCCAAACTATTCTAGTAGTAGATGTCCTGATCTCATTATTTATTGATGGAGCATTCATCTGAATCATCTTCAAACAGAAACGTGTATTTTTTCTGTACAGTGTATATATTTGTACATGGTATCCATTGATTGACAAATGCATTAAGTAGATCAGTAATTTTCCAAATGTCCATGGTTTGCTCACAGCACTTTGGGTTTCTTGAGTATGACAATAGGCTACATTCAGATAAATAAATTTATTAGTAAATGGATCTGTTCATGTCACTCAAAATTGGTTACATTGTTGCAAGTGTACTAGCACTAGGTGTGCTATGTTCTGGTCACGAGAGGGCCTAGTTTTGTGCAAATGCAGCACAGTGACCAAGGAACCTCTGATCAGTGCGATTGTTTTGAGTTCGTGTCCAGCTCATGGTGGCTTCCTCTCCGGTCTGCCAGTAAATCTGAAAATGGTTGCTGGTTTACCTTGGGCTCTGCCCAGTTTCCTCCACCATAATGCTGGCTGCTATCATATAAGTGAAATATTCTTGATTATGGCATAAAACACCAATGGATTGAATAAATAAGTGACCTGGCCCGTGATGATTCCGTGTGTCACCATCATAACTCTGAAAAGGGGACTGTCATGTCACAAGGGGAGACAATTATGATGACTACCAAAGTAGTGCTGTGAGATGAATCCTAAAGACAACAGACAAATGTAGATGTAGTGAATATTCAGCTCATGTATGTATGGTAACCTGTATGTTGTGTTTCCACTGTGTGTCCATTGCACATCCATGGTAGAAGAATGGCAGTATACTGGTTCAACTTTAAGATAGTGTAACATATCATTTTTTTATTCATCATTTTATTCATCAGGCAATGAACACATATCTAAGATCACATTGCTGTTTACTTTGTGTTACACTGTAGAATTGTACATTTCTATTCTTAAGCATTACAACTCGACCTGACTAAAATCAAATGCTAGGACTTGAATGGCACCATGACTCAGGATGACTGAAATCAAATGCTAGGACTTAAATGGCACCATGACCCAAGCTGAATGAAATCGAATGTCAGGACTTGAATGGCACCATGATTCAAGCTAAGAGGAATCACATTCCAGGACTTGACTGACACTGTGACCCAAGCTGACTGAAATCAAATTCTAGGACTTGAAAGGCACATTGACCCAGGCTGACTGAAATCAAATGCTAGGACTTGAATGGCACCATGACCCAAGCTGACTGAAATCAAATGCTAGGACTTGAATGGCACCATGACCCAAGCTGCTTGAAATCAAATACTAGGCCTTGCAAGACACCATGACCCAAGCTGACTGAAATCAAATTCTAGGACTTGAATGGTATCATGATCCAGGCTGACTGAAATCAAATGCCAGGACTTGAATGGCACCATGACCCAAGCTGAATGAAATTGAATGTCAGGACTTGAATGGCACCATGATTCAAGCTGAGATGAATCACATTCCAGGACTTGACTGACACTGTGACCCAAGCTGACAGAAATCAAATTCTAGGACTTGAAAGGCACCTTGACCCAAGCTGCCTGAAATTAAATTCTGGGACTTGAATGGCACCATGATTCAAGCTACCTGAAATCAAATGCTAGGCTTTGCAATACAAAAGGACCCAAGCTGACTGAAATCAAATTCTAGGACTTAAATGGCACCATGACCCAGGCTGACTGAAATCAAATGCTAGGACTTGAATGGCACCATGACCCAAGCTGACTGAAATCAAATGCCAGGACTTGAATGGCACCATGACCCAAGCTGCTTGAAATCAAATACTAGGCCTTGCAAGACACCGTGACCCAAGCTGACTGAAATCAAATTCTAGGACTTGATTGGCATCATGACCCAGGCTGACTGAAATCAAATGCCAGGACTTGAATGGCACCATGACCCAAGCTGCCTGAAATAAAATACTAGGCCTTGCAAGACACCATGACCCAGGCTGACTGAAATCAAATGCCAGGACTTGAATGGCACCATGACCCAGGCTGACTGAATTCAAATGCCAGGACTTGAATGGCACCATGATGAAGTGTCATCAGCTAGTTTCATCACGCTGCCATGAGCAGTCACCTACGTATATGAAGGTTACCTGCTACTGAAGACACTAGCTTACGATAAGCGTAACTGCCAGGATGGAAATGTGATGAGGCGCGATCCTGGTCACAAGACACACAATCTTGTGATGGTCACAAAATCCAATTACATTACTTTGAAATTTACACCAATCAACTAGTATGTAAATACTCTAAAGTCTCTATTCAGAACTGCTGTTTCTTTTAGCATTTTCACGCAAAATTCTGAATTGTATTTGACTTTTGAGAAAAAAAACCAAATGGAGGAGACCAGTGTCCTCAGTAGACATCGAGTTTACATAGAAATTCTGTTTCAGAACACAACCCTGTTGTCAGGTTTATGGAGAATTCCTGAAAGGCATTAATGTTAACACCACTAAAACACCGGCCACACACATATACCAAATCCATGTGTTTACTTAATTCAGGAAGTACCCCGCAATATTGTTCATACCTGTACCTGGGGGTGCTATACATCACCCTATATCAGACCTGACATAGGCAGTCCAGGACACATAGAAATATCACACATCAATTTATACAAAACTCTGTTCACCAATAGAACCATTGCACAATAACAAAATATGTGAATTTGTTAACAACCACAGAGTGCATGTACACTTTTATGCTTATAATAGGCTGGATACAGAATAAAACTGCCTGGAGCATTTGAACAATGTCAGTATAAGTTAACTCTCACCAACATTCACTACTATCTACCACACATACACATCACTACCACTCATGAAGATGATTTTACCTGCACGCTGTACTATAGCATTTTTTACAACGCAGGTACACCTGTAATTATCAGTGACCTATTTTATGGTTGGGCCTACATCAGCAGTTGCTTACAGAGATAACAAGAGACACTGTTGGCCCCAAATTTGTACAGGTGAAGAAAATTCCTTGCAGCTTTCCAATCAGAAAATAATTGTACACGTACATGTATCTACAAAAAGGCTGAAGATCATGGGGAGAATTTTGTTAATAAGTAACCAGTCATGTCTTTGGGCTTTACATGGTTCAATACACATGACGGATTAGATGAGATAAAATTTCTTAAATTGAACCCATGAACTTTGGCCAAAACTTAAGTAGAAATCAAAAAGTAAAAACATAAATACAACATAGCGTTAAAAACAAAGAAGAAACAAAGCAGCATTACATATACAAATAAATCCATCACAACTCAGATTTGACAAGTGTCAAAGAAATGTAAGTACATATAAGTAGTAATGATGGTTACGCAACAATAGATATCACACAAAATATCACAACACACTGGACTGTTTGTAATAAAAACTAAAGTACAATGTGTAGCCAAAGCATAAGTGAACCTCGTCTAATTTAAATACAAGAACTCTGGCAACTTCGATGACAGTACATGTAAATTCATGTATTTGTGTATCTTGGCTAAATATCTAGCCTGAGATGCTTGACAAAAGCAGAAGGCTATATAAAATACTACACAGCAATGAATCAAGTTGCCTGTGTACCAATTATTCAGCTTTTGCCTAGAAGCTTGACAATGCTGGGTATTGCAATGTAATGTTCTGCAGCTTACATATAACCACAAAACATATAGACAAGTGACTAGCAAAAAATTTACAGGACCATTACGATCCATTTTAAGAGACAAATTTAAGTTAACATTTATGTTGATGTCTGACTAAAAATTGTGAACTTGAAGAGAAAATATATCTGTGTATAAGACCCATTGGATCATTCACACCTCTGCTGTGATGGAAAAGAGGTCTGTCTGGAACACCACCATCTGAATTAGTGCACCATAACCACTACACTGTACCATACATATAATGACAATATGTGTGCTGTGGTGCATAACACACATACATTTATTGGAACATTCCAGTGTGGAGCTATGCTATGTTGTACCACACGTGATGACAAGATAAACTGTGGTGCGGAACACACACACTGGAGTATTCTAGAGTGGAGCACCACCATTGCTATGATGTACTACACACGTTTTAACATAAACTGTGGTGCATAACACACACATTGGAGTATTCCACTGTGGAGCACCATCATTGCTATGTTGTACTACATGTGCTGACAACATGAACTGTGGTACATAATACACATTGGAGTATTCCAGTGTGGAGCACCATCACTGCCATGCTGTACCACATGCTGTGATGCATAACACACACACTGGAACATCAGTCTAAGCCGACAGAAGTATCAGATGCAAACATTCCTCATTAAATGAAGAAAAAAAACCTGAGCTACATAATTACATGTATGTATATCTACATGATGTTTGGCAACAGTGAACACGGTAATATATATTTATTACTAAGGTAATGCAGTTTATTAACTGATTTATCAACGCTGAATATTTGAGAGGTATTTATCAGCAAACACTGTAGGTTGAAGTTCACCATCCTCATTTATAGTTCCAGCAGCTTTGTAACACAGGCCACGCCATGATGTTTCTTTTTTCTCATATGGTTAGACCATCTAATGAACAATATACTCAATACATTTCCAAAAGGCTGGTCAAGATATGTATTATTCAACTTTCAACACTACTAATATCTGTCCAAAATTTTCGAAGAATTAGGGTACTGACCCATTCTGTCAAAATATTACAGGTATACACATGACTTGGTAAACAATTCCTTCATATACCAAGGTTGGCTGGCTGCTCGTCTCGTCAGCACATGGCATCAACAGGGCACACAAGTAAGCCGCTTACATCAAACACTTTGACTTCATGGGTTTCTCTAGGAGGATGACATTCATGACTTGTCTTGAAAATGCAACGTTAAAATAAGGGAGAAGCACCACAAAAGGTATTCATACCTCAGTAGGACTGATTTAATTAACTTTTATCTAATCACGCTAAGAATAAGTTTCATGAAAACTTTTTGTGCCAGCAAATGATTCTGCATATTCAAATAGTTTTGTCAATAAAATATTCCTACATGTATTTGCACAAACATCTTGATACACTTTTCATGAATGATTGATCAACGTCAGGACACTAAAATATGTTGAGAATTCCAGGTCACACTTTGATTCTCAAGCTTTTCTGGTAATCAGTGTCATTGCACATTCACACTGAATGTGCAATAGGACATCAAACAGTAATGTTTTGGCCAGAGCACTCAACAAAAAAATTGGTCTGGCAGATCATTGTCTTAAAACACATACAGTACTTCCAATCACATCCTGTCAAAGTCTCTCTTTCCTTTGTTCTAAAACTTCACAACCCTATAAACATCTGACACACATTCCACTTTTCCTCACTGATCATTCTGGTGATGGCGATGACGAAGACTGGTGTCCCCTGATGGCTCATTAGAATCCCCTTTATCTGACAGTATAACAGTCTCTTCGTCTTCTAAAACTATCCCCTTAGACACAGTTGTCTCCCCTGATCCTCCTGAAGAGGACTCTGCTCCTAAAGTTTCTGCAGACTGTCTCGTTCTGCTTGGATGACCCAGATCACTTCTAGAAGAACCAGCTTTCCCAACTTTCGATGGAATGGGAAGTTTCTCTTGCTCTGAACAAAAAAAAAAAAAGAGACATACTCGATGGATTAGAAACAGACATGTTGTCTGCTACACCAGTGGCTGTGTTGACAAACTTCAGGGCTTCACAAACAACATAAATCAGCTCCTAAAGCTGGTTTAGTTGTTAGACTGGAGGTATGATACATTTCTAGTGTCACTATCCACCACAATTTTGTGTTTTTTTGTATAC
Source organism: Liolophura sinensis (assembly GCF_032854445.1). Lineage (NCBI taxonomy): Eukaryota > Metazoa > Mollusca > Polyplacophora > Chitonida > Chitonidae > Liolophura > Liolophura sinensis. Next base: position 9,584,732 of record NC_088300.1, on the reverse strand, counting down.
TTGACCTAAAAGCTCGCCCTAAAAGTGTACAAAATATTATGGGCACAAAATATTACCTTTTTTAGTCAGATATCGTCCTACTTTTCAAACAAGCCTCAAATCCTAAATACCAACTCCACTGTCAATGACTGCACAAGGCATTGGCCAATTAACTTCCACCAGTTAATATTTCTTACATCATTTCTCCTTCTCAAACTTTGCTTGTATTTCCTTCACATAATATCTCTCTTCTACAATAGCTCGCTCATTTTCTTCACATAATCTTACCTCGCTTCTCCTTTTCTAACACTGCTCGTATTTTCTTCCGTCTTTCCTCCAGCGACATATTTTCCCTGAATTCTAACCTCTCCCCAAAGTCTAACTTTGAGGTGTCACTACAAAAGAAGTGATACCATGACAGTAGAGCAATGGCTGACAGGAAGAACATATTCGTTCCGATCCCAAAAACTGCACATGACACGGGCCAGTTAAACATCAGGTATCTAGAAAAAAGAGAGCAATTCATCACCAATCATACAATCAAAACCTGACACACAGACCTACTCACATGTACTGTATACAGTTAATAATGGAATACATTATCAATGCTGAAAACAAAAGACTTAATTTGATCATCCAACAATGTTTTCTCACAGATTATGGATAACCTTTGTGTTCTTTTACTGTAAAGCTTAACCAATATCATTAATGCCCTATAAACAAAAAGCCACAAAATCAAACTGAAAGGAATTTACAGACATGAGGAAACATTAAAATACTGACATGAAGAAACATTAAAATACTGACATAAGGAAACATTCAAATACTGACATGAGGAAACATTCAAATACTAACATTAGGAAACATTAAGAATACAGAGTGGCCAAAAAAAAAATTACCTTAGCCCTGTAAAGTTGGCATAAATCCTTAGAGATGCTGAATAAAACTGTATTTTCTGGTTCTGTATTTCAATCAGGGCCCCAACACTTGGTTTATACTAATAAGAAAAGAAGATTAATACAGTAAATATGACAATGGTCACGTTGAGGGGAGTGGAAAACCCCCAAGTATCCATAAGAAGCCACTTTACCAAGCACTGATATATAAGCACTGACTTATACCCTCATTTCTCAAGCTTTTTGCATGTGAAAGAGCAACTTTCAAAAATCAAGAGAAACCATTGTAAACTTAAACCTTTTAATGGCTACAAATTAGCTGTAGAATAATTGTAAGAATATTTCAGCAAATTCTACAGATTTAAAGGATCTCAATCTACATAGTTCTTCCTATTGGTATTTAATGCCATGCTCAAAAGATGTTTCACTTACAGAACAGTGGTTAGGTTTATGGTGGAGAAAACCAGAGTGCCTGGAGGGAACAAATGTCCCTGGTCAAGGACATACCAAACCTCCTGGAAGAAACAACTGTCCCTTGTCTGGGACATACCAAAACTCCTGGAGGAAACAAATGTCCCTTATCAGGGACATGCCCAACTTCCTAAAGGAAACAACTGTCTCTTGTCAGGGACATACCAAACCTCCTGGAGGAAAAACTGTTCCGTGTCTGGGACATACCAAACCTCCTAGAGGAAACAAATGTCCCTTATCAGGGACATGTCAAACTTCCTAAAGGAAACAACTGTCCCTTGTCAGGGACATTCCAAACCTTCTGGAGAAAACAACTGTCCCTTGTCAGGGACATACCAAACCTCCTGGAGAAAACAACTGTGCCTTGTCAGGGACATACCTAACCTCTTGGAGGAAACAACTGTCCCTTGTCAGGGACATACCAAACTTCCTGACACAACTGTCCCTTGTCAGGGACATACCAAACTTCCTGACACAACTGTCCCTTGTCAGGGACATACCAAACTTCCTGACACAACTGTCCCTTGTCAGGGACATACCAAACTTCTTGACAAAGACGCAACTGATCACGCCAATGTCGACCACCCACTTTACTGAAAAGACTACTTGCTTTACATTATGCATGATAACTTACTGGGTTGTCCACATATTGTGGGAAGAGTTCTATTGGCAGGATTTGCTTCTGTTCTGTCAACCCAGACAGGAACATGGGAGAGAAGACAAATGTGTTCATTGTCTCTAACAGTGCTGAGCGGTACCTCAGTATAGCCTGTAACAAACAGGTTAAAAGTGATTAACTTCGTATTGTGACACCAGACAGGACACTACAGATGACACCAACAAAGTGTACCAAAGCATGTCTATTATAATGCCATAACTAAAAAAGAAGATACATTTGTGCTTCAGTTTGCCATGAGTGGCTTAGCGAATGCTGATACATACGTAACACTGACAAGTTGATAGTGTAACACTAAAACCTTACAATACTTTGGTGATGTGAGGTCGGTCTACTTACAGCTCGTGATGAGGTCTGGAGAATTTCTCTGTTCTTGTCATACATCTGGACAGACACCATAAACATGCCTGTAAACAAATGACACCAACAAAATACAATCTGTCAACCTTCTGTGGGCCATACAAAAGCTGTCAGGTACAAAAGTTATGGACAAGTAAGTAAATGCAATCTGTCAACCTTCTGTGAGCCATACAGAAGCTGGCAGGTACATAGGTCATAAACAAGTAAGAAAATACAATCTGTCAACCTTTTACAGGTCACAAAGAAGCCATTAGGGATATAAGCCATAAACAAGTAACTAAATACAATCTGTCAACTTTCTATGGGCCATAAAGAAGCAATCAGGTACGTAAGTCCAAGACAAGTACTGTAATTCTGCAACCTTTTCACATGTTTGCACGATGATTATCTAAGCATATTCTGAAGACATTATTCTGTGTACACTGGTAAAATTATAGTTTTTGTGAAGCCCTGAAATTGGCCAATCCAATCAATGTACTTTTGTCTCCAAAAACAAATTCATAAAGTGCATAAAGTTTAGACATTGTACAATTATTCCCTGTTACCCTAATTCAACTTTTTCAACTGCCTCTTTAACTACTATTTTGAACATTGTGAGAGGGCTATGAGGTGTAGAGAACTAATTTGCACGCTTTTAGGAAGCTTGCATCTTTAATGCCACAAACAAATTATTTTAGCTTCACTTTTATAATAATTGTACACTTAAATTCTACTAAAAAATAAGTGTTTGAGTGGTTTAAAAGGTTGAGGACCTACAGTAAGCCAAATGTGACCAAGACAGAAACTTCAAGGTAGGATATGCAGGTTTCACTAATCAGCATCAATTCTCTATGCCTTGAGATGTGTGAAAAATAACCTTTTCAAAAACTTAAACAAGTTTATTCCAAACATCTGAATGGATATTTTAAATTTGAATAGTGTTATACTATAGTATAAACACAAAAATCATATGAGAGATAGTGTTGTAATAATATGCATGAATATCATATTTGTCAAAATGAAGTGTTCTAGAACTGTTTCAACATTTACAACAAGCTTTTTGTTGCTTTAGTTCAATCAACAACATTACTGGGTAGAAAACATGTTCCCCCTTGGACTATTCAGTAGTTAGGTAAAGTTTCTAGAATCACCTGGTGCCACCCTCACACACAGCATGTACAAAGCACCACAACAGGAAGGTTTGCAACATGCATTCAAAAGGAAAATTACAGGTAATCACTTTTTTCTTCTCTTTGTTTCTTGGTGAAATATGGCAATCCTGTTGATGGCCTGTTAAAGTTTCACACAGTTCACACAGCATGGGCTAATCCCTTAAGCTTGTGTTACAGAAGTGTCAGCAGAGTTCTAAATACAGGTTTTCATGTCTTCTTCAAAGTACCCCTGTATCCTCCACCACAAAGACACACACGTTTTGAAGTTAAGTAGTAATAACCGCACCTGTCAGTTCTAATCTAATTCCCAGCTTCTCTTCACATGTGTACAAACACAGATTCCCATTGAGTTGGAATATTAAAAACATTGTTTGAATAAGAAGTGAAAGATAACTCAAGTGATGTAATACACTGAGTGGGTGAGACTTGTAATCTGTCATGAGGGTAGTATTTATATCAATTATCTATTAAAACAACATCAGCCAATGTACTTGTCTGAATAGCAACAGTATGAAATAGCAAATACTGTGAGAAATATTTATAACTTTTACCTGTGAAGAAAATTCTCTTGTTCTCTTCTTAGTTTTTCAGAATGTAGGTATCCTTATTCCTTATATATGCATTTTCACCAAAAAACAAACTTTATTTATTATCCAAATATAAACAGAAATAACTTTTGGCAAGTTTATCACAGTTAACTCAAAGGAAACAAAAAACTTCTCTTGCACAAAGAAAAGAATTAGGGTAATGTCAATACAAAAAAACATCTGGTGGTCAAGGTATACACCACAAATTCATGAATTTGACCAAGTTTTCATGGCAATTGACAGTTACGAATGGGGTGATATATATCATTCTCCATAAACACATTACCTGTGAGTCATTTCTGCCGTGCAGAATATGAGATACATACCTAAATACTGATTTGTTGGAGATTCTGGTAAATCCAATTCCAGCATTATCCTATAAACCTGTCCTTTTGCTAAAATCTGCAACATACATGCATAACATTTAAATACAATCAACTTAAAAAGTACCCCAAACTACTACATCTAAATGACCTAACTAACCAACGGAAATGTTCTATCACAACTCAGATAATAACGTAATGATAATGATACACTTAAGTTACGATAATTTACACACTACTGGAGCATGTAACTATCATTTATATAAAGGTGAAATGTCAGGATTTCCTTCACTGATAAAAGTGATATCTCACTCGCTGGAGTACATATCACTTTGGTTATTACACACACAGACGCCATGACGTCACAAAGAAACATCTTGTCCTCTGCATTCCAATCCGCGCTTAGCAGAATGACGTCATAATACAAGTTCAGTCAACTTTAACATTTCTTATGTCATGCACCAAGACATGACATCAAACCAGATGTCATGTGTGACGTCACGCTATATACACAAGTCTGTGAAGGCCTACAGCTAAAAACATTGCTTAAGCTTGCTCAAATACACAAAATCATGATATTTGTCAAAATATAATAATAGAATATTGCACAGTGAAGGTTGAATATCATAAATATTTTTTTCCTGAAATTGATAACCCAAGAGACGTGAAGCTTTGACTAGGTTATCATTTCCACCTCTCGCTCAAAAAATATTTATGAAAGTCAACCTTCACTGTGCAATATCCTCTACATATTTGTTAAACTAAATAATCAGGCATATCCATATATATATACATATAAGTAACACTCAGTCTGAACAAAAGACTTACTTCATCTTTATTGTCTTTCACTAATGACACATTTGCTGATGGAAATGAACATAACCCCTCTCCATTTTCACACACTCTGAAAAATCAGTAAAAAATAAACTGAATTTGTAAACAAATACAAAATCCACACATGTTGCAATAACAATCTGAAGGCAAAGAAAAGCATCTAAATTCAAGATCTGAACACATGCTAACTCAATACTGTTCTGAAATCTGCCTGAAGTTTTCAGTTCACTACTAGCTGCTGTCACTATAAGTATGCCATCAGCCTGCTTATTGTCAGTTAGTCCCTACGAAAAATGATGCCTGGGGAATAGAACAAATTTCCTGTCCAACCGGTCCATAGTTGGGGTTTAATCATGGACCTCATGTGTCCAGTCCTAGCGATTTTCTTTAAGAATTACATGCTCTGTAAACAGAATGTTGGGTAGAACAAACCTTTTGTGGCCCATCACCCGGCAAGAAGACGAAAAAAAAAAAAAAAATCTAAACATGGCAGACGCTAATTTGAGTTGTCCGATACAAAAGTTTAAACGGCTGGATTTCTGTTGAAAGATGGTTTACCAATGCTGGCTTTGATGTATTACATTTCAGTTGTTTTAGGGAATTGGTGGATAGCAAAAATAAGGTAGCCTCTGAGCCATTTTTTTTAGGGAAATTGTCCACGTGGAAGTCTATATGACCGAAGCTGCGGTAGGAGCATTCAGCTTAGCTTTGGGCTAGGTTAGTGTTTAGTGCAGCGCAATGATCCAGGAGCCTCTCACGAATGCTGTCACTGTGAGTCCAAGACCAGCTCTTGCTGGTTTCCTCTGGTCATACATGGGAAGGTCTTCCAGAAACCTGCAGATTGTTGTGAGGTTTCTGCCAGGCTCTGCTCGGTTTCCTTCCACCATAATGCTGGCTGCTGTCATAAAAGTGAAATATTCTTCAGTATGGCATAAAACACCAATCAAATAAATAAATAAATGTATAGCTCTCTTTCTTCTTTTGTATTTCTGTGAATGACAATTGAAATTATTTGCACATCATTTCATCTTGATTTTAAACTGCCTGCACCAATCAACAGTTTTCATCTTTTCTTACATTTATTAAATATGAATCAATGTTTTCTTGTGTTTGTGCAATGACATAACTTGCAGTTAAACACCACAAATGTTTTAGCTTCAATTATTCTCCATGACTGTCAAATTCAAATTCATTCAAATTATATCAGCAGTTACAATATATGTGAGACCTCCTATCAGTCATGAGGTAAAATTTAAGAGAGGAAACAGGGAAAGAGAGGCCAAACATGAAAAATACTAACTGGAGCAAGTGTAGCTGGTGTTCACCTGTCTATAAGCCAAGTCGGCATTTCAGGGGTCTCGCAAGTTCACAGAGTTTCAGGCGAGACAGTGAGGAATCTCGCAAACTAACACAGATAAATGGCAGGGTTTTACGGTGCCTGCTAACAGCCCCGTTGAGCTGACAGACCTGACAAAGCCCGATGTAGTATCAGAATAGCAAATACTGTAAAATCTTGCTTTTTGATCCCATTAGTTTGCCCCACCAAGTCTCACCTAAACCTTTGTGAACTCGCAAGACTCCTGAAATTCTCTCCTGAAATTCTGACTCCCCTTATCACGACGGTGCACATCCAATAATATGCAAAACAACGATACTTTCTTATTGAAATAATTGTAAAAAAAAAAATCAGACACTAGTTTTAATGATGCAGTTCAATGCAAACTCACTTTACACAACACTAAAGTATAGGAAGGGAAGACTGTGCAATGTTATAAACCTTAGTTTTCAACATTAAGAATACAACTGAAATGTGTTTATGTTTTTACACTTGTGAAAATACCATAGCTAACAATATAATTAAGCAAAAGTACAAACCTGAATGAAAAATGCACTGGTTTCACATGAGATTCGGCTGGCATGTAGGTATAATAGAAACTGGCGTATAAAAACACTGACAGCCATAAAAGGCATAAAACAGCAAACAACAGAATTGCACCTCTTAGAACCATGTACTTCATTAAGTTCAGTGTCCACTTGAAGCTATCCTGAACCCAGAATATACCAGAGCGGATAATCATTAAAATCATGTTGACAAAAGGCGTCCGTTGAGTTCTAAAAACAATTTCAGTTTGCATTCATCAAGTGAGTACTTTAGCCTGATAATCGCCCGTTCTCTCAGCAGTTCACTCGTATGACATGTCGTGCACTTTGAACTCTGGTTCTGGTCACAGCACGATCTCCGTCTGTTATGTTTGGAAATCAGGGAATCTTAAACTCTGACGCTCCAGTACATAGTGTCAATGGTACTATGGAACCTACTTCTCTCACAGGTATTTTCCTATGACTGTGTCTTCACATAACTAGGTCAGTAAAGAGTGAAACTGTTCGGGTCATGCTCTGCCGTGCAACCGTACTAACAAAAAGTTCAACACTTTTAGTAACGGATGATTGTAAATATTCAAACCTAGAATATATAAGGAAAAGGCACTAAATGTTCCAATAAAATTGTGGCTCATTTTGTAAATCTTTAACCTCTCTTCACACTTAGAACACTGTTATGATACATTTTAGGATTTATATATGACGAATTGCTGGTCTGTATAAGTTTTTATTCATTTTATAATGATAAATATTGAGAGCTGTTCATACATTTTAAAAGATCGATTAAGAATTTTGCATTTCCCGATTTCCGTGAAACCTCGTGCTCTTCCGCAAAGTTGCATTGTGGGACGTTAGTTTACATCCGCCATTTGCGAACTTGTGAGTTTGTAGCATTTTCATGCAGTCGGAAACTTATGAATTGTGAACTTAACTGGCCAGATACCTTGTAGCATAAGTACCAATAAAACGAAGGTAAGCAGAAAAGCGTTGGTTTGAATTGATAACTGAGCGCTGGAAGTACTAATGTTTTGGGAAACGTTGTTACTGGTATCACTTGCACCACCATCTGAAAGTGTGCTGCTGATGTTGTTTAAAACGGTATCTTCTTCAGTTTTTCCTGAAGTCATATAACCTCTCAGATGTTATTTATTTCAGTTTGTTTGTGTGGTTTACATTGAATTTTTCAGACTGTCATTGTATTTATTTCAGGAAAAGTTTTATTCATTAAAAGAAACAAGAATCTGAAGTGATTTGCAGTAGGCCTGAATATTGTAGATTTGAATTTAGAAGATAAAGATGTGATTTTAATTGATGTTTAATGTAGTGTTTGTTTATTGTAAGTAAGATACAGATTATGTTGTGATCACGATCATGCTATATAAATTGTACTTTAATGGCAAATGACGAAGGGCTTCGAGGTAGTTCACAGTGTCAGACAATCTACAACTATAATTCATCAGCATGTCCCAAGATAACTCTGACGTTAGGTTTGGAAGAATTTTGTTCAACCAATTTTGTCCCAAACCAGTGTCAGAGCGTGCTCCATTTAAAAATGTGATGCAGTTACCTGGCCTTAAATATTTCAAGACGATTGGTATAGCTGCTCGCTTTGAGTGTCACCAAGGAATCTCAAGCCCATGTAACCTAGATAATAACAGATCCACATTGTGCTTGTGATACACTGACAGATGAAAAGATAAGGAACATTAGTGTCTGCACACCTCAGGCCGTGGAGACGTATTTGATGGGTAATTTTTGTCTCAATCAGGTTTATAAACGGAGCGCACTTTGAAGTTGGTTTGGGGCCATCCTGGGCCGAACAAAATCTTGGCAAATCTAACATAGAGCATTCTCGGACTACTTGCCAGCCATAGGGTGGCAGTGTAACATTTGACGACTTAACCCCATGATTCACATGGCAGTTTCATAAAACAAATAAAAAGAAGAGGGAATATGAAAGTTGAGGTTGCTATCACATGGTAAAGTGACATCAGTTCATTGAAGAACAAGCTTTTTGACTCATTAAGCAACAAAAGTACAAACCTAGTTTTTACAACTGCAAGGAAAATATCAAAGTTGGTATTCGCCTCTGAAGCTGAAAGGACATTGCCTGGCCCAATTTGAAAGACACTCTACTCATTTACATGATAAATCAGACTGTTTAATCATCAGCTGTCAAGACCAGAGTCTTCTGGTCAATTTAAAACTGAAACCATCCATAACCATAAGCTAAACCTGACAAGCCTGGGCATTAAAAAATGAACAGAAGGTATGGGACTCAGAACTTGTGTTTTATTGTGGTAGAACGACAGAAACAGTCACACAGAGGGATACTGGTGCAGAATATAGCCTGGCTTGTTGATACGTGCCTGAAGCATTCTGCAGCTCAGTATTTGAAATTATAGTTACTCTGTGTTGTTTTGTAATAACCCTAGAGTCAAGTCTGGTATTTCTATTAGTCGGAAGTGAAATAGCCAAACTCAGCGTTTGCCAATTAAGACATGATGAATGGCGGTTGGAGGCTGATCATGCGGATGAGGGTTTGATGTTATTTCAGTGAAAAATTTGCTTTTCGTAGTGAGCATTTGAGGATTTGGTCAAACAATGGATAAGAGACAAACAATTACGAGCCACATTGGGATATCTGCACTGTAGCAATGGAGGTGTTGAAAGACTAATCTACCTCTGAAGGGTAGGGGGTGGAACTGGCGGTGAAGGGCACCTCATTGTTGTATATTTTGATTCTCATACATTTTTATGGTGTACACCACAACACCTACCTTTACTTAATCTGAGTTTGCTCTAACAATAGGTTTGCAAATTTGGATTGGCCAGGACATGGCCCCAAACCAGTATCAGAGCGTGCGTCATTTAAAAATTTTGCCCAAGCCCGTTGCAATTTTTATGTGGCCTTTGAAATCAGCCCTTATAAACTAATCTGCAGTGATAAAGCTTCAGTAAGAATGTTCCTTATCTTTTTCTGTGTCAACCTATGGTTTGCACCATGGCCATTGTTTATTTTCACCGGCGTGATGACGGGAGAATTTGTGACTGTGTGTAACTACGAGCAGCGAGCATTGCTTTGCCATCTTTCACTGGCTATATATGCTTAAAAAAAGCATGAAGTGGTGAAGGTCTCGAGTGACCACAAAGGGAATCACACAACAACTGGTAAAAATTTAGGGTTAGATCTCAAAACGGGAACCCTGGCAATGGCAGATGCGACAGCGGACAATGAGGCCAGCACTCGCTATCTAGTGCTGCTGGCAACACCAATCTTTGGTCCCCATAGGCAACATTTTCGAACAAACCAAATTGTCACGTGGTATAGACAATGAGCTGTGGAACCATCATGCTGTTTGAATCATGTTTCATTCCAGAGGTTCTCGGAAGAAACAAAAAAGTAACATAATCAAGTACAGAGGACCTAAACAGGTTCCTCGTTCGTGAACACTTACCCGAAATGTATGGAATACCATAGCGGTTCACCGCATAGATGTATAAGGGAATGATGAGAATCCAATGCATTTTCAGTCAGAAAATAGGCATACCATCAGATCTTCTCTCTGAATTAGCCTTCTCATTTGGCAACATATTTAAGCCTTGGAAGAAGATCTGGTACTGGAAACCTTTTGAATCAAATATATGGCTGGTAGACAGATCTTTTAGCTGTTTATTTACTCTTGTATACACAAAATGAACTTCCTTCTGTACAACTGTACCTAATTATTCCACTGAATGTGCATGTTATGTATGTTTGTAGGATGTCGCAGGATCTGGCTGGACAGAAGAGTTACCCTGGGGTAACCTCTCCGCTGAGTCTGGCCGGGCCAGATCCGCTGGACATCAAACTGTCTACCAGACTGGAGGAGACTCTCCGGCCACATGGCATCTTTGAGAGTGAGGATGAACTTAGTCATCGGTGAGGAAAATGCTATATAATCTGTCATGTTAAAAGACATCAATATTATTGACTCCTGTAAATAAACTTATTTACTTATTGACTCATTGTGTCAATATAATGCACAGGTATGTCAGCCACATAAACCCAGATTAAGTCTTTGTGACTTTTTTGGACATATTCACAAACAGTGAGTGTCTTTTGCTAATTTTCATATAAAGGAAATAGAACTAGGTGTTTCTGTTAAGTACAGAGTTGTGTAAGGACCATAATGTATTTTGTAATATGAGCATAAAGCTATGTTCATACTAGGCCAGAAAATCAGTAAGTTGCATTCACAGTCAAGTTTCGCACATGGAATGAATGCCAGGTTACATGTATGACATGAAAGACTGACTGATTGGTAACACACCTCCAGATAAATATACCGATGGCTCAGTTGGTAGAGCGCCCTCTTCGGGGACGGTACATCCAGGGTCAATCCTGGGTCGGGTCACACCTAAGATCTCAAAAGAGGAAGTTGTAGTTCTCTTGCCTGGTGTTCAGCATTAAGAGAATAGTACAACGACTGGTTGATCAGTATCAGTATAATGGCTCAGGTGGGCAGCTTATTTGCCTTCGGTAATTCTCCTCAGTGAAGCAGCACTAGATAAGAGAGTGGTGGAAATCCATCCTGCAACAAGGAGGCACTTTACATGCACCACAAGGACTTCTTCGTCGTCATTTGACTGAAAAAGTGTTAAGTACGATGTTAAACATTCAACATTGTCGATACTGATTGGTCAGAAGTAAAACTCTTTCCTGAACCAAAAAAAATTGGAATGGCTATACGTTTTAATTTAGCACTTTGCCCATTTAATTCGAATGAAATTCGGTTCGGACTATGGACTGATTTTCAGGTATAGTGTGAACGAAGCTTTACCTACTTGTTTTTGCCAGAGTAGTTACCAGCTACATGAACATACTAAAGATACAGAAATATGATCGTGTGCATTTACCTGACCCATAATGCCCAGAACATTGGTGTTTGTGCTCATACATGTGCGTTCCTGAAGAACATATTTAAGTCTTCAAATATATTCATGGGGATATATGCCCTTTGATCAGGTATTTGACAGCAAGAGACAAGAAAAAATTTCTCTTTTCTAACATGCCATGTTTGGCACTGCAATTATTGACCCGAATTGTCCATGGAAGTTGATGGCTAGTGTTGGCACAGAGATTCCTGATTATACTCTGTACTCCTCTCCTACACTGTCTTACCGAGGATACCATGGCAAGTCAAACTATGATTAGTATTCAACTAAAATACATTCTATACTCAACTTAATACAAGTCCTGTTTATAATATAAACTTATGTTTATTTTTTTGGTAGAATGTATGTTCTGAGTAAAGTAAATGAACTTGTCCGACAGTGGATCAAAGATGTCAGTGTTCGTAAGGTGAGTGGAAAAAATTAAAACACTACTGCACATGAATTCAAAGGAATTTCTAAGATTTTTAAAACTGATACTTCTGGTACATTTAGTCCAGAAACAGTGTTGTAGTTTTCAGCAACAGTGTCCTTGGTAAGAAGATTTCTTAGTTATTACTTGTGAATATGTGAGTTCGGTTAACAGGTCTTCTTGCGTGTATTTGTAGGAGTACCTTATTATGAGGTGGGTATTTTGTTAACGTTATTTGCTATTGTTCAGTTACTGTGATTATCTATTTTGATGAACAGACCAATGTTTCGGAAGACAAAGCTGAGGCTTTTGGAGGAAAGGTGTTTACTTTTGGCTCCTATAGGCTAGGTGTACACACGAAAGGTAACAATCAAACTCATTCCTTTCAATAAGTTTAGTTTCACTGCTGTTCACAAGATCATAGTTTAGTCATATGTACAGCACCCTGTGTTGCATGACTGTATTAATGTTAATGATTTTTTGCCTAGGAAATAAAATCTTGGTGTACTTTGTGACTTTATTAAATCATAATAGACCAGGAGAAAGCTGTATTTTCTTGTATAAGGGATGCACAAAAGCTGGGTAGATGGGAAAATAAAGTAAGTTATATAATTGAGTATTCTAATTACAATGTAGCATAAACATTATCTTTATTGATGTCAGTAATGTTTCTGGAGTTCTTATGCTTTTGCAAAGAGAGTACTGTGGCAAACCCAACATATGATGCCAGGAAATACCTTGTTTAATATTTCGGTTTTATTTAAACCAGTCTTGAAAATTTGTGAAGTTTATCATAGGAAATGGAAATATTATATGTGTACTTTTATTCCACTTGAATTCCTCTGCAGTTGGGTTACATCACCAGATCTATGACATATGCTGCTTTATTAATACAGGTGCTGATATTGATACGCTATGCGTTGGACCACGGCACATTGAACGTTCAGACTTCTTCTCTACATTTTACGAACTTTTAAAGGAACAGACTGATGTAAAAGATCTTAGGGTATGACAGTCACAGTTATTCAATCTACATATAGACATGTTTGGTCTGTTGAAAGAACTAAATCAGAGATTTTCAGGTGATTCTTATCACAGCATATTTAATTAAAGTTTCAGTTTTCTGGTCATAAAGTGTAACATTTGTATTAACTTCCATAAATCTTCCTGTGTCTTCACTGGGGGACGTGTTCTCTATTGAGGTTCCCCTCCAGCAACCCTATGATGTCCATACATATGTTACACCATTTTGTCAATTTTATCTTGATTATTATGTGAAACATAAGACAGAATAAATAAATCATCTGTCTCTGATGTCTTTATACAGGCAGTTGAGGAAGCATTCGTTCCTGTTATCAAGATGGAGTTTGATGGTATTGAAGTGAGTAGATATGTTTTCACGATGTTGTTTGAAAGTTAACCATACTCCTTAATATTACAGGAAACATAAGAACTTCCCATATATAATCAATTAAATGCTCAGTATTTCACACACAGTGGCCCTGGACAGGGAATTTGTAGATTCTTCATTCATTGTTAGTGGACTTGTAAGCATCCGACAGTACTCATGAACCTGTGTATGTAGTCACATGGTCACTGGAAAACATCTGGGTGTTTAATTTACACAGTGGAATAGTAGCAAGTTTTGTAGTGGAAAATCTTCCAGTGTGTACTGTATTTCTTCAACAGCTGGACATGTTATTTGCGAGGCTGGCCTTGCCTATGATCCCTGAAGACCTAGACCTAAGAGATGAAACTCTGTTGAAAAACTTGGACGAGAAATGTGTCAGAAGTTTAAACGGTGAGCTAGTTAACAAAAAACAAGCAGTCTTTTACTCAACAAAGAGCCAGTAACTTTGTGCCTTAGATATTGTGAGCCAGATTTTGATCAGTATATTGGCAATATTAGTTTTGTCATTGTGGCTTTGGGTCACCTCTAAAATAAGAAATTAATGTTTTTTTTTTTAGTCTAAAAGTATGAAATGTTTGATGTTTTTATGCGGCCTTTTGGCTGACATGTTTTTCTTTTGTTTTGAAATTCTTTATTTCCATCTCTTGTAGGTTGCAGAGTAACTGATGAAATTCTCCATCTTGTCCCAAATGTTGAAAACTTCAGAATGGCATTGAGAGCAATAAAATTGTGGGCCAAAAGTAAGAAATAGGTTTTCATAAGTTTTCTGTATGAAATAGTCTGGTTAACAAGTGTGTCATTCAGACATATACAACCTTTTTCTCAAATGTAGAAACAAGAAGATATGAACAAAATAATTCTTACAGACGGTGTGTAGATATGGTGGTTATAAGCTTGAAATGCTAGTTTGCATGAAATATGTAAGATTTTGAAAACTTATGTCATAAAATGAAGGACATGAATTTGACAAAAAACCCTGGTACACGTGAATGACAAAAAGTGAAAGCTCAAGGTACCTTAATTCCTCAGCCTTTTTAACCACCACTGTGACCAATATTTTGAAACATTTTGAGAGAACTAATGATTTGTTATTTTTTTTGATAGAGAAGGGTATTTATTCCAATGCTATTGGTTTCCTTGGTGGCGTATCTTGGGCTATGTTAGTAGCCAGAGTCTGTCAGCTCTATCCAAATGCTGCCCCGGCTACTTTAATACAGAAGTTCTTCCTGGTCTTTTCTAAATGGTGAGTCGTTATATATGTTATTCAGACTTGTTTTGACAATTATGCTTCCTATTTTATATGGTCAGTGGCTGTATGTTATTGATGTTATGCTAACATATAATTACAGTGTGGAAATAGTAGCATTTTTGTATTGTATTGAAGTTTGTGGATCAAAGGCTGAAACTTATGTCAAAATAGTTAGTTTACATTGTGAATAAGATGTCTTGAACAGATTTCAAGCAATTAAGGTTGTATTTACTCATTGGTTTGATGTCAGGGATATTTTTCACTAATTTTTTTCGCTCAGTAAAATACAGTATGGCTGCTGTCATCTCTGTTGTGGTGTGTAAAGAGACATTGTTAGAGGAATTACACTTCACAAGGAAATAAACGTATGTCTTAGTGTGGAAAAGTGTTGAGGAATATGGGTTTATTTGTTCTAAGATGTTTTTTTTTCATTTATAGGGAGTGGCCTCAGCCTGTCCTGCTCAAACAGATGGAAGCAGAAAACAAGTTAGGCTTTACTGTATGGGATCCAAGGGTAGGTACAGAAAACAAGGTAGGCTTGACTGTCTGGGATCAAATGGTAGGTGCAGACAACATGTTAGGCTTACTGTGTGTTGTCCCATGGTAGGTACAGAAAACAAGTCAGATTTTGCTGTCTGGGATCAAATGGTAGGTGCAGACAACACGCTAGGCTTACTGTGTGTTGTCCCAGGGTAGGTACAGAAAACAAGTCAGATTTTGCTGTCTGGGATCAAAGGGTAGGTGCAGAAGAAAGTTAGGCTTTATTGTCTGGGATCCCAGGGTAGGTACAGAGAACAAGTTACTCTACTGTTAATGTAAGGATAAGTGCAGAAAACAAGTTAGGCTATACTGTGTAGGATCCAAGGGTATGTGCATCAGACAGGTGAGGCTTTACTGTCTTTGATCCAAAGGTAGGTACAGAAAACAAGACAGGCTTTACTGTCTTTCATCCAAAGGTAGGTACAGAAAACAAGACAGGCTTTACTGTCTTGGATCCGAGGATAGGTGCAGACAACAAGGTAAGCTTTACTGTCTGGGATCCACGGGTACATACAGAAAACAAGTTAATTATTGAGTTTGCAAATTTATGTTCTCTAAAGACTTTATACTTTTGACACAAAAATCGATCAGCAGAAATCCAATTTAATTTTAGCTGTTGTTTCAGAATAGCCCAAATAATTACCTTGCACGAAATATCAGCTGCTTCTCTGCATGTTATACCGTTCAGAATTGGTAAAAATGGGTTGTTGGGTCGTATAATAAAAGTTTCAATCTTGAATCATTTTACAGAAAATTTTGATTTGATTATCAAATATGGATTTTTTGTTGTGCTTTGTTTTGTTTGCATTTAGAGTTTTAAGTAATGTTTTCTGATTTCGTTACAGATCCACCCCCCAGACAGGTTTCATCTCATGCCAATTATCACACCAGCATACCCTCAGCAGAACTCCACTTACAATGTCACCGCCTCAACTCGCTCAATCATGGTCGAAGAGTTCAAAGAAGGCCAGTATTTGAAATTTTTTTTCACAATCTGCATCCGAGAACAAAATGATCCAATGTTTAATTATTCAAACATTCATATCAAATGTAAGACACCATTTGGCTCTTTAGTTCTTCAGTTGCTTTTTCTTGCCAGCACATCAAGAAAGTAATGTATATGTGTGAGTAAGGCTGCTTACCAGTTAGATACTGATGTAGAAGAAGTGTCCTGTCAGAAAAAGATTGTAATGTAACAGATTCGAGAAAGTACTTTTACCGGAGAGGTTTTAGAAATAACTGACCTGATACTGTTTTAAGAAGAAGTGTTTGATAAGAAAAAAAATGTAATATAACAAATTTTATAAAGTACTTATATCAGAGATGTTTTATCAAGTGTATAAAGTTTTTACAAATGATTGATCAGATACTATTTTGAGATTTGTCCTCATATACATATGTATGATCAAGGGAGATAATCAAATATAAACATAGTACACAAAACTTAGGAGGGTTAGTTTTCTTCCTTTTATCCCCGTTTCTTTTTTTTTTTTCACTCACAGGCCTTGAAGTCACAAATAACATATACATGCAGAAAGAAGAATGGGGGAAATTGTTTGAACCTTCCAATTTTTTTCAAAAATACAAGTAAGCAAGACCATTTTCTGGCACTTTTACCAATCTGAAGTAAGTCCTTTGCTGGACCACTGCAAAAGGCCTTGTATGATATTTCAGAAATGTTCATAAGTAAAATGTTGTCACTTTTATGTTTTTCATTAAAGCACCTGGCTAAGTACTGTAGCTTATTTGATGGTCAAGAACATACTGTGAAATGAAATGATCAAAAAAATCATTTACAGTAAATGTTTCTCTTGTCGTGGTTTTTCTCTATGCACTTGCTGTGATTGCTTCGAGAAGAGGCACCACACTTGTTTTATTATCTGTGACTCACCTGTTGAAAAAAATCAGTGACAGAAAGACTTGTAGATTTCAAGATTTCAGGTAGATTTATATTAAAACCTTGTTCAGGGTTCCAAGGCGCCTGATCATTGCCTCATCCGGGGAAGTGTCCCCATAAATAAATGTAGCAAATCAGCATACAAGCATTTCAGCAATAATGATATGAGTCTCTATGTTCAACCTCCCGTAAAATGCCGGTGAAGTTTGCATGCCCACGCAGGAATCGAAACAATCTTTCCATGGCAGAAGAGTTTTCCTGCCATGTGAATTCTGGAACCTCTAATCAATCACAGAAACATACTCAGGGCAAGGTTTCTGATGTCATCAGTGAATGAAGTATTTTTGTGTCAACATAAATTGTATGCAAAGTGAAACTGGTAATAATATAATCAGACTCCCGTCTGGAACATGATAATGAGGTTCCCCTGTACTTTACACTACCCTAATTTATCAGTCTTTTTTAACCCGTCTCTGCAACCAACATTCTGAGAGAACTATGAGGTTTAGAGAAATAATTTCAGAGATCGAAATAATGTCTGCCTACCTGTCGGTGACAGGCAGGTTTTGTTGGCGACAGGTCACAAAAAAATTCACCTTTCGCAGCTACAGGTCGGCGTAATAAGTTTACAATAATGTTTAAGTCAATATTCATGTATGTCTAAGTTTGTGAAGTCTGTATATTTACTTGGCCTACCCATGATCAAAATGTTTGTCGCAAGCCTTCGTCATTTTCGGCCCGAACAAGTCAACACTGTTAGGGCGTCATTTAGGCCATTGTGAATGCACCTATCATATTTACACTTTCAATTCCGAGACCAACCTTCAACGTTGAAGGACACACTTCTGTTACCGTAGCAGCGGCAAAATTAAAACTGCAAAAATTCTTTTCCTTATACATTATCGCAAGGATGCACATCTATGATATAACAAACGTCAGTCAACTGGAGAACAGTCAACGCAGAGCAGTGAATCAATCAAAAATTGAAGTGTCACTCATGACTCCGGAGTCTGTCACGATTGCATTTGTAGTCGGTGCGAGTTGCTGACCACCATAATATAAATTAAATCTTCCCGAGCACAGTGTGAAACACCTGTCAAATATAACTATAAAGCCTATAATTCTAAACACACACAGACTGAATGCTTTTCCTCAGTTGTTCCCCTTCCGTGGGAAGCGCGTATGTACACAAGCAAAGACTGAACACCCACAAGTAAGTTTTTGTTTTGATGATCGTCTGTGCAGAAGCCCCGCTTCCGACAGAGTGTGGAATAGAAAGGGTAAAGCTACGGAAACCAAATATTCTTGTAACACGGTAGACTGATATTGCTTCACCAAACTGAAATTATATGTTTGCAGAATGCGCCATGCATGGCGATTGGTAGATTATAGACTTTATAAAAGTCAGACTGATGGAGACAGGTATGTGACAAGCACAAAAAATATCTACCAATCTCTGTGATAGGCGGTTAAAAAAACATTTGTGCCCCTGAATTTGCATAGTTATAGGAAGCTCTTATTGATGCAAGGAAGTCATTTTTAAGTCATTTTCATAATAATTGTATGCATAAATTCCATTACAAAAAATGCTTTAGAGTTTGAAAACGTTCAAGATTTACAGTTTGTCTTTTTTACCCTTGGGTTGGATGGATTATTTATATATTCATGTACATTGACATGTTTGCTTTCATTTGCAGGCATTACATTGTGTTGATAGCAAGTGCTGAACAGGAGAAGTCATACTTAGAATGGTAAAGTTTTGTTTTCTTCACATTACAACTAATTATTGTATGTTAGACAAACTGTCTATTTCTACGATATCTTCCTCTATAGTGTACATAATAATGACACTGGTTATTCTTACAATGAGAATGGGGGGCTTTCATGGCCGAGGGGTTAACATGCTATCACAACAGAGTGAGTGTGGTGGCTCTTAACATGATCACTGTGAGTTAAAGTCCAGTTCATGCTAGCTTCCTCTCAGTTGGAACAATTTCCACTCCATGCCACATAAAATGCATCTTGCTGCTTTCTTTCTCATTTATCTTCCCAATTTTGTTTTGTGATTTAATCTCAAGTACGAATTTTACAGCCACGTGAATTTAAATATGTACATGTACTTCAACTGAGTGGTTTAGCCAGAAAATTTTCTCTGTGGTTTTCAACAGGCAAGGGTATATCGAGTCCAAAATCCGCCTGCTGATAGGGAACTTGGAGAGGAATCTGTACATTAAGCTGGCTCATGTCACGCCGGAATCATTTGGTCCCTTAGAGAAAAGGTGAGTTTTGCGTGGGTTTTGTATTTACAGGCTGTTGCATCCTGAATTTCATGAAGCAGAAGATGAGAATGTGTGGCACTTAAAGGTCATGGCAGGCAAAATGAGATTCAGATTTATCATGTAACCTGGGATGGCATCGTCTGTTGTAAATGCCTGATAGCCAAACCTGACTAGCAAAGTAAGAGCAACCTTGTTATACAAGCATGGAAATATGCAGTTTTCTTTTTAAGCTTCATCATTACTACAACAGAGTGACATCCATTGCAAAGTTACACTGCTGCTTTACTGTCTATCTTTTAACAAGGCATTATTTAAGTGTAGATAAAACTACCTGGAGAATATCATTACATTTTCAATACCTGATACCCATACCCACCCAAAAACATGATTTGGAAATTTAATCTGGACGTATTCAATTATCCAGTGCTTTACGACAAGGTAGGGCTATATGTACTTGGGGGCCTCCGTGGCTCAGTCGGTTAGCGCGCTAGCGCAGCGTAATGACCCAGAAGCCTCTCACCAATGCGGTCGCTGTGAGTTCAAGTCCAGCTCATGCTGGCTTCCTCTCCGGCCGTAAGTGGGAAGGTCTGCTAGCAACCTGTGGATGGTCGTGGGTTTCCCCCGGGCTCTGCCCGGTTTCCTCCCACCATAATGCTGGCCGCCGTCGTATAAGTGAAATATTCTTGAGTACGGCGTAAAACACCAATCAAATAAATAAATAAATATATGTACTTGTCTATCTCTTAACATGGAAGTATTTGAGTTTAGACAAAAATACCTGGAGAACATCTTTACATTTTCAATACTGGATACAGAAACCCACCCAAGAACATATTTCGGAAAATGAATCTAATCATGTTTAATTAGTTATCTCTACTAGATTGACCCTACCAGTACATAAAATGCTATGTGACGGCACTCCTAACATATCTCAATGTGGCGTAATGCAGTGCTGATTGGTGGTGTGTTTCAGTGAGGATATACACGTCAGCAAGTGGTTTATTGGCCTACAATTCCATAAGGTGGAGAACATTAATGTGGACCTGACCTTTGACATCCAGTCCTTCACAGATGTTGGTGAGTATCTTAATCTGTCTTTCTGTGAAATCACACCAAGAGAAATAACTTCTTCTGGAATTGTGTCGCCTTCGTCTGCAGCGTTCAGAAAGACTATCAGATCTTGGCCGAGGTCTGCTGTGCTGTTGAGCTACTGTCCTTCACTCTTGTTGTTTGTTGCTTTCTGCTTTTCTTTGAGGATCTCTCATTGTACGTATAAGATTACATCAGTTAGTCAGATTATATACGATTGTGCAGACTAGAAGTGTACTGTGAAGTAATCTTTATTACAAAGCTTTGAGCAGCAAGACAGACATGAATCATCAATACATACTTCCACAAAGGAAGTGGTTCTTACTTTAAATATGCTGTAAATACAGGTAAATTACTTACCTAGATTAATTTATGCTGTGTTTTTTTTTTTCCAGTATATAAACAGGCAACCTTCCTTAAACTGTACAAAGAAGATATGAAGGTTGAGATAAAACATGTAAAAAGGTAAGCGCAACAGATATCTAAAAGTTCATTTATTTTTATCAAACAGGCAGATAAGTTGGACACCTATAGCAGTCAGGTTGTCTGTAATCATTACCTTGTCACCACCACCTCCTATAGCTTTGATGAAAATTTTTAAGTGAGAGAGACCGTGTGAAGATGTTGATTGTTTTTTTCTTGGTTGTACCACTTCAATTATTTCCAGAGCTAATGCCCTTTAAATATAGATTCGAGACTTGTAGTCAGTGAGTTTTTTTCATCATACCTCTTATTGTTTAAAGATTGTGGTGATGTTTTTGCCATCATACTTTTCTTGTGATGTTTCAGGAAAGAGCTTAGCAAATACATCACAGCAGAAGTATTAAATAGAGGAGCAAAGCCCAAGAAAAAATTGGTAAGTTTGTCCAGATATATACATTTATCTAGACCTTGGATACATTATATAACATACAAAAGAAACAGAAGAAATCGAAGAAAACATAAGCTTAGAGATTACTTGAAATCTTTATTCCTGATTATGGCAAGACGAAAAGCTTCAGCAATTAATCAAGGATAAAACCATTATTTTAAGTATTGGAGCTACCTGTGTGAATGAATGAACTTCTGTGAAGTATATCCATTTTTTGACATAATGTTAGAGTATAATTCAGATTGATTATATTTTTGTCCAGGATAGCAGCAAAAGCACCAGCTCGTCTAACCTGAAGGCCGAGGTTGCTCGTGCGAGCACGGAAAACAGCACATTCCTTCACCACAGCAAGTCTGACTCTAACCTGATCTGCAGTAACTCCAGTAAAGTTGTCATTGAGAACATGGAGGAAACGACGCAGGACTCTGGGGATGCGGCCAGTGGTTCAGATCTGCCCTCAGATGGGCCTGCTGACTCATTGCCAGCAATCAACCTGACCAAATCAGCGCAGTTGTCAGCGGTTGTCAATGGAGAAACCCCAGACAGTGGACAGGTGAGTATGATTAGCCAAATGATCCCAGTAGCTCCAGGACCTTATTCATATGTGGCTACCTTGTTTTGTAAAAACTTCTACAAGTTGTCATAGTGACTTGTGACACAACTTACAGACAATGGTATTGACAACATTCATGTTTTACATGTCCGCAAGGTTTGAAGTCTGGCAGTCTAGTAATACTCTTAGAGATCAGTTGAAATAAGGTTCATTTGGAGAAATATACCAAAAGCATCACAGGTTAACTGCATCCTGAAGAGATGACAGTAGTCTTGGTAGTGAGCTTTCATGGGCTGGGGATAATGTACAAACCGTGTGGTGTTTCAGGACACGTCTGAGAGTTCTAACGAAGCTGGTATGGATTCTAAACGCCCTGGCTGCCCCAGTCTTTACGCCCTGAAACCCAGTAAACTTGCCAAGGTATCACAAGACTCCGATGAGGTAGCTACAGACATCGGCAGATGCTTAATCCTTCATTACCACATCATCTTATCCTTCCATTCCTGCATCATCTGCTTTATCCTTCATTACCACATTGTCTGCTTTACCCTTAATTGCCTCACCATTGGCTTTATCCCACATTCCCACACCATCTGTTTCATCCTTCCTTCTCAGATCATCTGCTTCATCCTTCATTCTTATTCCATCTGCTGTATTCTTCATTTTTCTACCATCTACTTTATCCTCATTCCTATACCATCTACTTTATCCTCATTCCTATACCATCTACTTTATCCTCATTCCTATACCATCTACTTTATCCTCATCCCTATACCATCTACTTTATCCTCATTTCCACCTCATCTTGTCTGTTCCCATTTCCTCCCCATCTGCTTTATCCTTCAGTACCACACCATATGCTTTATCTTACATTTCCACACCATTTGTTCCAGCCTTAATTCTTGTACCATCTGGTTCATCCCTAATTCTCGTACCATCTGCTTTATTCTTCATTCCTACACCATCTGCGTTATCCTCATTCCCACCCCATTTGCTCTGTCCCCATGTTCACACCATCGACTTTGATCTTTATTCACAAACTGTATGTTTTATCCCCTATTCCTATAGGGCATGCCTTAGGCTTTTTTCCACACAATCTTCTTTATCCCTCATTCCCACCGTCTCCTTTATACTTCATTGTCTTACCATCTGTTTTATCCCCACATCTTATCTTTTATACTTCATTCTCGCACCATCTTTTTCATCTTTCACTCCAGCAGCATCTGCTTTAAACTTCATTCTCACACAATCTGTTTATCCATCACTTCTATACTGTCTGCGTTACTTCTCATTCTCACACATGTGCTTTATTCTTCCTTCTCAAACTATCTGCTTTATCCTTTGTTTCTACACTATCTGATTTATCCTCATTCCATCATGACCTCTTTCATCCTTTAATAATAAACCTCTCCGTTTTCCTTCATTGCTACACCCTCTAATTATTGTTTGTATCTACAGCGTCTGCTTTTCCCCTAATTATGGCTCATACGTACTCACAGATATGCTTTATTTGTTTTAACATTTTGTTCGAAATACTTTTCAAAACAACACTGTAACCAGCGTGTCTTCAGCTAAAAAAACCTTTAATCCCCTGCTATCCCTCCAACCTTCACTCCCACAACTCTGATCAGCCTAGAAATATCAGCCAGGACTGAAAATGAAAGACAAATGAAGGCTTCAGGTTTTCACTGGCTCACTGAGGGTAGACTTTAATTGAGTCTGCTGGCTGGTGGTTGCTTGTAATAAGTTCACCTCCTCTCCGGCTCTGTGTCAAACTGGTTTTAAGGGAGCTTGTTATACGTGTGGAATAGTTTTCTCCTGGCTGTGGTATGCCCATATATCTGTTATCTATGGAGAGAAATTCCATGATTGTTAAATGAAATGTAATTTGAACGCTCTTATGTAGAATGGAAAATAACTTCACGCAATCTTAAATTTTAGAGTGGTCAATTGCTGTGTAAGTGTTAAGGTATTTGAATGTTGCCCATCAGCTTCATTAGCATCATATAAGCTTTGTCTAAAGTTTGTATTTTTATTTCAGGGAACAACGTCACCCATGCAAGTTGATGAGACAGCTTCCTCCACTTCACTGAAGAATTCGGACAAAACGGTCAGGTTATTTTCATTGTCAGATTTTATTCTTAATCCACTGGTTATGTAATTGCTTAGCATTAAGGGAACAGGCAGGTAAATAATGCTCAAATTAATTGTGAGCCTTAATGTGTACTGTGACATGGTGCCCAAGTGGTATGTTTGTATAGATTTTACATCACTGTGTTTGGTCCTATTACAAGGACTTATTGTGGAGAGAAGATCAATGCAGTGTTAACAAAAAAGAAGATTTCTTGAACCTGGTAACATATGTTCATTGTAATGTTGTCTTGTTCACAGATCATTCCAGTGATTAGCAGCTCGAGTTCTACAGAAGTCAAACGTAGTCGTGCATCGCTTGATTCTGATGTACCTCTCAAGAAAACAAAAGAGAAGGAAGATGTAAGTATCTGTCACAGTATTTTTCTTCAGCTCAGTCAGAATTCATTATATGTACTACTGTAATTCTTCGACCTCTTTGCATATTTGCAAGGTGTTTATTTAAGCTTATTCTGAGAGCATTTCTCTGTGTAGACTGATAAAATTATACTTTTTGTCAAGCTCTGAAATTGGCCAACACCACCAAGGTAGTCTTGTCTTCAAACTGAAATGAAAAAGGTGAATAAATTGCTCTGAAAGTTGCTCTTTCATATGCGAAAAGGTTGAGGAATTCGGGTAGTTTGATTTTTAGCATAAAGTATAGGGGTAGCTTATGTTGTACCCTGAGTGTCGGTGTCCGCGTCCAATAATAGAGAAAGCAATTTTAAACAGAATGTAAGGAGTGGTATCTTAAAAAGAATTGCAGGCATGGAGGTCAGGGTTTGCACACCTGTAGAGCACAATAGCACGAGGGAAATGTTTCATGGTTGATTCAATGTGTGCGTATTATGTACCGTAAATTACTGAATTCCTGACATAGTGTATTGTGTATAAGAATCAATGTCGAACGAAGTGTTCGGGGTGGTATCTCAAAAAGTACTGCATGTGTTGAGCTCTGGGTTTGCACACATGTAGAGCAGGATAGCATGGTGGGATAATACATTGTTGATTCGGTGTGTACATATCAAGTACTGTAAATTACTGAATTCATGACCTAATGTATTATGTATTAAAATCAATGTTAAAATTTTAGGGGTGGTGTCTTGAAAAGTACTTAGGGTTGTATTGAGCCCAGGGTTTCCTCATATGTAGAGCACAATGAGGGGATATTTCATCGTTGATTGGGTGGGTGTATATTAAATACCGTAAAGTACTGAATTCCTGACGTAGTGTATCTTTAAAAGTACAGCATGTATTGACCTGAAGTCTTACATGCATATAAAGCCTAGTGACACAAGGGAGATGTTCCATTGCTGATGCTCTATAAGCATGTAAATTACCAAATTCACGATTACAGTTCTTCATACATTGGGCTAAAGTTTTGCATTCATGCGTCTCATACAGGTGAGCTCTTTGGTAGCCTTGCTGCCAATTCTAAATGTTTTGTTAATTTTGAATTATGTGAGAAAATATCTTTGTGGAATTGGCTTTTGGTGGCTGTATCTGATTAGTGTGGTTTTATCTGTGTATGTCTGTATTTTCATACATGTACCAGGTAGAAATGTATCATTTGTGCTACCTCAGTTTTGGAATACATGCCCCCACATTCAAACTGCTATATGCTGTAACCTGTTCTTCAGGGCACAATGTCACCAATGCAAGTAGATGAATCCCAGTCAACCACAAACTTTGCCAAGCCAGCCGAAAAAAGTGTAAGTGTCTTTACTAATTTTCTCTGTGGCTTGCATCTTTTTTTTTTATACAAATAAACTAATTTTGCTAATCACAAACACCAATCAAATACATGTTTTCAGCATATATCATGCCTGCAGAGTACAGAACCCCTGATTTGGTATCAGTATGTACATGTGTTTAACTGTGTTTTTTTTTTTTTTTATAGCATATATCACGCCTGCAGAGTGTAGAAGCTCCTGATTTGGTCAGTCCCCAGCCCACGATGCCTATCATCCAAGCTCAGCGCCCCAAACAACCCATCCGGCTAACCCTGCAGCACAAATGATACAGGCATTAACGGATTATCATCTGCAGGTTATATCACGCCATTTGTGGAGAGCTGCCATGGATTCCCTGCACAGCTTGTACCACAGCAGTATCACTCTGCAAGTCTCTGGTCCTGTGGTCATAGTGTTCTCAGTCTGCTGCGGGTAAACAGTTAGTATGACACAGGAGAGCAGTGCCAACAGGCACACAGTTGTTACAAAACAGGAATTGTCTGTAAGTGTGGTGAGCATATGTGGACTTTGTATATACCTCACATGTATTAAAACATGACAACAAGTATCTCAACACTACAGTAGCATCTCATTATCATAGTGTGTGGCAGACTGCCATGGTTTTGTTAAATTATATATAAATATGAAATAATAATTAAAAAAAAAATATAACAGCGCTGGCATTCATGATGTCTGGTGTATATTTTACGCTGCAAAGAGTTTGAGTGTAATTCCTTCCAAGCATCATTTGATAAATCATTGTCATCTTTTATGGTATTTTCTGTCAAATCTGCGATATAATTTGAAGTTTAGGTTTTCCTTAAATTTGTGTAAACATTGTTTTCATTTTGTTATGCAATACCACTGTAGGATAAGTGTAAATGGTTGTTTAAATAAGTTTGAATGATTGCAGGATAACAAAGTTTCTTCATAAGAGAGCAGATTTTAACATTTACGTTTTGTGATGGTTCACTTAATGTTAAACCAACAAAGGGAACTCTGAATAGCACTCCACATTGTAGGAGGCCTTTATCTTACTTGAATGCTGGCTTGTATGTGTATAAACATGTAAGTGCCATTAACCATGAATTACATTGGAATAATGGGCCAGTTTTCTTCGTTGTTAGTAATTATTGGCTTTCTTGCAATGGGGCTTGTGTGTATAGCAAACATGTTATCTTTTGCATGTGCTTGTGCTGAAGCAAACCACTGTTCAGAAACGATTTTAATGAGTTACATGCAATATGACAAGGCTGTCATTTATATAGAGTCTGTAAGGAGGTTGGTGTGCCCACCACACCTTTAAGTTGGTCTATCAACCAGCAAGTTTGGTGGGCCTGGTATGCCGACATTGATATGTACATGTACAATATGACAGTGAAGTGATCTATATATTTTGCAGCCCATCCATGTACGTACCAGATATTAGTAATGTACATACAGTTAGGTTGTAAATATGTTATAGGGCATTAGGTATCCAGTAATCTTTGTACCTAATACATACATATATATGTGTGTCATATATTGCTGGTAGGGGTTAGGCACAATAAATAGTGCTGTGTTATATTTGAGGGGATGACTGTAGCTTGCAGTGTATAAGCCATTGCCTTGTTAACCCTGATGTCTCAAGCTCAGGTCTAAATAGGGTTTCCTTGTAGTGTGTATCCCCCGAACACCTACTTCTAGCCGATCTTCACCTATTTGTACCAGTATGGCACATTTTGATATGGGTTGCTCTGCAGTTGTGGGCTGTTCCTGCTGGCTGTAGCATCCTGTGTATAATGGCTACCCCTCTGTCTGGTAACCAGCTAATGTGCATATACTAACCACACACAGGTCATCTTTGGTTACAATACTGTCAACTTCAGTGCTTGTGAGATAGAAACAGAGGTTGCTCTGTGGTACATTTTGATGATTTTGCATAGGTCACAACAGTCTCAGCCTAAACTCGTGGGAATGAGGCTGCAGAAATGCTCTCCAACAGGAACCATCATATGGATAACAGTACCAGACGGACTCAGTTCTCCTTTCTCACTTCCTGTAAAAACATTGCAAGTGTTATCAAGCTAATGACATTACTATTTCTTAGGCTGAGATTTTTCTAGTGTGGTCTATTAAATGTGGAGGTAAATATGGAGCCAGATCAATTGTACTGGACCTGTTCAGTGTGTTGGTTATAGGGCTAGTTCACAAAGTTGTGTGTGTTTATGAGCTGACTGTCTTTTAGATTTAGTGTTCAAGGTAAAGGATGTGACAGTGGATAATGTACAGTTTTGTTAATAGTTTTGTTAGCTTTTGTTACAATCTTTGATAAGTAGTTGTAGTTTCAGTATTTGCTGTAACTGATGTAGATTCCCTCTGATCAGTTAGTTCACAGGAACGCCATTGTGTATATAGTCACTGAACTGCAAGAACATTAAATGTAGGAAAGCTGTGGAGTGGAAGAAGCTCCTGTACCATTTCAGGTTAATTCCACAGATTTGCAGCATTGCCATTGTTTCATTGTCACTGATGTCATTGTGTAGCGATTTACTTTATGCTTGTTCTGTCACATTATGCTGTTAGTGCTACATAATGCTTAGCAAGTCGATTTACGTCCGTGCCAGGCAAGTCATGGCAAGTTTCCATGTAATGTGTTGATCTCTTTATGCAGAGCTTGTACGTGGATGGGTCTGTCAGCAACCTGGTCGTGGGTTTCCCCGAGCACGATTTTCAGGCCATCATAATGCTGGCTACTGTCATATGAGTGAAATACTCTTGAGTAAGGCGTAAAATACAAATCAAATAAATTTATTAATAAATAATTATTCAGCTAGCCTTACAGTGCTACACACAAGGATCTGTACCATTTTCTGTTCTGATCTCAAGTACTTAAGTGTGAAGGGCCTGTGTCATCATCATCATCATCGTCATTGTGAGTACTACAGGTGCCTTTATCATCTCCCTGATTCACACCTTGACCTAGGTATACCTTCACATAGTCTCATCCCCTGTACATCTGGACACGTCCTTACCTGAGGCCCGTTCAGTAAGTAATCTGCGCTCATTGACCAAGCAGAGTACGGCCACAATATTTTGGCAACAGCATCACTCACTGATAATTGACTTGCTGAAAGTCTGGCTTCTAAATATTTTGTCGTATCATTTAAACACAAGCAAGTGTGTTTGTCAAATAAATGCCAAGAGCACAGGCGTGTGCTACCAGCAAACTGGTGTGAGGTATCAATTTTCCCAACAAGAATCCCAGAATGTGGATGGTCCCAGATCTACAAAGCTAGGTGGATTGGGAGCTGTGTGTTGGTAAAATGTAAACCACATTGTGTTACCATGTGAACATGAGGCTCTGTAAACAGCCATTTCATTCAGTTTTTGTCTTGTCTGGAAATCACATTACCAGCATCACCATGCTTTGCTGGAGACCTAAGATATTTTGTTTTGTTCAGATAAACATAAAGTACACAGTACTCTATTTTGTCTCATTCTTACGATGAAGGTTTTCTATATACATAGTGGGTTTTGTGCATTAGGTTTTGTAAGTGACTGTCTTTTGAGCTGCATTCAATTAAGTCATGTGTATGGTATCAATTTGTCCTGGTGAAATACATAGTGGACAGTGGATATCCAGTGGAGGGGGCTTTTAGTGTGTCTCCCCAGACCCACCCCATACTTGCTCATGATTTCACCAATGATATTGTCTTTTATGAGGTGTTCTATATGAAAAGTATGTCCTAATAAGCCAGGAATTGTTTGGGTAAATGCTAAATATTAACATTAACAATATGAAAAACACAGATTGAGCTCTGTTGGAAATCATTTTGTTTTATTTGTGTATAGTGCAGAGCTCATTGAATGTGGGAGAACTTGTAAGCTGTGGAAATCAAGACCTGTCTGTCATGTACCTTTTACAGTGTTATGTGAAGTGCTGTTCTAGTTTGTGTTGGAGGAAAAATAAGAAAAAAAGGACTAGTGAGTTTAGTTGTATTTTATTGATGATGACTTTGAGAAGTGTTTAGGTCTTTGTATCATCTTTTAGGTTTAGATTGTAGATAGTGTGTAAACAAACAAGTGTCAGAAATTTGCTTTTTTTGTCCCCTTTTTAAATATTTCCTTTTGCCTTCATCAATAGAGGACCATTTTTATGACAACATTTTACTTCAACTCAAGTTGAGTGTTTCTTTGGGATGCATGCTTAAAATGCCACACTTTTGTTTTCATCTGAAACTTTGTGTTACAGTTTGGGTTTGACTTCTGTACTTTGAATGAAAACAATCAGTACAATTGTGGGTAACAAATTACGAAGTGGAATAGATATTTTTCTGGAATGGTACTGAAGCCCAACTGAAAGTGGATGGTTGTCAAGCCTTTGGGCTGTTACATATAGGATTGTGCGCCTTGACTCAATTTTTAAATCCATATATAGAGAAATACAGATATTAAAGGTCACGTAATTCTGGGCTCTGCTGTAGTCAAAAATGGAAATACCTTTGCTAATTTCTGCTGAAACATATGGTTGTTCACAGGTACTGTTCTGCTGGTATACATGTTGTAACATCAGAGTGTATCACTTTCGTTCCTTTCACCCAATAAACATTTGTTTACTTCTTTTTTTTTTTGAATGCTGAAGATGTGGAACATGAAGTAAGAGCTACTATCCTCTGATTACTTTCAGATGCAAAAGCTGTGTTTTATTTCTAATTCTGAGTAGTGATTTCAGTCTGTTTCCATGTGGTGTGCCATGAATTACGTTACTAGAAATAGACCCCGTTGAACGCAAGAATGAATATTGTTCTAGTTATATATAACTTTATATAAAGATATTTATATATATGCGTATACATAGCGGACACTGTACATACGACTCACCCGTAACCATTATTTGTCATGACATTTCATCAATTTATTGTAAATTTTGTCAAAATGTGAAAATAATAAAAGTATATTTTATTGAAGGTTTTGTTTTGTGTTATGTTGTGTTACATGAAGTTTGAATGCTTGTTATGCGATATTACCAGGTTGGTTATTGGTATCTTTGGTATATTGAGAGCCATCCATCTTAAAGCTTCTCAGACCTCTTCTCTGGAAACTTGACATAGAGAAAATGTTACATGTGAGGATATGAAAGTGGAGCTGCTTTATAATGTATAAATGAGGTGAGATGTTTATCACATACTTTGTCATCTTCTTCAGGTTTCCACCAGGCAGTGCACAGTTTTACTTCATTGAACAACCAAGTATCCAGTGTATTGGGCAATGCCATAACGAAAGGACTCTTGTACCCTTGACCCGACAGAACTTTCATCTGTGAAATATTCTTGAGCAAAACATATAACACAAATCTAATTACATGTAATTTTAAAAAGTTGAAAGGCTGTATATAATATATACAATGAGTGTGATTTCAGGTTTCTTCCAGCTACCCTCCATCTAACCAGGCTATGTTATAAGCTGAAACAGGAGTAATAGCCTGTGACTGGGTGTCTGTCAGAATGGCATTTCAGTGAAACAGCACTTGAGACTGGCGATGCAGCTACAAGGAGAGAATAATATGCCACTCACACAATGTGTGGAGCCATGGTGACTAAAGGATCATGATGGTCATGTGACCATTTGCACTTCCACTGAGATGCAAGATGACCAAAGGTGACACACGTTCCATATGTAGGAGAGTTCATCAGGAGTCAGTGGTTTACCTGGGAATTCTGGTTTTTTCCCCTGTTGACATTGTATATGTATGCATGTACATTGTATATTCAACAGTGATTATCATAACCATGCCCTAATGAACTGCTTCATGTAGGCTTTATAATAAACACCTACTTAATCTGTCCAGTGCTTAGGTTGGCTCTTAGCTCATTGTGTATTGAAATGTATATTTTCAATGGAAAAGGAAATGACAACTAACTGTTAATCTCACTTTAGTGAAGAACAAGGCTGTCTTGGAGCTTACCAATAGTAAGCTGTCAAATTACTGTTTTTTATTTCACAAAGTTACTATATTTATTTAGTTGATTGTTGTTCCAAACACAAGAGGAGACTGGAGTAGTCAGAGTTAACCATTTCCCTATGGAAAGTTAATGATGAACTTGCCCACGTGACTTATCGGTGGAGGAGAAGTCAATGAACACTGCTTGGCACTATCCACACGAAGGCGCTATGAACAATCAAATATAACACAACACGAGATTTAATGACTGTACAACAGTATATTTTATTAACCTATTAGTGTAATCTAATAGCACCGATGACATGGGTATAACAGACAAGGTGACCCAATAACTCTGTACTTGAACAGCTGACTCATTATTACCATAAGTCTTTTGTCAACATCAAAACATAACGAAAATGTGTTGACATTCTAGGAACAAGCACGATCACAGTGGTTTGCAATACAAAGTATCTACCTGTACATGGCGAGCACAAAACAGTGCTTACATCTTCACCTGACATAAATTACTGCTATGGCAACAGGAAATTGAATAATATTTATCATATAAAACAGAGATCATGTACAAGGCATGAACTGTGAAAAATACCCACAAAACAATAACATACATACCATATGATCCATGCACATGAAATATATAAACTTCATACACCCGACAACATAGCCCACATGAGTGCTCGTGCTTGTCTTATTTAAGGCATGCAAAGGTCCCAAGCTGACTTGAGCAATAGTGCTGACATTATGAATGCATTATGACATAGGTGAAACCATCAAAAATGGTACAATATCAAGTAAAATCTGACCTTGGCTACAATACTGGATTTCTCAAGAAACAATCAAAATTTCCATGGCAACATAGCACTGACCACTCATGAATTATTAATACCCTGATCCAAGTCATTTGTACATTGTATTTGGCAGTTCAATACTAACTCCTGCCTCTGAAGTTTGATTCTAATATTCATGGCCCAGGATAAAATTGGGTATAAGTTAAGCAAAGACAAAGTATAAACATGGCTCCTGTTCTAATATGCATACAGATGTGTAAAGATATCCATGTACATATATGAAAAAAAACCTTAATTATGACACACTTCCGATGAAATGATTTAGCCCAAAATACTGCACTCAATTGAGAACCATATGGTGTTTAACATATCTCCCACAAGTTTTACAGCTCGAATAATTATACACGTTGTTTGAAGTTTTCTTTTTTTTAATTTCCCCTTAATGTAGTTTTGGTATGATTCATAATAGATTACTCATATCTATGCATAATTTTACAGAAAAAAATACACCAGGGTTTTGAAAAGCTTCTATGTAGTCCCACAATTTGTTAGTTTAACTCAGGTTTATTAGAAATACATTCATACTAAACATCACAAGAACAGAAATATCCAAAATCTTTCAAAAATTTGCACTAACATGTTTTAAGAGTTGATCACAGGCTTTAAGTTACTGACTCACAGTGAACATTGTTACAAGGAAATCAAAGTTAACGTAGGGTTTTTTTTTTTCCTTTTGAATTTGAAATCCTAAAATACATTGTGTGAGTAATGGACTTAATATCAGCTTCAGGTAATGCAGGAAGTGTGGTCATATTACAGTTGATATATATACATCTAGTCCTGACTCAAAACTCTCCGTTCATTAAGAAGGCATACTCAAAAAGTTGTCTTTTAATTCTTAATGTCTGCATCACAAACATGTTGCAAGGTTTGAACTTACGAAAAAAAACAAGGCAGGAGAAGGAGAAAATATTTCAGCTTTCTCCACCAATATGCATTGTTATATATATTTCACATACATGTATACACGTGCACTGTATACAAATATGTTCAGGTGTATATACCAGTACTACTAGTCCTGAAATGGCATGTGGTATTGTGATTGCAGGTATGAAGTGGCTTACTTCCCATGCTAATGTAGGCTTTTTTGTGCAAGTTGAACAATACTCAATTACCTGTCTATGTCTAAAGCCAAGATGTATAGGACAAAATATGTTATATGTTTTTTATGTAACAGAAGGCAAAGTGTTAGCACCTTACAGAATAGCACCACAATGGCCACTTTATCTCATAAATAGTTTGTGTTTCTCCTTCCACGAATCTGCAGCTTTCAGTTTCCTTTCATTCTGTTATAACAGCCACACAATTTAAATGGCCCGGATGAAAACTTATTGGAGACAGAAAAACAGATACATGTAGAGGAAATGAGGTATACAGAAAAATGACAGTTTGATCTGATAAAATGGAGTTGTCTGGCGGGATATTGGTTTACACTGGTGAGTTATCTCCCCTGAATCAGCCCATGACCACTATGCTTACTGAATATATTACCCACATATTTTGCAATACTGGTACTCAAAATGTTGCCGGTTATTGCAGGAAGATCACTCAAATCATCAACTCGACTACTCATATCCTCTGAATAATGCCGCTGACCACTAACATCCTTAAAAAAATGCAGGTGGCCACATAATTCTTCAGAATAATGTCGGTGACTGCCACAGGACCACTAAAATCCCCATAACGGCACAGGTGAATGCCACTGTATAATGAAAGTGTGGTCCCCAAGGGAAAGCAGTCAGCTCCTTAACAATGGTGCATGTAATTCTTTCCAATGGTTTACTGAATCGTAAGAATGACACTTGAACAGGACACAAAAATTCTCCAAATGGTACATTTTCAATCCCAGGCACACCATGTCTCTTTATTAGCCTGTATCAAATTCCCAGAACGATGCATGAATTGTTGGGATGTCTACATTTCCACAACTATGTACAAATGTACAAATTTCAAAAATGATGTACAAATTTCCATAACAATGCATTGATTCTCAGGAACATGTCCAGATTTTTAGAATAAGGCACAACTTTTCATAACAGCATTCAAACTGGGAAATATCCTTTTCCATGCCGCCATGATTATTTGACGTGCATGAAGACTGCGAGGTCATAGATCAAGAGAATTCTGAAGGCCTCCTGTTTGTCAGTGTTTGAATGTCTTGGGCCAGGCTATGTTAGCAGCCAGTCTCTTGTAAGCAAACACACAGTCCTTCCCCTCAGAAGAGTAGTCATTTCGTAAAGAATGAGGGCAGTCAGAGTCGACCAGGTGTTTTTCTGAAATGGTAGAAGGAGGCACTCATTTAAAATACATGTATATATGCAAATGACTGGAGCAAATTCTACACTGATGCATGATTTATCTGATTAACTGAAGTGTACATGCATCTAGAGGAAATCCAGAGAAGCCACGACTCGATATTTCAGAATTTAATTTCGCTAAAACGAGTCAAACAGATGTGTGTTTTAACATTTTTAGCCAATATGTTTTATGTATGTCATAGTTGTCCATGTTATGTTATCCATAATGAAGGCAAAAAAAAAAGTCAAACTAAAGCTTTGATTTTTCAGAATTCCAGTGCAGATATCTCCCTGCCGAAACACACATACGATAAAAGGCACTGATCTTCATATGCTATCATCATCTAAGTCCACAACAAGCCAATGTGTAGAGCAGTAGTGTAAAAATGATGAACTCACCATTGCCATCTGTTAACAGATACAGCCCATAATCCTGGGGGTTGGTCACCTTGAGTTTGTGAGCCAGCATTATGCCTGAGGAATCAAGGGTTAGAGAATAATGAGAAAATAACATCATCGTAAACATTACAACAGGCCAGTTCCCACACTCTAAATACCACTGATCAAACAGTTCCGGTCAAGGGTTATCAATATAAAACGCAGCATTATTACCATGTTAAATGTGAAGTTGATTCACCAATAAGTAAGCAGGTGGAGCAAGGCAAATGCTAGACATTGTAGATAAACTAAGAAGTTTTATTTCAATATTTCATTTGTCATCTTCATGTTTTTTAATATCCACATTTCATAATTCATTTTTCCTGAAGATAAAATCCTAAAGTTCAGTTTTATTATATTTATTTACACTGTATCATGTACTACATCATGCAGGTAAGAATGTTGAAAAGTGACAGTGTCTAGCACATGTCTGATAGCTCCTCCATTCTGTACCCCACCAGCGCCTGGTACTCACAGACATCCCTGGTGTTCATGTTAGCCCGCACAGGGAGAGTCCGCCAGGTGATGCTGCCATGTAGCTCATCAGGAATGACCACCTTCAGGAAGCCCTGTGTGTCGCAGATACTCGGCACTCTCTGTACAACATACACAGGGGACAAATTCAAGGCTAAGTTTTAAAGTAAATCTATTTTAAATTTGTTTTTAAAAGTTCAGAAGACACTTTATGATAATACCATAATCTAACGCAGATGAAAGAATGTATGTTTACCCTGGTCCTGACACAAGTGCATGTTATGGAGGACTACCTGTCAGACACCTCTCTTCTCTCCCTGGAGACCAGTGTTCCCTGGTCCTGACACAGGTACGTGTTATGGAGGACTACCTGTCAGACTCACCTCTCTTCTCTCCCTGGAGACCAGTGTACCCTGGACCTGACACAGTGGCATGTTATGGAGGATTACCCGTCAGACTCACCTCTCTTCTCTCCCTGGAAACCAGTGTACCCTGGTCCTGACACAGGTGCATGTTCCTGAGGACTACCTGTCAGACTCACCTCTCTTCTCTCCCTGGAGACCAGTGTACCCTGGTCCTGACACAGGTACGTGTTATGGAGGACTACCTGTCAGACTCACCTCTCTTCTCTCCCTGGAGACCAGTGTACCCTGGTCCTGACAGAGGTGCATGTTCCTGAGGACTACCTGTCAGACTCATCTCTCTTCTCTCCCTGGAGACCAGTGTACCCTGGTCCTGACACAGGTACATGTTATGGAGGACTACCTGTCAGACTCACCTCTCTTCTCTCCCTGGAGACCAGTGTACCCTGGTCCTGACACAGTGGCATGTTATGGAGGACTACCTGTCAGACTCACCTCTCTTCTCTCCCTGGAGACCAGTGTACCCTGGTCCTGACACAGGTACGTGTTATGGAGGACTACCTGTCAGACTCACCTCTCTTCTCTCCCTGGAGACCAGTGTACCCTGGTCCTGACACAGGTACGTGTTATGGAGGACTACCTGTCAGACTCACCTCTCTTCTCTCCCTGGAGACCAGTGTACCCTGGTCCTGACACAGGTACGTGTTATGGAGGACTACCTGTCAGACTCACCTCTCTTCTCTCCCTGGAGACCAGTGTACCCTGGTCCTGACACAGTGGCATGTTATGGAGGATTACCTGTCACACTCACCTCTCTTCTCTCCCTGGAGACCAGTGTACCCTGGTCCTGACAGTGGCATGTTATGGAGGACTACCTGTCAGACACCTCTCTTCTCTCCCTGGAGACCAGTATGCCCTGGTCCTGACACAGTGGCATGTTATGGAGGATTACCTGTCACACTCACCTCTCTTCTGTCCCTGGAGACCAGTGTACCCTGGTCCTGACACAGGTGCATGTTCCTGAGGACTAGGACTGCACTGCTGAGGGTCGTCAGGTAATATCCCCCCTCACCAGTCAGGATGGAAGGGTGTAGCAGTCCCCACATGTATTCAGCTTCTATCTCAGCTGACACCAGGCCACAGTGTACCAGCACATAGATAAACATTGGCAGGAAATCTGAAACATACACATTGGAGAACACAATGCATTAACATGTCTGGGTTTTAGACATAATGAAGAATATTTAATTGATGGCAGGTTTAAGTGTCGAGGAAGCCACAATCATCTTGTACTTCTGTACCCTTGTAGGTTTACGTGTGGAGGAAGCCACTATCATCTTTTACTTCTGTACCCTGGTAGGTTTATGAGTGGAGGAAGCCACCATCATCTTGTACTGCTGTACCCTGGTAGGGTTATGTGTGGAGGAAGCCACTATCATCTTGCACTGCTGTACCCTGGTAGGGTTATGTGTGGAGGAAGCCACTATCATCTTGTACTGCTGTACCCTTGTAGGTTTACGTGTGGAGGAAGCCACTATCATCTTGTACTGCTGTACCCTTGTAGGTTTATGTGTGGAGGAAGCCACTATCATCTTGTACTTCTGTATCCTGGTAGGTTTATGTGTGGAGGAAGCCACTATCATCTTGTACTGCTGTACCCTGGTAGGTTTATGAGTGGAGGAAGCAACCATCATCTTGTACTGCTGTACCCTGGTAGGGTTATGTGTGGAGGAAGCCACCATCATCTTGCACTGCTGTACCCTGGTAGGGTTATGTGTGGAGGAAGCCACTATCATCTTGTACTGCTGTACCCTTGTAGGTTTACGTGTGGAGGAAGCCACTACCATCTTGTACTGCTGTACCCTGGTAGGTTTATGTGTGGAAAAAACCACTATCATCTTGTACTTCTGTATCCTGGTAGGTTTATGTGTGGAGGAAGCCACTATCATCTTGCACTGCTGTACCCTGGTAGGTTTATGTGTGGAGGAAGCCACAATCATCTTGTACTTCTGTACTCTGGTACTGCCCATACTACGTTTCTCAGTATAATGCTGCAGTCAGACCTGTGAGGGATTTGAAATTACTACAGGGCTAAAGTTCTGAACAAAGATACAATCATAACAGTTTTAAATCATGGTGTTGACTATTCTCAATTTCATTTACTAGCACTTCAACCTATGTTATCGGACTTTAATGATACATTTAAAATCAACGATCATGGAGCTTCAAATTTCCTTCATGGTATTAATATCTTACCATCAGCTCCTAGACTAGCCTTTGGTTTGCCCTTTTCAGAACAGGACTGGACCTGTAACAGAAAAACAAATAAACACATAGTATCTAAACCATTACTTCATTTAAAGGGATACAAAATCATTTCTGACTGCCTGGTATGAGAGACAGGCAAGTCCAGGTTATGCCTAGCCTAAGCCAAAGTTTAGGTATGGCAGATTTATTCATGTGTGACCAAGGCTGTAGGGCTTAAGCCAAGACATGCTATCTCCAGTGTCGGCTAATCCATTCATCCATTCTATGTCTCTTTAAATGTGATTTTCCTAAAAGTCTTCAGTTGCCACCGGGCTTAAGAACACAAGCATATTGCACACTGAACTCTGAAAAGACAAGTATCGGTCCATGTATCTAACGTATATCTAAGAGTGTTTTCCCAATAGTAATCATACTGTGTGGTCAAGTCTTGGTTACTTACACTGTGGTATATTGATGATGTGGCTCCCAGAAGGTTCTCCAGCTTTTTCAAGGGCGAATATGCTTTCTGCATTTTGAGCAGATAATTCTTGATGACCTCCAGAGAAACTGCTGTTGGGGTTTCTAAACCTGCCTGTAAATTGGACAGAAAACAAAACACATGGTATCTTGGACTTATACACACTAGACTGTGAAAACTTCATGTGATTTCACCTTAGGTCATTTTAACTCATGTATTTTAAATAATATTGTGGAATGAACATCCATCTGCACCAAAAAATTCACTAAAGAATTCAGATACTAGTATCATAAATCATCATTAACAGTCTGTATATATGACTTTCTTTTTCTCATTGCTTTACATTCCAGATTTCCAGAAGTTAATGTTACATTATATATGACCACTTATCTCCCCTTGCTCCTTATTCCTTCCCATACTTCACTTGCACTGAAGTTGGCATCTGTGCCTATGCCACTTGACATCCAAGCACAGGCGGGGTGGGGGTGGGGTGGGGTTTGGGGGGTTTGTGTGTGGGTGGGGTGGGGGGTGTTCATGTGCCATAATTGTACATTACTTTTCAACAACTGACAATTTATCTATGTGGTCTTATCTGCATAACAATACAATAACTTGGTAAATGCGGCCGGCCAGATTTCTATGGAACATGTTTAAATGGATATCCTTCACATAAATCGAAAACAAGACATTTTTGCTTTTGAATCCTGCTTTGTGCAACTATTGTGCTGCCAGGCTTGTCATGTTAGTGCAAAGAAGAAGTCATTGGTACAAGGAGACACAAATTTCCTGCACCAAAGCCTTCCTCGCTCTCATGGAATTTTATCCGATTAAACAGAGCACTGGCGTCACAACAAACGTTTCAACTCGTCTAAAAGCAGAAGATTGTATAATCTTCCCACATGGCTCAGTGGGATATTGGAATGTTTTAGAGCCT
This sequence comes from Liolophura sinensis, assembly GCF_032854445.1. Taxonomy (NCBI): domain Eukaryota; kingdom Metazoa; phylum Mollusca; class Polyplacophora; order Chitonida; family Chitonidae; genus Liolophura; species Liolophura sinensis. The sequence continues at coordinate 9,544,453 of NC_088300.1, read as the reverse complement.
TGTGTTCATGGGTTCAAATCCCGCTCTATCGTACACCACACAAAGGTGCACACAGGTGGTACAAGTCATCACTCTTCACCACTCAAACCACTAACTCCCAAGCTGGCTTCTCGAAACATAATCTGCTGCTCAGACATTAGCGTGACATCACATCTGTTGTTCAATTACTGGGAATATTTATTAATGGTGACCATGCTAAATGTTAGTGTCACCGATACAATGATGGCCGTAGAACCTATAACATGTTAGGATGCAGCGCTTGGGCATTCTCCTTCCTTACCTTAATGCCTAGCTCTTGTGTAGTTTTGGTGCGAGCATATTTGATGTTATCTGACAGGAGTTTCAGACTACCATTCCTGTTATATTGTTCCACAAACAGCTTGTAGATGTGATGTTTTAGGGGATGAATGACACACTTATGAAGGGCCCCTTCTATGATGGCGTCTATGTTCAGGATCTCATTAGCTTCCAGCTGTAAGCAACAGGAAACAGACAGGTTTCAGCGATTTTTTTCCCCCTAAGACTTGAACAAAATCAATCTCTATACAAACAAGTGCAATCTGCAACAGCTGAGACATCCCAAAACAACTGAAACATTGGCTGAGTAAGATACTGTTTAACTTTGTCAATTGTAATAATCCAAACAACAAATGTACAAAATCTTGACGCTCTCATCCTATTCCCTAGCTTCCTAAACCAGCATTGGTGTCATGTATCCTTACACCCAGGACTCATGTTAAACCACACATTGAAGGATTTCAAAAATTTGAATGGTCGAGAAAAAAAACCAAAAAAAAAAAAACACTGACTTCATAAAGAGGTGCTTAGCTGATGCTGACAGGATCAAATCTCATTCTAACAAACTCTGCCTACATGATCATCTGCTAGAGACATGCTATAGAATAACAGCACATTTCACAGGGATAGATCACTGGTTTACATCATGATGTTAATTTTCTCTGTTAACCAACATGTTAATCCTTTATCATGATTTCAAACCAGCCAGTCTTACTGAGTACACCATCAACATTATTCCCCCCACTGGTTCTTACCTTTTCTCTTTCCAGCTCAATCAAAGCTTCCAGTTCTCCTTCTCCATGCTTGACCAGGTAATTCTTGATACCGTTCATAAACTGACGAACCTAAATAACCGCAATGATTAACACCATCAATCATTTTCCATGTCACAGGGGAACTAAGCTTTCAATAAAATGTTTTCATTCGTAAATAAGTGTAATACGTGTTTAATAGGTCAATCCAGATGTCCCACAAGGAATAATAGCCATTGTGCACTTACGCCATTACCACGGTGTTATATTACATTAATGGACTGACCTTTTCTTTGAGAGGTGATTTTATGGCAAGGTAGATAGAATCCCAACACCTCAGACTATAAGCTCAGAAAACAAACACAGTGTATGAGCATCTCAAGTCATTGTCTGACCATTTGGATAATTGTCATTTTAATACTTGTGTGTACCATCCTATGTCAGACTTGACAGATCTGCTCTGCTCTGCTCAAAGGTCAGAATGTCATATCAGCAAATGAACTGTTGCCTAACTGTTGCCTCCCAGTTGTCACAACATTGCTACTCTGGAAACGTATACAGTGCTGTGACCTTCAGAATTCTGGGGAGGACATTGCAGTAATAGCACGGGAGAACTCGTACTGGTCATGGTTTATTTTACTTCCATGAGCACTAAGGACCACTTACTGTCACAGCAAACAATGAGAGCTGAGGTATAAGTAATCAGCCTGCCTGGGACAGGAATTGAACCTGCACGTTATCTGCCTCTTGGCTGGAGTAGAAAATAAGAGGCCGACTGGCCAGAGTTACCCCACAGTAGAAACAGCCATAAAAGACGATTCCCCGGGATGCTGAACCATGTGATTCAATCTGCTCTATTCATAATTCACCATGATACCGGCCCTCCTGGAGCATATAGACACTTTGGAAACAGCCAAAAGGGAGTTGTTATAAATATTACATGATTATGGAGGAAATAATTAGTAATGAAAATGACTGGTACCGAGGCAAAACTAAATGTATGTATGACAAAATACTTCCAAACAATACCACAACGAAAGGCTATGTACAATATAAACTCAAACTGGCATGTGCTAAATTAATCATTTGCACCAAAATGCCCACCTTACCCAGTCCTGCTAGCCAGTCTTGGACAGTCCAGTACTGTATATGTATTTATAAAGTCTTGACTGCATATCCTATCATATCCATGAAGACAGACATTCATTACTCACATTTCTCATCACTATCTGTGGATTTTGTTCTTTACTCTCTTTGGTACACTGAATAAAGTTGGATATTGTACAGCCAAATGTGGTGTTCTGATCCTGGGAAATACTGCAAACAGTGAAGAACAAAATTCTGAAGTTCAGGAGCAATGTCCACACTATGACATGCATGCTACTCTTTTTTGTTGTAAAGATCAGAAAATATGAACTACATACCATCACTGCTCACCAACAAATTAAACTGTCGCATCCAAAACATAAAACACACACAATGTACAACAAGTTTCTGCTGTCATTACAATGATCTGAGTTTATACACTGCGAGTGAATAGCTGCTGTAGGTTTGACAAGTGAGCTTTATATTGCCCAACAAAACTGTCACACATTGACTAATGGTTTACTTTAAGGAAGAGATAAACATGACGAATGGAGAGCTTTGTCCTTGTACATTAACATATGTAGTTTAAGCAACCAGAGCGTACTGAAAAACTTAAATCCATCGCCTTTAATTTATGAATGGCAAACCATATGCATAAATGTTGCTGTTAACATCATGTAATATTTCTCTCCAATGTTTTCGATTTCTCTTCACAGCAATAGGTGGGAAGGAAGTTTGGGTAAAACTCGCACAAGGCAATTGTATGGGCATATTCAATGTACACACAACAATTATACCTTTATCTTTAATGTAAACTGTTATCACATGTTGTTTATTTGACTGAATGAACAGCCAATGACGCTACTGAATATACACACAGGTATGTATCAAGTAGATACAGCTAACTCATGGCAATCATCAAAATTTACGTCCAATGAAATTATATGTGATGGGTATACATTTTATAATATACATGTTTGTTATCTTGAGTGTGAAGTTGACTTTAGTCAATCATTCATTCAGGCTACAGTAGGCTACAGGCTATTAAAATAAAATCAGGTCAGTCTCAAGACACTCAATGATTCATGGGCAGAAAAAACAAATTTCCATGTAATCATACAATTTCTAGTATTCACAGGTGTTTAAAATGAGCTACACATGCTGGACTCTGACAGGTCTTACTTATTTGGGGGACAACATCATAGTATAATTGTTCTGTTTTACCACCAATACTACTAAAATGCCCGCAGTCTGTGGATAGATCAACGGGAAAACACTTGTCTGGAACATGGGGGAGAAAAGCACTTTGTACATCAACTAAACTCATGCTCCTTATCACACTGAGTCACAATGCAGTTTGATGTTTAGCTCTACAAAAACATGAATGCAACTAAACAGATATATCACATAATCCCATTCAGCCAACTCGAAATTTGACACATTCCGATCCCATAGCAACTGACGAATAAATAAGATAAATGTGAACGACAGCCTCTCAAATAGGCCTACCTACAATACCATCAGACCATATGTAGACGATTTCATGCACACACACAACCTAGGTTTTCTACTTGTATAGAGTATAAAGACTGTATATAACAATGCTTTTTAAAGTATCTATAAACAGGCCACATGAGGTAATATACATGTTCAGAATCTGAAAAAATAAAGCTTGCTAGAGATGGGGTGCATAGGTAATATGTGGAGCTCTTGGGAAATGAAGGTAAGAAAATGAATATCAGAGGGAAAGAAAACCACTTAACACGTCCTACCTCAACACTGATCTGTGATTGATGGAAATTTGAAGAACAGAATATAACTGACACAAGGCAAATACAAACATACAATACAGAGCTTATTCAATTTCAGTCAATCCAGAAATTAAAGCAAAAATTAACGTCTGGTATTCACTAATATGATTAACATAAAACTATTTTAAAACAGAATACCTATTCTGAAATCAAAGGCTCCCATAAAACCTGTCAAGAAAGCCCTTGCCAAAATATTGCATTTTATTTATTTATTTTTAGGTGAGGGTGTGGAGGGTTTAATATGATCCACATGGCCTGTTTAAACATTTCTTCATCTCTCAAAAACAAAAGCAAAGAGGTAATAATATAATTTTCTTCATGAAAATGAGGTCATTTAAATGTACCGATAAAGGTGTAAACAAAGCATGTGACTGGAAAATCATGATTATCTTTGAACCATAGTGTAGGAAATGCTTCGGTCAAGCCATTCAGTAACCACTTTACTCCAAGCTAACCTGACAAGATGATCATGAGCAGTAGGCCAACAATAAGTGCAGAAGATACAACCCAGTACTATAAAGCCAGACTCTTACCTGTATATATACTCTCTAACCCTCACCCCAGAGTATTTTCTCCTTGATTTTATACTGAGTAATCTAGGGGGAGCTGCAAAAGAGGGAAAGTTCATATTTATGACAGCACTCGACATTGCTATAACATTGTACGGCAACCCCCCCCCCCAAAAATTGACATCCATTTTTCTGTATTTTGTGTCAATTTCATAATGATCATTACAGCCTTCAAACAATACTGCAATTTTTAACAATAAGTCTCTGGGTTTTAAGTGCTTCTGGTTGGATGCAACTATAAACATTACACTTGAGGAACCGGTAATTCATAAGACATACAGAGGTGACTAGAAAACAGGACCTGACTAAATCATTGATTTACTGAGATCAGGCAACCAGTTCTAGCACATTTCCATGCTCACACATACATTATTCAAATGACTATAGCAGTCTGATTACAACAATGACACTGAATGCCATGTTCAGTAATTTTTACTTACATTTATGTCATAAATGTCAGATTTATTAGTGGAGATCACAGAAAGAGTCACTACCCTTCACCTGACAAACCTCCCGACATAAAGCCAGAGTCAAACCAGCAGTAGCTGGATTTGACCCCTCTACCTCTGTCGTCAGGAGCTGAGTAGCTACATCCAGAACAAATTGCTTAAACTAAATTAGCCAGAGTGAGCCCCAGGAAGACCAGAATTCACCAATATTAATTTATTCAAGTAGATAAACATAACAGTATCACAAATCTCAATTTCGCTCAGTGCAGATATATACCCTGATCTGTTCAATACTCACACAAGAAAGGTTTTAATTTATCCTGAAAGCTAGGACTGACGTCTTGAACGCCTCCCTGGCTCGGTAAAGGGAGATCATCATCTGAACACTCGTCCATGTCGACATACGCGCCTAGCGGCAGAGCCACTACATCCCCGTCATCTATACACTGCTCACCAAGCTCGGCTCCATGGACACATGATTGCTTACTCTCTGCCCTGTTTGAAAGTTGACCACCACAGCACAATTCACATGAAGACTGTCTACACAAACATCCACCTGTGTCTGCATTGTGGAGGGTACTGGTGCTGCCCTCTATTGGATTGATATCTGCATCCTGTGTCAGGGTGGAAGTTGATGACCCTAAAGTATCAGCCGTACCAGGGGTCACCGGGTCATCCCACCCTGCCAACTTTTCATAATCCTGATTGGCATCTTGCCAAGCAATAATTTTCTCAGGCACAGAACTTTCTACTGGAAGTTTTAGTAACGCAGAGCCATTTGTTGGCACAGGGCTTTCCGATTGGAGGAGATTTTGCCATGGAGAGCTGTCCCAGGGCTTACAAAACACTGTACCAATACTACTCGCTGTCCGAACTGACGATGGTCTGTAGGGGTTCATTAAATTGTCATACTCTGAAACCCGCTGTAAATTTTTCAAAGTCAAAGGTTGGAGGGACTTGACTGTACACTGTGGTGCAGTGTGGGAGATCAAATCTTCCACGGTCGATGAGTCAGAATAGGAGCGTCGATTAATGGCTGAGTTATCTACAGGGAACTTGTTCAATGATGGAGAGGTTGGAGGAGGCGTGTTCTTCACACTATTCTCCAAATCCTCTATTAAAAAACAGGTCTCTTCGAAACTGGCCTTTGAAGCCTTCTCGCCTATGGCAGAGTCTGAAAAGCACTTTGATGCACCATTCACGGGAGTTCTGTTCCCTTGGTTTTTGGCAGGAATTGGGTAAGTGACATAAAATGTGCTCTTTCCTGCTCGCCTCTCCTCAAGTGTGTTCCCATGCCTGCTGGGGCTACTTACTGGCCTCTGTTCAGGAGAAATGTCCAGTCCAGCATCAGATGTTCGATATTCAGGTAGGAAGCGTGATGTGAGGGTAGGAGGAGATATGATGGGATCCAGCTTTGCTAACTGAGGGCTACGAAGCCGTCTTCGTTCACGGAGAGATCTTGGGGGCAGAGATCTTTGTCGTCGCAGCCCTTTCTTTGAGGGTGTATGTCGGGACGAGATGTGCAAGTCGTCACATGACCCACTGCTCTGCCCATCACACAGCGCATCAAAAGGCTGGGAGTACACAGGGCTTTTGAACCCAGTAAGAGAAGGTATAGAGCATGATTTTAACCTGCTCACCGTGGGGAGTGGGGGTGGTCGCACTCTGGGTGGTTTAGATTGTTCTATCTGGGAGGTGCCGAAATGGTGCCTGTCAAATCTTGCAGTGGTGTGCTGGGGCCCAACTGGGGGTTTGCCTGTCACCAGGAGATCCATGGAGCTCAACTGCTTCTCTAAGTCATACAACTGCTCTGGGGGCGCCCTACCCGACCCAGTGTCTACAGACTTTCTCTCTGGGGTAGGAGTGGAAACCGTGTTCTTCCACACATCGTAATAGTCACTCATTCTGTCTGATAAGTTACTGGAATAGTACCCAGGGTAAGGGGGTGTGAGGAAGTCTAGTGCTGTTGTGCCGTACAGTGCTGTGCCCTCACTGGGAACTGGGGGTGGCTTTTCCTTGGGCGACGTCTGTGTGGAAGCCGACTTTGCTGATTGGTTAGAAATCTTAGGTGATACATTGCGGGAAACTGGTGTGAAAGTTGCCTGAAAAGGTGGGCCTGTAGTCGTTTCAAATGTCCGTTGTTTAAGGTGTTTCCTGTCACAACTTCCCCCTATGTGATGGTCCACATTAGCCTGATGGTCACTACCAGTCAACTCTTTAGGAGATGACCTTTTGGAGCAAGACCCATTCATTTCCTGCAGGTTCACACTCTGGGGGTCATTATTGTTACGCAGATCCTTCCAATGAGAAGAAGCATTCCCATTAGCCAAGAAAGTCGAAAAATTGTCCGTGGAATAAAATGGCATAGTGTTACACTGAATTTCATTGGTCATCACTCTGCTGGTGTCCATGCTTTGCTTAATGCTGATTGGCTCACTACATGACTTATGTAGGCCATGACTTGGTGAAGGATGAATGATTCCTTGGCTGCGTAACTTGGCCAATTTCTCTGCTTGTATTGTCAAAGGAGAGGTCCAAAAATCTGCAAATAAGAAATATAAGATACAAAATTATACAACAACATTAATACCATCTGTAACTGCAATGTTAGTCATTCATTATAGATATGGCATGCTTTGGATGCGGATACATTTGAATTGATTGGTTTTTTATGACGTACTCAAGAATATTTCACTTATATGATGGCGGCCAGCATTATGGTGGGAGGAAACCAGGGACTCGTTATTTCAGAAATTCTGCGCTGGATGAGGCTTATAGGCTATGTCTAAGTCCAACTCTCTTTCATACCACCTTCCATACAAGTCCAACTCTCTTTCATACCACCTTCCATGCAAGTCCAACTCTCTTTCATACCACCTTCCATACAAGTCCAACTCTCTTTCATACCACCTTCCATACAAAGTGTTTCATATACAAACACTGTGTAAAGACATATTACCTGGTCATCAACAGTCTTACATATCACAATGCATATAGCACAAAGGACACATTACCTGTATATTAATACATATTTAACTAACTTCACCAATACAACCGGGCTGACTGTGTACCTACCTTGCCCCAATAGAGCGAGGGACATGAGCTCCTGTGGGGTTTTGGCTGCTAGTATGGCAGGAGGGAGTACAAGTTGTAGGGGCAGCTCATCTCTGCAACACACGAGTACATGTCACTGGTAAGGACATACCTGACTAGTCTCATATCTGAATCTGTGACTGATACAAGGGATAACATTTACAGGCAAAGGAAGAAAAACAAAAATCTCTACGTCTGATAAAGCTACTACATATAAATATCAATATTGCCAACCTGTAAGATTTGTTAACTTTCCACAGTAGTTTTCTAAATCACAGCCCTAGATCAAGTTGATAACATATATGTAGCAACTCTTTTACAGTTACTAGACTAGTGGTAAAGATAAGTCATAAATAGCTCATCTACAGTTACATGATGTAACCAAAAAAAAAAAAAAAACTCTACAAGATTGACCTTTGTGACAGTGGTAAAAATGCCTCAAAACTTCTATTGTTTTTTCACCATGCACTTACAAATTGTCGCAGTAATGAGACACCAGGTTAGGGATCGCCGGGAAGTAATGATTAGAACCCTGCAAACGTAGTCCTTTTCTCGTTCCCTCTATCAGATAGTGGTCAATGTTGGCATTACCTCGCTGTGGAAACTGTACAGACAAAGCCCATTTGTTCTGGCTCGACCGACGCACGATGAAAGACTGAAAAAATAAACCGGGTAAAACTGTAATTCAGACAAAGGTCGATAATGTATTCACCTTGAAGAGCAATAAGCACCTGCCTTCTTCGTTGCACACTGAGGGGATAAAAAACAGTCCTCAGGTAAGAACATAATGTAGTGTGCTGGAAAGAGATTTCCACCCTAAGGCTAATCAAATATTAAAATGTGTTCTAATTTATATCTTGTTAAGTGTGCCAGCCTTTTTTTGCACTGACTGCCCCACAAACAGTCTGCAGTGGCCCATGTAAAACAGCATATAGTTATATTCAGTTTTTCTTTTACATATTCAAAATGTAAGCATTAAGTTGAGTGATGAAATAATTAGAGTACATTAAATGTATTTATTTTTGAAACAAATAATTCTATTTATATCTGAGATCAACCAAATAGAAATTTGATATACTAAACAGAAGTAGAGAAGAACTGGCAAAAAGTATTTCTTTGACTTTGGAATCAGTTGCCTCTTGAGTAGACATAGTTGAGAATTTGACACAGACTTCCATACCCCAGCTTGTCTGTCCTTCAGCAAATGGACAGCTCCCATCCGGCCAATGTCTGTTAAAAACCAGATGGGGTGTGTCTTGGTCAGCCTTTCCAGAGTTGTGATTGGTCGTAGTTTGGTATCCTCGGTAACCACTGTATCAGTGGATGCCTTGTCATACTGAGGAATCTGAAGGCTCTGAGAAAAGTGGACGATGATTATGTTATATAATAGATCAGCATCAGATTGTATCAGCCACCCAGAAAATATGCCCCAAAGTGTTGTCCACTTGCACGTTACATCATATATGGTACTTACACATGCCTTTTACATGAAACATCTGCCTTTCAAATCACAAATAAGTATGAAAATTTTCATGTCACAAACAATTTTCTTGAGTGTTGTTTATTGCTGTGCTTAACAATTTTTCTCCTACATCACAACCTTCAGGATAACGGAGGATGAAATCAGAGCATGAACAGCCTAAAATACAAATACTCACGTATACTCATATCACAAACTATTATTCATTTATTTCTTTGAACATGGCCTAATGCCGTACTGAAGAATTTTTTAATGAATATGACAGTGGTTAGGTTTATAATGGGTGAGGAAATCAGAAGCATCTGGAATAAACCTCTATCCTTCAACAGTTACCTGACAAACATAACAAGGATTGGGTTGTTCACAAGTAGGATTGGAGTGTTCATCAACATGTCTAATGACATGTTCCAGAATAACTAAATGTGTGAATGTATGGTGTAATTTACCTGGTCAACATCATCAAGTCTGAAGACATCAAGGTGAGCAGAGAGGACGGAGTCCTGGCGATCTCTGGCGTCCTCTGTCCCGCTGTCTGTGGACGTCTCATCACTGGCACCTGTTATATACTCCTCCAGCAGCTTCTTGTCACTGAAAACACAGGTAAAATATACAGGTGAATGGATGGTAATAAGGAAAGTACAATAGGTCATCTTTGTTGCCAAAGGGACATATGGTAATAATGAAGGCCAACAAAATACAATGTTCAAAGATAAAATGATGGTAATAATGTACATGTAGGTCCAGCAAGGATCGTCTTTGTTGTCAAGGTCAACAAAATACAATAACCACTATTGCAAATACATGTAAATTACAGAGGTAAAACGATGGTAATAAGGTAAGTACAACAGGTCATCCTTGTTGCCAAACTGAACAGAATATAATACCCACAACTGCAAATACATGTAAATTACACAGGTAAAATAATGGTAATGAGCTAAGTACAACAGGTCATCTTTATTGTTAACGTGAAGAGGATAAAATAAACACAACTGCACTACAATACGCAGTGTTCAAGAACTTGGCACGTTTTCAATGAATATGTATGATCCTACTGGATAGGGAACACCTACTGATGTCCATAAAGCTAAAGAAAACTTTTAAACAGAACTTCAGTAACTTTAAACAGATGGCAACTTCCAAAGAAAACAAAACAAAACAACGAAGGAAAATTGATTCAAGTTCACACCTTAATTCAGATACAATGGAACATGTTTTTGAAATTGGTTGCGATTACTGAAACAGAATGTTTATTATGGTTGACAGCTAGCCTGTGAATGCCAAGATTATCCCAATCATTGGACCTTGTCAGATCTTACATTTGGTTGGTGACATGCATGGATTCTACTGGCTCACAACAATGGTTAAGATTTTAACCTCAAAAAAAGGAAGAGTGATCTTCTCTGGGAGGAAATAAAATGGCTGATACGGTGAACATGTGCTGCAGTTCTTCATACTTCACCGAGGTAAATGCGTCAATGTAAGGAGAGATTCGGAAAGGCACATACCACCACATATAGAACATACCGAGATAAACCATGTTCAGGCTAAGACATGAGAGTAGTCAGCTAGAGATTTAATGAAGATTTATATCATACTTTGGCAGACTTTTCTGGGTGGGTGGGCACATTTTGTTAGTTGTGTTTAGGTAATATGCTCACCCAGTAGGTGTAAAAGCACATTTATCATGACTACACATAAAGACACTGCAGACAGCTCAAGCTCTGATGACTATTTGTATCCTACATGATTTGAACAGATTCGTTAACTGGTGGGTGGGCATATCTCCAGTCACACAAATCAGACAATAGTGCGGAAGAAGTGTAAAAATTGACACGTCAGACAACAAAAGACTAGAAACATGCAGAGCAAAAAAAAATATGTGATAATTTTTTTGGACACAGCACAAAACCTGTGAGCAGCTGAAGAAGTGTGCAAATTATAATCATTAGACAGGCAACTGCCTCGTAACACCTTACTCTCTGCACCATTCACCTGTATGAGGTCTGGAGGTTAGGCAAACACTTCCAGCCTAGCAAGACAACTGTTCCTTTGTCAAACATGTAACCGGAAACTTACCTGTAGTGATAATCTGTGTAAGAACACAGTTTTCCCCTGATTTTCAGCATACTAGTTAACAGAAGCACTTCACATTTTATATAGATATAATTAATTTGGAAACTCTAGCTTACACAGAACATGTTGAGAGTATGTGGAAAAAGTCACTTTGATTAAATGTCTAACAAGAGTGTGAAAATGTCAGCTATATATCCGTTTTTCACCATGATATGGCTGTAATAATGCTTAAGTGGAGTTAAGCCATAATCATTCATTCATACATCTGTTAAGCCATTATCATTCATCCATACATCTGTTAAGCCATAATCATTCATTCATACATCTGTTAAGCCATTATCATTCATCCATACATCTGTTAAGCCATAATCAATCATTCATACATCTGTTAAGCCATTATCATTCATCGATACATCTGTTAAACCATAACCATCCATTCATACATCTGTTAAGCCATAATCATTCATTTCTGTACATCCATTAAGCCATAACCATTCATTCATATATCATTAAGCCATACCCATTCATTCATACATCTGTAAAGCCATAATCATTCATCCATATATCTGTTAAGCCATATGTTAAGCCATAATCATTCATTCATTTATATACATACACTAAGCCATATTCATTCATTCATACATCCATTTAGCCATAATCATTCATTCAAACATCTATTAAGCCATAATCATTCATTCATATATCTATCTGGAAATGTGCCTGTATTTCATTGTCAAATAATTAAGAACAAACTTGGACCCATATAGTAGGCCTATAGACCACGCTCAGCTACCTACATGTAGAACAGTAGTTGCATCAACAGTAAATTATACATCTACACTCAGAATGAATTATTTCACCTTATGACTTGTAGGCCTACATGTACCATCACTGAGATAAATGTTCAGCAAACAGTGTTCAACAATCTCTTGTAGAAACCGGAGCAGAACAACAAACTGACAAATATACCTTCACACACAGACTTCAAAAGAAATGAGACAACTTGGCTTAGGGCATCATCTCCGCACTCTCCTCAGTTGGAGGTATTAAATTACTGATTAAGGTAAGCAGATGGAAACTACTGGAGCTGTCAGAATACTGAAGATACAACGCTTCTAAATGTGACAACAGCAAACTTTCTCCCTATGTTGGCTGAAAATAAACTACAGCAAATGAAAGGACCGCTTCACTGGCAACCACCACATGACTTAGATTTCATTTGTTCCGTAAAGAGAAAGCAGAATTACTTGTCACATCAAATTGAAGTCCAGAACAAGCAGATGTATGTGTAACTTATCTGAGGCATTTAATACCTAAAATTCCATTACTTTATTACGTGTATATGGCAAATGACATTCTATTTTAAAGAAGGAAGCTTTTTAAAACCCTATCATGAATATGAGATCAAAGTTTATTTGTACATGTATACTTAATACCTTCAAAAATCTAAAACTGATGAAGTAAATTGGTTTTGTTCATTATCCACATACAGATCCTTGCTAGTTGTTTGATAGACTAGTATTGCACTCCCCAGTAAAATGCCCAGAGGTCATGCCAACCATAATGATACCCCCATAAACACAGTCCATGGCAGATGTCAGCTGAAGTTAATTGCCCGCATGTGCAGTACTAAAAAATATACCCCTCACACCCTGTTTCATTTAACTATTTAATGACTTGGGCATTTACATCAAAAGGATGGTGGAGTAGCTGGTCTAAACTTCCTGTCAAGCAGAGGGTATGGTCAACACTTGTTAATGTAACCGTGCTGATTAAGCATGACCGCATATACACCAGTGTTGGTTATTCTCCAGAAAATAGTTTTTAAACCTTTTCCTGCTTATTTTCCACGTAAACTTCAATGTTGCCAAAACTAAAGGCATGCAGATACTGCTTCCTTACATGCTTCTGACAAATAGGATTTCCAATTCATTCTTGTACTCAAATTAATGTCAACAATATTCCCGGTTACATTAAACTCAACAGTAATTTGCATCAATCGATAGTTGCTTGATCAACAGAAATCTTAATTTTTCGAGATTCAGATTTACCCATTCAAGCTGATGGCCTGAGACAAGTTTGGTCATGAAGGTTTAACCCAGCTAGGACACACAGAGAATATGACAGTTCTTGTTTACATGTCTGCCCTGGCACATGTATGTTGGTATGTCATTGGTTCTACATGTATGCTGGGGTTTAACCTCATACTTAACCATTTTTCAGCAGTCATTAAGTTTGTGTACCTGTTCTGTGTCTTCTTGTGGCAGAGTGAGTTCATGCTGCCAAAGTGCTGCAGCCACTGAAGTATCACACTGCAGACACCAGGCATGACACATTATACTGACACCGGGCCAACCAGTCATGTTTCCTTCCTCCAGCCTCTCGATGCCAACCGCCCAGGCGGCAGCAGCAAGTATTATTTTAAAAATATTTGGTATGACCCAACCTGGGTTAGATCCCAAGGCCTCCTGACTTTGAGGCGGACAGTCTAACCATTATACCACCGAAGCAGTCATACATGTCTAAAAATATACATGTACATATGTATGTTTTGATGTGAACTTGTAGATATGTATTGACAGCCGAGGCTGACAAAGCCTGAGGAGCCAATCCCTTGTAGTTAACATGTTTAATAGTTGCTGTATGTTTATAAACAGTACAACATGAGGGGTAGGGTTATGCAATTACAGTCTGACAGATGGCCACATCCTGCACCAAGCCGAGGGCTGAGGGCTGTGTTGATACCAGGCTGGGGTGAGGGGATATATGTATACCATCACACAGACCCTGGTTGTATCACTGTATAATAAGCTACACAGATGGGCAACACCAAAATAGACAGCACTCCTGTCTCAAGTTTGATTTCAGGAGGTATAAATATTAGGTGCATGTGGATTGTGGAACTGGGTGCTGTGAGGGGAGAGAGGGTGTATGAATGCAGCACACAAGTGTGCCTTTAAAGGCTTACACTGAAGGGCCACAGGGCCCCATGTTATCTACAGCACGCCAGAGCATGTTGGGTCACACAAATAGAACACAAGTCAATTCATTTCCCTGTGCTGTGTGTGCCTCTCTTCATCTTGATTTCATAGAGATCAGCCTGTTACTTACCACTCGCCAGTAAAATAACAAACAGGTATGTGTATTCTATATATAACATGTATGTCCATATCATCACTTCAATTTTTGATGTGATGAAATCTTTATCAGGTCTCCACTAGGCTGAAAATTCTTATTATTGAGGTGTAATTGAGCAGTGAACACTACTACACTAATAATTACAGCCATAAACTATTTATTTATTTGATTGGTGTTTTACACCGTACTCAAGAATATTTCACTTATACGACGGCGGCCAGCATTATGGTGGGAGGAAACCGGGCAGAGCCTGGAGAAACCCACGACAGTCAGGCTTATATGAATGATTGTAGGAAACCAGGCAGCTGGAGGCCAGAGAAGAAACCACTGGCCCTGACCAGGCATGTCACAAACCTCCTAACTTAAAGCCACAGCCAAACCAATGGCAGTTGGATTCAGGTTTGTTACCTCATAAGCCAGGGCTGATCATTGCTCTATACCGATGAATAAGCGAATGAGTTCATAATTTTAGAGACTTTCATGAAATTACTTTATCCTAAAGCGTTAAAATGAATGTGTATGTATATAGATGTAAGTACATGAGATAAAAACTATAACATACCTGACAACCCTAAAACAGGACTAACAGCATTTTTACGTGCTCAGAATACATAATCTAAAGCAGATACAACCAATTTGTGTCACTTATGTGTCAACTAATGGCACCTCTGAAGATCTAGGTATAAGGAAAATCCGACAGCTCATTTATGTGTGAAGTAAAGTACACTGTACTTATGTCCAAAGTGACCACTTTCATCTGTCAAAAAAACTTCGCTGTAATTGCCAGGTCAGAATATTTAAAATGATTTATTACTAAAACCATATAGATGCTTTTCATCCTTTGAAGTGTTTTTAGACATTTTTTTGGTGAAAGTAAGGAAAACTTTAAAAAAAGGAAAACTTAAAAAAAAAAAATAAAAATTTACCAAATTACATGTTATGTGTCTACTACAGGAGGAGCTATTCCAATCATAGAGATGCTGTGCATTTAAAGTGCCACTCCAAGCCTACAATACACAATTAAGCAATGTTACTCACATCAATTTCAATAACACTCACAGTTAAATAATTATCAGGCCTGACATCTGCATATATGCCACTATCAATTAACTTCTGCTAATTGTGACAGCCATAAGCCTAACATACAACCTCTGGTTAACGTCACCATTGTGTGTGTCAAAAACACCCCTATATGCGTAACTGTGTGTAGCATTTTGTTACACATTATAATCTGATTTTAAAGACATTTTTTTGTCATTCAGGGCTAATGGTGGCAAATAGAGAACAAAACTAGAGGTTTTGCAATAATTTTGTAATTTCCTGATTCTGTGACCTTTGCAGATGTAAGAGGACAAATTTGGGTGTGAGATATTAACAGCCTAATACTGAGCATCACGTCTGACATATCCAAGCCTGTGGACACTCTAACAGTAATACATGTAATTGGTTTACATGTGCTTCAGCTCTTTACTGAAATCTAACTGACAACCACTGCAGTGTGTTTTCACTTCATTCCACCTCAGAACAGGACCATGTTCAATTCAGGCTACACAAGTATATTTGATAACACTCTTTTCTTTTTACCTCAAATTCACCACAATTATACTCAATTGGTCACTCTGGCATATGCAGCAAATCGGTTTCTATTCATGTCAAAACAACAGCAGATGTTAACAAACCCTTACATACACATGGAATGTGTTTTCAGCTTTGAACAGCTAGATTAATAAACATAATGAGCTTATGTGTAATGTCTAAACGAGAAGATGAACCGTCCTGATAATGTGCAGATGTATATGCTGACGTTAAATGGCCCATTCATCTATACCGTTAGTTACAAAGATGAGGAAAACTGATAATATGAGGATTTTAAGCTTGATCTTGATCTAACATTACAACATTATACATGCATATACCAACATATACCTGTATAATTAGCATCTTCAATATATTTAGACTACACTAATACTTCAACCTATAAGCACATGAAAGAGCAATTTTGGGTGCAATTTATGCACATTTTTAATTTGATTTTGGAGACAAAACTACATTGGTAGAATTGTCCAGTTTCAGGGCTTCACAAAAAGTTTATGAGACAACACAGAATGCCACCTTCAGAAAATGCTTGAATAACCACCTTGCAAACATGTGAAAAAGTTGCAGAATCACAGTATATCATGCAGAAAATCAAGTTTATATGAATTGTATGCATGTACATGTTCTGACCTTACATCATTAAGTCTATACATATACATACTACACATATCAAATAAGCTTTGAGATCAAAATTACTTACACGACTCTGGCACATTAACTTACCCATTTTATTAAATCTATGTACTTGACATTTACTGTACTGAAGGCAAATATGTATAAAACAGTACTTGCCTTACACATGAAAAATTCAATATAAACTGCATGTATATGCAATTAATATCAGTTTACTATGTTAACTATGGGTTGACAATGTACTGCAGAAATCCAAGTGGGTATTTTACACTAAACCTCAACCACTTGTGTCTCTGTCAGTATAAATATGAAACCTTCCTATGGGGTCACCTATACTTTTACTTTTATTCTGCAGCAGTGAACTATGTACATGTACAGCACAACATTCGCTATTAACCCTTGGGAGCCTCGCAAACAGCAACAATGGCCTGATTATCTGAGATAAAGATCTGTTTTACCAACAATGTCAGCCTTGAACTTTTTCTGATAAGAAAACTACCACATTATTGTCCTGCCCATTCAGATAACAACATGTTTTACAGGTACATATATGCCTATCTGTGCTACTTGTACTCTGCTTCTGGTGCCATTAACAGATACATTAATTAGCACAAGTTACGACCTTCCAGTAATGTTAATAATTTAGTGTAAACAAAGAGCCAAGATTTACAGTCTTGACATTGGGATTCTCCTGGTGGTCTCGTTAAGTCATTTGGTACCAAGATAACTATACACATAGCATCAGCACAAACATACGAGTTTCTTTTACTTGTTTGTTTACTCTGTGCATTTAAGAAAGTGTAGATCATTCAGTAATGCATGGATGAAGTAACATATGGTAAACACAAAAACATGTGCAAATGTGTTAAACGTTCAGGAAAACAAACCTACAATGTACCAAGGCAGGTGACACATTGCCCTTAAATACCTCAGGTGATATATGTACTTGAAGTCTTTAAAACACACATTACAAATTAGGCAAATTAATGTAGTGCTGAAAATACACCAGCTAAGTTGGCCAACTCCAAGGGTTTAAATTTGCAATGGGTTTGTGAAGAATGTTTCTGCGATGTTACAGAATAAATGGAATATCAATATTTGTTTCAATATCCCAGAAATGCTAGTAATTAAAAATCGAAGACTGACTCCATAAATTTAGAAGGGTTAGATTCCCGGGAATCATAAACACTAACACATGCATCACGATGCTGAGCATCAGTGCATGGGGACAGAATGTGACCAACTGCTCTGAGATGAAATCACCGAAATGTGTCTTAGATTTTACACGACGAACATGTCTAACATCAAAACAATATGAACATAATTCGGGTAACTGTGTATCTTTGAAGTTTGTCACACCTGGTCATTTGGGTAAACCAGTCCTATCTGTGTGCCTATGTTCTGTCCAACCAGCATATCACATACCTGTACAGGACATCATGTACTGACATGTTTATCTCCTGGAACTTCAAGCTTACTCAGGTTCTCAGTTTGTCAATGTCACACTATGGTACATGTACTGTAAGATGTGTGTTAACGAGACTGAAGAATTTTATGAGAAAAATCTGCTTTGCATGCATTAGTAAATTTACATCATCTCAATGCAGATCACAAAATTTTCATTATATATCTACATGCATCATAAACTAAAGACTAAGATACACATTTACAGAGCAGAGAGGACGATGTAATGACCTTGTAATGAACTTGCATGGTATACACCAGTCCACAGCAGAGAGATCAGACTATTAACTTACAATGGTGGCCGGGTCAGGGACTGAACGCCATATTCACAAGGCAGTCAAGTAACAGGTTCTCATTTCACAAACCAACAATACAGGCACAACACTACCCTCATCGCTAACTCGTCACAATTTTACACACCTACATACAGGTACATATATACACGTGTAGGTATAATTATGGAATAGCAAAAGGTGGAAAAATTGATAAAACATGCACTGTATTATAACCTTCCATGGGTAACTCTGTCATCAAAATGCATGCTGCAAAAATGTTAATTTTCAAATATGAGACTTAATACAAGAGTTGGTATACAATGTACTAGTTGTGCGAACTACCCTCATACTGAATAACTCTAATCAGTAAAGTACAACATTATAATGCACATAAATGTACCTCACTGCAATCTACCCTACTTCCTCAACATTTCGCATATGAGAGAGCAACTTTCAGTGCAATTTATGCACGTTTTAAATTTGTTTTGGAGACAAAATTGACCAGGATTGACCAGTTTTAGGGCCGCACAAAAAATATTTTATCAGTCAGCACAGAATAATGCCTTCAGAATATGCATGAGTAAACACCTGGAATACCCTACAGTCAAAACTTCAATCACATGGTTTGAGGAATACAATATGTTCACCATGCATGGGCACTACTGAAATTCACAGAATTATGTAACAGATGGTCCGCAGTAGGGTATAATTCTCAAACATGTCCGAGGTCAAAACTGTTAAGAACTTACGACATTAACTACTTGTAAAACAGCTAGAAATTAGTGAAGGCCAAATGATAAAACTACATAAATGTACCACATTCACATTGCTAATCACTTCTCATTTCCAATAAGGCTGATCATGCAGGTGTTTCGCTACCTGGCTTACCTTGACAGACTGTCTTGCAGAGATTTCTTGGGATGAGGGTATGGGTAGATTTGACACAGATCGCTCAACAACATGTCCAGGTCATTGGCAATATTGTTTAGCATCTGCAAAACACAACAACATATTATCTTTAAAGCATAGCAAATTAACTGTAACCCAAGGATGGCTGCATCTTCATTTTATTACAAGTTTAGAAGCAGAAGTTTATAGAATTACTTCACATATTGCTATTCCTAGTATTAAGTTTGAATTAAAATATCTGTGGTTTGCTATTCAGAGAATTGTTTTGGTTATTCCCAATACAACATGGTCATCACTGTTGTCGTCAATTGTTATATGTACTGAACACGACCTAAAAAATCAAAAAGTGCATTTTTATTGGCACAGTAATGTCATAAAATGTTCTACTGCTAACATTTTGGTGCTGAAACATACACTTTGTCAGAAGGATTATAAGTTACATTCCAAAGAAACCTCAAAACACCTTTCTAAAATCAACAGAACTTCAGGAATGAGGAAAAGAGCACCTTTGTCATGGACCAAATTTTAGGTTATTTACGGTAATTTGTGGAAATGTATGTACACAGCACAAAAAGGTAACAAAACAATCTACTGTGAAAACGAATTTTTCTCAAAAGATACATGAAAAGGTACTATAAAATGAGGAGTCTGGTGTAGTAGGAGTATCTGACCTACAGACCCACAGAAAAAGTGACTTCCATAAACTGCAGCCGATAAAGTGACCAGTCCATAGCTTACGAGCAGTGTCAGCCACGCACACCACACAGACCCTCACATCACACAGACCCGCATGTTATTACACGTGTCCATGAACTTGGTAAAAAAAAAATCTCCACTGTTTGGAACTACTCTCAACTGTCATGAATAAAACATCTAATCATCATAATTATTGTGTGTTTGCCATGCATGATCTGGTTGTGATGAGCCTTTGTTGATGGTTTCACATATCCTCTACCAAAATGACAGTCACTTACAGGTGAACTGAATGGATGCGTACATAATGTGATGATGTCAGGCTATATAAACTGGATGATCTATACTATCAACCTGAATATGGCAACATTTTTACCACCTGTAGCTGCTTAATTTTTTCAGCCCTGATAAGCAAGTTTAAATGCTGAAAATTGTTAAGCAAATGTTGCCTAAATCTATACTAAGTCATGTGATCAATATATCAACCAATACATACAAAAGTGAACCCCTAATGATTTTCACCTCACCCCATCAAATGTGTCAGCATGTCCACCCACATCCACACCTAACCAGCAAAGAAATGTCAGGAAATCCTGGTATGTATTTATCATCATTTATAATTGATTCTATTCAACTATAAATATTATCTTGTCTTTCTACCTGTAGGTTCCTTGAGAACACATTTTCTCTAATAATACTAAGCCATGAATTCAGCATTTATCCTATCCCAGTGTCATAAGCTTCTATATTGGAACAACCTGTTTATCGCAGTAGACTTGCCTGAGGCTATCACCAGGTACATACACCTGCAGGGATACCCGGGCAATTCAGGAACACCCAGATTTAATCAGGGTTAAATCACAAAGACTACATTCATATGGAGACCCAGCCACCAGTTATACCCTAGCTTACCCCTGAACATAAAACAACCCCACATCAGGTGACTTCGTATACACATGCTGACAATTACGGCAACTATGGCCAGAACATTCAAACACGAAAAGGATCAGTTCCGAAAATCAGCCTGTATCAATCTCTCGAAGTATCGGTATCAAGTGCATGAAACCACTGCTGAAATCTGTAGTAAAGTGCTGATGTCATCAGTTATGTACATGTAATACTGCTTCATGTAACAGGGCCCTAGCTGGTATGCAGTATTACCCTAAGAATTCCAAATATTTACTGGCCACCAAAGCTGAATAATAGCTGTGTTATCCCAGACAGACAGAGGAAGGGCACATATATAACCCATACATATGTGGTACTCGTCAGTCAAATTCCAAATATGATTAAATATACACAACATAAAAACTATTCAATCTGAAATAATATTGTGGCTCCTTTCTAGACAGGCCTTGCAGTTTTGATAATTGTACAATAATTAGGATAGATTCATGTTTGAAATAAATAAATCACACTGTACTCTTGCATAATTCAGATGTCAAATGATCAACAATATATATGAGGCCAGAGCATGAGAGGGGATGGGAAAGTTTTATAGGGCAGTTTCTGATAGCTATATATTACATTTGTAGAGTAGTACCTGCCAAAAAACTGCATGGCATCAAGTTCACCTGAGGCCCAGACAGGTGTATATGACACTGGTATACGGGACAGCGGCACCTGTCTCTCAGGTAACGCACATGTGGTTTGTGACAATTCCTTGCTCTACACCAACATAGTAAAGTTGTAGGCAGATCATCAAGATTAGACCTCGCTAAAGCAAAGCTAAAAGCACACGTCAGATCTTACCCAGGAATTACAGAAATAAAGCTGAGAGTTTAAACTGACATGGAAAATGGCGGAAGACGTTTACACCTGATTTATCTTGGCAAATATGTACATTGGCATTCAGCAGCAGCAGTCAAGCTTGCAAAAACGGGTGTCAGATTTAACGCTTTACCTTCCGCATACACCCCTGGGACTGCCTCAGAACCAGAGGTGTAGGGTTACATCTGCCCACTGACAGCTAGAGCAGGTTGATGATGTCGGCCTATACAGTAAAACCTGCATGGTTTTAACACCAGGTATGCAGGACTGGCCCTCAATCTAAAAGTCGTATCTTATCAAGTAATCTGTACGTGTATGAAAGCATACCATTATCACTTACTGCTCCATACACATTCTGCACAAAATTTCCATGCAATAATGCTTAAAATCATATTAGTCTGAATTAAGATCAGAGGCTTGATAACCTCCCCAACACGATAGTGTGATTAAGCATTACTGGTCATATCTACCTCCCCATGTGTGAGGTACATGCTAGGAATTCATACGAGCTTATTTGATAGCAATTTAACATAGTATTTAATATAAGATATACATGTATGTATTTTTGAAGAACATATTGCCCAGCCAGACTAGTGGATCATTAATTTTGTAAAGCTCAACAGCTGACTGATATTACATGACCATTAAAAAAATGAGATGAGCCAGAGTTTGCCAGACAACACAACAGCCCAAAGCAGGTACATGCACATGTATGTAAGCTACAACCTGCCAAGATTATTTATACTGCAGGTGGGCTTTCTGCAGGCGAGTGCACTGAAATGTACCACCAGCAACACCCTGTAGCTGGACATAATATGTGTCCAGAACATAATGGTGTGTGCTATACAAAATAACATCTTATTTCACCTCACTACGTACACATCTTATATCAAATATATAGCCATTGATACAATGAGAGCATACAGGTCTTAATTCACCTCCCCACATGTGCTATGTGAATGTAACACGCATTATATCCCATGTTACGTCTGCCACATATAAATATATCCGAGCTCATGCAATTGATCACTTCAGGAATATGATATTTAAGACTTATTGAATTTTGTTCTTCAATAACCAACTATTTGATGTGAAGTAGAATGTAGACTATATAGTTTTGAGTGCATTTTCAATACTGTTGTGGCATTTAATTAATCATTAATTTTAATCACTGGTCTAAAATTAATATAACATTATGACATAACCACAATGCCCGTACAAACGAGTCCCATGTTGGACATGCCTTGCCTGTACAAACGAGTCCCATGTTGGATAAGCTTTGTGATTGTTGTTGGACAGACTCTAGCCTACCACCAAACACACATCTATAC
Organism: Liolophura sinensis; assembly: GCF_032854445.1. Lineage (NCBI taxonomy): Eukaryota > Metazoa > Mollusca > Polyplacophora > Chitonida > Chitonidae > Liolophura > Liolophura sinensis. The sequence goes on along the minus strand of NC_088300.1, from coordinate 9,521,034 downwards.
AATATCACCTGAGTGATATACGTATTCCAGGAAGTCAGAGTGACATGGGGCCCTATCTTCATCACATGGCCACTTAGTATAGCATCATTCCATCATATCAGATGTAAAACTTAAAACTTACTTTTTAAAAGGAAATTTGAGAACTTGAACATAGTCTGGTTTAGCTATAGGATGGAAGGATAGCATACTAATTTCAGAACAAAAATACAATGTTTTCAGTGTGAAAAATAAATAATGTGTCAAAAATTTTTTTTTCCAGCTTAACTTCTACAATTACACAGCAAAATAATCAGAAATGCAGAGTGCTTCCCACTGGGGATGGAACCCTAAGGATGACTTTTGTGTGACACAAAAGATTTTATAGCAGAGAATAAAACAGGAAGTCTTAATGTTACAGGTGATAAAATATAAAGAACATTAATTCACTGATGAATTACGACATGACTGGGAGAAATGGAACAGGTGAACCTAGTTTTGAAAAACTTAGCTTGAATCATGTAATAACTAATATTGATGTGGTGTTAAACATTAAACATTCATTCACTTCATATTTGATTCAACACAGCATTATATGCCATACTGGCATCCAATGGGGGCAGGCACTATTAATAACAATATATAGACATACCTGCTGACACACATATGCACGTTCCACAGTTTTGAGCTGATAAAGTTATCAATCTAATGTACACATATTTGCATTCAAACAATAACCCAGGGCTAAAATCATAAAGTATATTGGCAAATGTTACACAGAAGTCATGCTCATTTGAACATATTTCTAATTAATGATCTGACAAAAGCAATGCGGAAAAATGGGTGTATTGTTGTAGCCTGCATATGTTCTGCTAGCCTATGGTACATGTGTATACCACAGGTACTTGGATAATTTCACACAAAACAATATATTTATCTAACCAAACTTCTTAACAGTGAAATCTGAAATCCGACTTATCCTGGCTACAATTCTAAATCTGTTTATAAATGACTGATTATGTAAGTGATGAATTGCACAGGTGTTATTTGCCTTTATAACTGGCAGTTGTCTGCTCACACCAGAGAACAGATTTTTTCCTTTGACATGTGAAATATGGCCTAGTGTGGAGAGAACGCCAGACAAGATTGAAAGTGCAAGCAGATGTGCAACTTCCTGGCGTATGATCACCAAAACACAAGCCAACCACTGTCTGCTGAAAGGCAACCCACGCTCCATGCAAGGAGGCAAAGCACAAGTGTAGGTCTACACTAGAGGCAATCATGTGTTCTTGAAACTTTTACCAACGGATCTGGCATATTTGAATTCAATCTCTTACCTCAAGTAACATCACACTGAGCCTTCTCTAGAACTTCAAATAATTCAACTACATTATTCTATTATCAAGCCAAAATGCTCTGTTGAAGATCAAAATTAGTCTTGTCTTACATGCTTCTCAAAAACACTTCTAATCTGAAAATGAAGATCTAGGATCCTTCTATATATTTCTAAACACAACTTGCACTTGTTAACAATGTATCATGATTACTTGTCATAGAGACTAATCTGCTCTTTACTGGATGTAAAGATGAACAAATACTGATCAATGTTAACTTACCTATCCAAAAGAGGAAATAATAAACAAATGAAACACAAGTCAAAACCACCAGTACTTTTTCACCTTCTCCAACTTCACATGTATCTTAATAAGAGACTTCTGCCTTTGTTGACCATATCTATGTCATAATAACGCCCTTCAGTCCTGTTGGTTTTCCCACAAAGTCAGTGACTAGGATCTGGATGATGTACTTCATATCCATACATCTAGATGAAAAATACCTGGCTAGATTGGATGTACACCTGACCTCAGGACACTCAGATCCTGACAGTTAACCACTGGTCAGTCCAGTTACTCCACTTACCTGAGCAGGTCAAATCACATAACAATCAGAGCCGATTACCTAGTCCAGGTGTGACTGGTACAGGTGTGAGAATCCTAGGTTAATCCAGGTAATCCTGCTTAATAACCTGGTGAAAGTTATGCATGTGATCTATGTCACTCACCCACATGTCAGCTCTTCATAATAATGGAGAGACAAGGTCACATGCCCCTCAGCAGTTCACCTCATTAATTATAGAAGTGCATCTGTGTGATATTGGACAACTGCTGCACTCATCCATGAAATCCTACAGTACTCAGCCTATACACCTTCACCATGATGAACAAAGATATACATGTAGCAAAGCACACAAAACATGCAGAACAATGTTGTATATCCCTGAATTTGTGAGTCAGTTAAGATAAACTGCACCACTGAAGTTATACCTGATGGTGTGAGACAGTGGTATGGTAATTAGGTCACATATATAACAGATAATCAAAGATCCAAAAATTGTATCACATCATAATTATTATCACAAAACAGTTAAAGAATCTGATTGTAACACAACAAAAATAATGACTGAAAGTTGGCCTGTTGGCATATACCAGGACTCAATCTATACCAAAACCAGGACTCCATACCAACATATGACTCCAATATGGGACTCCAACCCAACATGCAACTCCATACATATATGAGACTCCATATAAATATGGGACCATAACACTACAGGACTACATACCAATATGGGACTCCAATATATCACTCTATGCCAACATATCACTTCATACCAATATGTGACTCCAGTATGAGACTTCCCATCAATATTATCACTCTTTACCATATGATGCTATTCAAGCTGGGCTCTAATCAACCCTTAGGTTAGTTTAGCAAGTAATGTAGAAAAAATAACGTACAGGTATTGCTATGACCGAAGCATACATCACAGCATATTAGAACCATCTGCACAGAATGGCTGATCTCCTACCAATATCCTGCCTAATAATTCACTTATTTCAGAATGCCTAATTATGCTTATAATCAACACTGAACTGTCCCTGGTTACACAACAGACAGACCCATATGAGAGCAGCCCTCTGCTGACTAACCACATACATATCCACCTCCAGGCTTGTACATAGATTTGTTTACATATTTACTGGTAAGGTGTCACCTAATATCTGGTCAGCAGAGGTAAGGCCACATAAACAGCTAGCTATATAAGGCAGATGCGTTGACCGTGGCTGACAGCGATATGTTGACCTTTCACCTCTCATGTGACGCCTAAACTTACACCACCTGTACCTTTAAACTGGATGACAAGATCCAAGCTATTCAGGTTCAAGACAAGCACAGATAAATGATTTGAGCTCAAGAGATAATCAACGTCTTGATCATAAAAAAAAAAACCCAAAACACACGACTGACACAAAGACACAAAAACACAGCAGGATCAAATGCTACCTGTAAATTTGGAAAACAAAAAAGGCTTTCAACATTATTATATCATTACCTCACCAGTACAATGCCACAAGCTGGTTCCCATTTAGACATATTTCCAGTGCTGCATGAATGGAATGCCATGCCAAGAACACCCAGTCAAAGAGATTTTATTGATTTGATTGATTGGTGTTTTTTTACGCCGTACTCTAAAATATTTCGCTTATACAAAAGCGGCCAGCACTGTAATGAGAGGAAATCGGGCAGAACCTGCGGGGAAAACCCAGAACCATCCACAGGTTGCTGAGGACCTTCCCACATACGGCAAAGAGATTTGACACCAAATATAACACATCACCAAGTATACGGACAGAAGCCTATTTGGCATATCCTAATACGCTAAGCCTCGAACAGGAAATTTGCATATTCCCCCTGATTTCACTGCTTGTGTGGCTTTGGTGACCACACAAAGCTGCTTGAGACCGTTTGCGCAGTCTAATATTCTTTGAAGATTATTTATCTTCAAACAGTATGGCAAAGCTGTACAAAAAATACTTTACAGGTGGAAAAGATTGTGAGTAACATGCCAAAGGTCAGTGGTTTATGTTGGGCACTCCGATTTCTTCCCCTACCACTAGCTACCAATACATAAGTGAAAGATTGCCAACGTCATCCTGTTAGGCTTATGAGGTCTTATAAGGTAAAATCTTTACCTCTAGATCTACCTCTAAGATCTACAGCAAAGCAGTCAAATAATGTACACGTATGTCCTGGTTCATATAGGAATGTGTCGATCCACATGTGCAGAGAATCTAATAAATATGTATTAGCAAAACCTGGAAATTTCCCTTCTTTATATATTTTTATGACTCAGAGGGGGGCCATTTAATCAGTGTTAAATAATACATGTTTTTGTTACCACTGCATGTTCTAAGCAGGCTCTGGACAATACCACTCCAAATATCTAAATACCAGTTCCTGTAAGTCACATGTACTTGCAGGTAAAAGCCTGATAAGGACACTGATGACCCTCATATTCTGAATAGCCGGTAGAGGTGTATATAGACAATGACTTATGCTACCAGATAAGGTTAGATTAAAGTCAGACTAGCTTTTAAAGTAATCATGGTTTGCTTACGAAACCTTCATTTATTTTCTTGTTACTATAAATGTCTTTTTATTCGTGTAGTACTAAAATTCGCGGACTTCGCAGCAAACACATTTTCGTGAAAATAAGTGCCATCGAATATAAAACCCATGTAAGTAATTTACTAACGTAGCATGCCTTACAGTTATAAATTCGTTAACAAGCACTACAGTTCTAATACTTTTTCAAACACTCTTTTAAGGAGGCTTAGCTCCGTCTAAGTATCGCCACGATGCGACTTTGTTGTTGTTGTTGTTGATTTATTGCCACGCTTAGAGACATACAAATCGATAATTTGTACTGGGCGTGTGTACGTGATCCGATATACATACGATTTATCGACTATACTTTCCCTCCAGTCAGATCACCTTTCCGACTCGCCCGATACATCGCTCAGGGGTTTCCGCACTTCAAACTTCCTTTTCATAATGATGATTTCTGAGAAATTTACTCAGATCTGTCACAGTTCACTCTAAGTTTCACTCACACTGCTGATGCATGAGAATTAAACAGTGGGATTTATTTACATCACATTTAATCCTTCGTCGTCTCCGGGAGGGAGTGACAGGAATATTTGCTCACACAGCAGGTAAGGGCTTCGTCTTATAAAGAATAACAGTCTTCAAAAGATTAGCTTAGGATTAACTTCCTTTGTCTGATTACTGTATTGTATAGAATTTTTGCCACATCTTAAAGGTACAAACAAGTTTAAATTATAACACTGTTACTTGAATGCTTGAGTTGTTTTATTACTTGACATTTCTGTATTGAAGTTTGATTTTCGTTTATAAGTTTTTTAAGATCTACGAAAGTTGATTCACGCGAATATGTCTTCTTACCAAATCTGTGAAAGTTTATGCCCGCAAATAAAAAGGCATTTACAGTGTCTCACACATAATATGTATCAAAGCTGAATATCCAGGTACATCCTAAAGCACATAGGTGACAAATGTATTACGCACCTGAATAACCAAATTGCTTTTCTTAACTGAACTGAAAGCTAGTTACCTTATTTCATTTCCTTGTTATCACAGTCTAATGCCTTTCAAAGCTGAATATCCAGGTACTGTCTTTACATCCTAAAGTACCATATATACTGGTGACAACTATTTCACCTTAACAATCCAAAAGGCATTTTTTAAAAAAAGAATTGAGAGCTTGTTAGAACTGTAGACTGAATGGCAATTTATGTCCTTTCCACTGATAAGTAAACATGCAGTGAGACCCCAGAGTTATTCAGACTAAGCTAATGTAGCCTACTTGTAGCTACTACTGTCCTGAATTTGAGTCTACCTAGGTCTACAATTTGACTTGAAACCATAAAAAAGTAGCTAGACTACAGCATACATCTTAATCATACACGACCCCTCGGTCACACCAGATCTCACAGTTATACATTCCAAATGGATTCATTCAGGGAAATATGACAATTAATTTGAATTGCCTGATACATTTTAATTTACACATACAATTGTATTAATAAACAACGAAACTATGATCCTAATTAATTCACTCACCCTCACTTCTATTAGTTTCTGTTCTAACTCCTGACATTACCCTAACATATCATCAATGACAACTATACGCACAACGAATGTCATTGTCTCTCATTAATCATCTTAGGCTGTGAGACTTAACACCTGTACTAATTAATAGATGACATACCTGAGTGAACCATTCTGAGGAAGAAGATGTGTGAACCGGCATCGTAGGTAAAAAACAGTGTGTTATTTTAACTTCCTCACCTTTTACATGAGGGATACATGTTAAGTACTAGCAATGCACACTCAGGCGGTTAGCTAAATACCGTTGTGTAAGGATTACTTTAAATGACCCAAAACCTTTCACAAAAGGAGGAGCTCTGACGTGTGTCGTTATACCTAATTAAGGTGTGGCTAACCGATTCGGTCTGGCACGACATCCTGGAAAACCCTGTCTACCATGTATACTGAGGTGGACTATGAATGATAAACATTATAACCCACTATCAATGTCACAGCGGCTGATCATTCTACTGTGACAATTCATATAATCATATAAACAGAACTAAAAATATATATTCAAGAGGTCAAAGCCAGTTAGAGAGAAAGGCACTATCACTTGCTATAGCCTACCTAACTACACATGTACATACCAAAAATTCCTCATTCAGCCACTCCTACCGGATGACAGCATAAACTAGACATCATCTTGGGACAGAAACTCACTCAAGATCAGTATGGGGTAAAATCTCGTTCCCAAATATTCTGTTGTCACCGAGTGTTTTCCTCACCGATCTAGAGGACATCTGACAATGCTGGTGTGTGTATCTCTTGTCTGAGAGAGAGTTCCCTGGGTTCAGTGCAGTCTACATGTAGGTGAGGGCCAAGCCTTCAATCTGGCTGTCCTGTGTGTGTATGCACACCAGCTAATCTCTGCTGTAAAACTCTGACTAGCCTGAGGGGGGAGAGCTGAGCCCAGGCGAGGTGGTTGATAGTTATTAAAGGCCCTGGTAGTGAGTGAATGAGTGGTTTTCTCAGTCGTCTGCAAGCCTTCCTGCCTGCCTGGCCGACTCCCTAGCTCAGCCAGGCCTCAGCATACCTGTATATAAATATCCAGCTTCTCTACCCCTCATTTGACAGGTACGCCACCCCAATTACCTTACCCACCCTGATGTACCTATCTATATGTACACCTATCAGTCCCAGTAAGCCTCTGATGTTTATCTAATCTCCGTGGGTATTTCAGACCAACTCTCTGAAATCCATCTGACCAGTTGACCTGAGCAATCAGGTGAGAACAGTGTCCATTCCTCAGGGGGATTCACCTAAACAACTGTCCCCCCCCCCACCCCCTCAAAAGGGTGAAGGGTTACCTGCACATGGTTGACCTACAACCCATCCTCCATTCAGTGGCCTTACAATGCTATGTACCTTGCAATGCCACCCCGTTCCTGCTTGTCTCAATCAAACAAGGATGATCCTAGCCACCTAACCCTGACCTCCAAGTTCAGCACACATATTGGGCTCGAACTGACCACAGTAAACAAGCCGCTCCATGTCTACAAATACAGCCCCTGTCACTCCACATGTACCTGTGCCTCCCCCTAGCCACAGGTGTGTCAACAACCCTCACTGATTCCCCCCTCACAAGTTTTCCATGGTGTAATGCTGTTGCAGATATGAACCATTATGTTCCCGGTAAGCTAAATTATCTCTTACATCTCCGAAGAAAAAAGAACTTTATGGCTCAAATTGAAATTTTTTACTGCATCAATTACAAATTATTTTGACATTTTACACGTGCAAAAATTGTGGAAATGAGGGTATAGATGGAGATGAAGAGAACTGGGTGTAGGGCACAGGATCTAGGGGATTGTCTTGTCAACAAAGGGAACAAGAACAAATAACAACACTGGTCATTACAAGCAGTTCAGCATGCACTATATCTCTGACTGTCTCTTATAATACATAACAAGGTACACAAATAATTATTAATATATTCCACAGGTGTGATAGTTTACATACTCACACAGGCCCTGCGGAATTGTATTATACAATACACCAGGTGCCAAGTTTTCAAAGATAATTATGTTTGATCTAAGGATCTGGAGCCACTTTCGCAAACCTTCGTACATCATATTTCTCAAAACGTTTTCTAGGATTAAAGTGCCATAAGGCCATGTCATTTACAAGAAAAGTTACAAAAAACTTATTTATGAAGTTTTGTGAAAGGGGGCCCTGGACTATAAAATATGACATTGAGGAAAACTGCTGTAGAGCTCAGCCCTCCCTCAACATGAGTAGGGATAGAGAGGGAGAAAGTAGATCACAAATAACCTAAGCTGGCCATTCTGCATGTTTTACTTTTGTTTGCAATCAGCCCTTGTCTTATTTAAGTACCGTACCCACTTCAGACATTGTCTTACCCACCAGTACTGTTTAATCCAGTAACATGAAGACATAATTAGCCTCAGATATATAATCATCCTGGTGTTAACACGCCTGGGGTTAGTACGTGCACAGGTGTGACAGCAACCTATGGATGGTCATGGGGCTGTGCCCAGTTTCCTCCCACTCAATATTCTTGAATAAGTCGTCAAACACCGATCAAATAAATATATAAATATAATCATCCTGCATTCACTCCATTCACTTAAGCAGGACATCTGTTCTCTCACCTCAATACAACTGTAACTGCATTATAGTTTGTGTGTTGTCTACATCAGGTAATGCTCCTGGATGCACCTGAGTACTGATTAAATCAGAAAAACTCAATAAATAAGGATAAATAAGGACATGCTTAGGTGACTTCCTTTTCATACACTTCTTCATCCCATGCTCAAGAGCCTGTTACATAACGCAGGAGTTTGTAGTCAGGATCACATTCATTTTTACACCAGCAATACTTTCTAGTCTGATACAGTCTGCTCCAAATGTAAACAGTCTGCTCCAACAAAAGCAGGAAATTCCAAGGCAGCCATTCTCATACATCATCTACAACATGTCAAACAACCCCCAAATATGTAAGACACTGTCTTACCTTTAATTTTGCAACTTATATTTCAACATAAAAAAAACCCATCAGATTACTGAAAAGTAAAATGCATGCATCACTCCAACCAAAGTCTTCCCCTTCTTGATGTTAGCATTATTTGAACATTACCATACAATGTGCTGAACATCAGAGAAAAGAGAGAATTTTTAGTCAAAGTTGCAGCAAAGAGAATTGATCTCTGACCTTAGCAGTAAGAAAACTAATGTGCTATATATGCACATTATATGTAACCTGACTTAGTCATCACATGAGCCATGCACTTTATATACAACATAGGATCAACCACAGTTTACATTTGCGGCTTAAGAACAAAAATCTTCAGCCATAATTAACACATGACTCCCCCCCTCCCTTTCCCCCTTTGTATGCCACATAAAATGTAGTGGTGTGAAGTTTGAGTCATATCACAAACTGTAAACTTCTCTCTTTCTCACTGGCCTCTCATCTTGTCAGTTATACACTTGTAACGCAGTAACAAGTGATGTTTGAGAACGTCCAGGTACAGCTTGGCTTACAGTCCGCAACCTCTACCCTATCCCTGACATCCCCAAATGTCTGGTGTACATTGTACAGCCGTCTTATCACACCATGGGAGAGAAAAACAATGGTCTTCTCCCAACACAGCCTGTGTGCAGAAATCCATTCTGCTATTCACTTCATGTGTACTCGCTGCATGTACACTGTTTGCAAACATACAACACACATATATTCAACAAATCCCATCACAATCAGGATCAACACTTCTCGCACATAATTATTAATCTGGTGCGTTATATTTACATGTATTGTGAAAGCATTTTTGAGTCTACTCACATACTTCATTTTGCCTCAAATATATGTCCAGTTCACACATGTTATGTTCTATGCAAAGGTGCCTATTACTGCAAGACAAGCCCAATTAACCAGTATTATGGTACATCTGGGACTAATATAACAAATATATAATAATATATATAATATAATATATATAACGTATATAATACTTTATATTAGTCCCAAGGTACATGTTGTTTAAACCATAACTCTTCACCCTTCTCCAGTTATATATCACTTGTGTATCATTGCTATATTAATATGAAAGAAAAAGTTATCTCAAAAAAAAAATCGCCTAATAAACATTCATATTATGTCAAGAGTAATCACTTTCAGGTCTCATTTTTCAGAGGCAAAAAAGTTTTAGGAATTTGGGTTTGAAAGAAAATACATTGCTGCTGAGGGTACATCTAAAAGTTCATAAAGACTACAAAAGTAAGTAGTATTTATAAGTAATCTCTCCGCCATCAGCATAACCATGTAGACAGATAATTAGGCAGAAAGCCTGTCAGTAACTGAGTTATGTATAAACCTTTGCCACGACTGCCGTATACTGATGGTCCTATATCACTAACAGCCTGTCATATAGGCTAGGAGTAGATACCCACATCAGAGTTAGCTACAGATACACAATCTGGCTATCACACATTGTTAGCTATCCACAGGTATGTAGATATACATGTACTGTGTGTCTGGATCTTCATGCACCGGCTTGGAGCCATTACTGCAGTTATCATGCCGCACAAGAAATGATCTATAAATCAAGACTTTTTTCAGATAAAAGGGAAGGGATAAGATATCAGTTTCTGAAGTGCATGCAGCTTGTGAACAGCTTCTTTGTCCCTCTGATTGATAGCTAATTAATGAACAGAGGGTTTGAAAGAAGATAACTTCATGCATAATAAATTTAACATCTTCATTATTAGTTTATCCTAATCTCTAACACCAAAAGCACAGATCCAGTTCAGCCACTCTAAACTAGAGAGCTAGAATACAGAACGCAATTTTGATGAAATCATAAAAGTCAGTCATGAACCACAACAGCAACACAATAGAATAAAATTATAAGCAAAGATGAAGTCATGGGTACGTGTTATCTTGAGAAAGATCAACACCACGCTAACAAATGTACAGCTATGGGTAATTAGTGATCAGATTAAAAGTTCTTACCTCTCTGGTGTTTATCTTTACACAGGTTTGGAAATAAATATGTTTGGTAGAGAAATGCTATGAGATGATTGTTTCATGTTAAACTTGAACAAAAAAACCTACTTATTACAGTAAGAAGAGTTATTTGCTGTCAAATGATGTGAAGTTGTATTGACAATAATTCACAGATAACATCACATGATTTGTCACCAATCACACTTCTACACTACAGTCTGTACAGCAAAGTTACAAGTAGGTAAAAAATTTCCATGAATTACAGGGGATAATTTGTTTGGAAAAAGTAAAAAAAAAAAAACAAAAAAACAATGCAATGAAATTATTTTTTAGAACACTGGGGAAATTTCAAGTGTGTCAAAATAAGCTTGCCAGTGCTACCCATAAGATCAATTCATGAAAAGTTTTACTAATATGGTATGTAAACTGGATGTACAGAAAGATATACTAGTCATGAGCATAAGACATAAGAGTCAAAAGCATTTTCCTTAATATTCAGAAAAACAACTTGTCATTCATAGGCTATTTATTTTTAGAGCACGAACGTAAATAGGTCTGTTAAGTACCATAAATGTAGTCAGAAGTCAACTAGTTCAAAAAGCATAATGTCACAATGAACATGTGAAATATTACGGAAATCCACCAATAATAAAAAGTATTGGAATTACAATGTAACTGAAATTATTCACAGTTAAAATACAATTCCATCTCAAACTCCATAAGGGTGAATCTCTTATAATCAAGTTATACTAATTCGGAGCTGAATATGACTTTTCTCGTTTGTATACATGTATGCAGTAATTTAGACATGTATACAGGAAAATAAATTTATTATATTTATTGCACTTTGGAAATATCAACAAGTTCTATTTCAAAGTTTTTCTACAAAATTCTCTCATGCTCTCATTCTAAAAAACCAGTATTTTATGGTGATATCCGTTGATATCCTACAACACTGATGTTCACACATCAAATCATTAAATTACACCCATGCTCATATTCACTAACTAGCCTACAAATGTTGTTAACACTGTTAATTAAAACTCACCTGTGACCCTAACCCAGACGTCCAGGACTTTGGTGGTTCCATCCAACAAGACATTGGTGGATGGACGAAAAGCTGAATCTGGTACATGATGGAAAGTGGAGCGCTAGCGGTGTTCTCTTAGGAGAGTTACATCATTGATGGTGTGGTGGTATTAAGCTGATGTCTGTCTCCAGCTCATGGTAAGAGCCTTCAGAAAATCCATTGTGAGTGTGGTTATGTCAGAGCTGCTACCCTGCCGTTTTGTCTTCATACTGGTCACTGTAACCCCATCGTTAGCACGTCACAAACCTGCCCTCTCAGACATTCAGCTCGCATTTACACTGACATATATGTATCCCCTGTATTTATACATATGTCAACTAGATATATATATATATATATATATACATATATATATATTTAAACTCAGATAAAACGGCGGGCCAATGACAGGTCCAGCTGTCAGGTAATCACAAAGCTCTCCTACCTGAAGAAGGTTATTGTGAAAGATAACACTATAGTCTCTATCAAAACCTCACTCTCAGACCATATCATCACAGCCCACAACCCCCAGGCGTTAAACATTGTGCACGTAAAACAACTCCAGGTTGGCTTTTTTTGTTGCCCTTGTCAAAATTCAGCACTGACAGCCGCAGCTTGTCTCGAAAATAGCAAACAACTTGCATGTGGCTGGTTATTGAGAGAGCTTCCACTTCAAACTAAAACTAGAAGCCTGTAAATAGAGCTTACAAACTGTCACCAGATATATGCAGTAGGGTTCAGCTTTCTATACCTATATCTAGACAGGCAGACAATAGATCTGCTTCATCGAGCACAATAAGTCCAAAGCCTATAATTGGTCGCCTTATCACATGTAAAACATATCCTGACAATGTTTTTTTGTGGATCACTTCTAGCATATCCACATTTAGTCAAACTCGGTCAAATGGACCATTAAACATGTCACTTACAGTTTATCAGGAAATGAATCATTAAAATAAGTTCAGCTGCGATAAGACGAGAAATAAATTCTCGATAATTCAATATGGCGCCCCAATTGTCTGGCACACATTTAGATGTAAATGCATCCAGCAAACTATCAATGACCTTTTTTTTCTCACAGAAAACTGTGAAATTCTGGAAATTGTTTGCAGTGGTTGTCCTTATCCTAGTGTTTAATGGGTGTAATTTGTAGAGATTAGTAAATCTGTGTAGTAACTTATCAGTTCTTAATGTCCTGTCTGTCCCTCTGTGAAGATTTATGACCCTCTGCAGAGTGACCACTCTAGAGCGTCTCACATATATTAATCATTTGTTTAACAGCCAGCATGAGTATATACTACGATACAACTTCAGTACAAACCAGCATAGACTCACCTGGAAATTTGGTAAAACCCATTTCTATCTGCCTGACATTGTCTGAAAACATGTAGAAATCTTTTACAGAAGAGTATTAAACTTCAATCTGATCTTTGACCAAGGAGGTAATTTGCTTCACAAAATTTATGCTGAATTGAATTTCTCAACCATGGTAGTGTACAGTCCATGCTCAACCTACATGTATTTCTTTTACTTCTTTATCAGTCATACAATTACACAACTTTATAGTAAACATAAAGGTGGCAGTAATTATTCTGTTCAAAACTATAACAATTCACATCTATTCCACCTTAATTTTTTTTTCTCACTCAAATGCTTCCATAGTCTATATGACATTTCAAAATGATCTGCCTCTACAGCGCTACGTGGGAAGGTCTATCAGCAGCTTGCGGATAGTCGTGGGTTTTCCCTGGACTCTGCATGGTTTCCTCCAGCCATAATGCTGGCCGCTGTCAAATAAACCAAATATTCTTGAACAGAGTGTAAAGCATCAATCAACCAAATTAAAATGATCTGCATTCAGGTGAGCTTGAGGTTAGTCCATATGTGTCAACAAGATATAACTATACAAGGTCAATATTAATTCAGTATGAAACATTTATACAGGTATAGCTTACACAGTTGAACACCAGCGCACCACTGATATATGAGCATATCCAGCTATTCACATGCGCCTGTTACCTGTATAAAAACACAGGTAAACACTCCCCTCACTCTTGCTGTAAATGCACACTAGTGCTAACAACATTTGGCACTCTAACCCTTAAAAGCTGTTAAAAGCATTGTGAGACTAATGATATTACATGACAAAAAGCAGTCCACACTACCATACTTATCCAAATTATTTCCCACAAATTTTTCCATTTTTCTGCATTCAAAATTATTTTCCTTTAATATACAGGTATTAGCAGCAGTAGGATGCCAATGAGTAGAGAAGTAGAGCCAAGCCTGGAAATAAGATATGTGCGTGACATGGATGACAAATTTTCCAGCTACTTGTATACCTGCATTATTAAAAATTAAATTACCACATATAGGTAGTTTTACCTGAATCAAACAGCAATGGGCACCTGTCAAAATAACACAGATTGTAGAACATCGTACTTGAGTGGTTTCTGTGCACCAGCTATTGTTGTACCTCTTGTGACTTCTTTTGCAGGTTATTTGTTGCTCTTCAACACAAATATTTATCTCTTTGATTTATCTGATATTTAATGTTGTACTAAAGAATATTTTAATTGCCTATCCACAACAGCATACAGATTCATAAGAGGAAACCATGCAGGGAGAGCCTAGAGAAAACCATTACTCTTTGGCAGATAACTGACAAACATCTTGACACCACAAATGAAGACAAGGAGTAAAGGACCGGTAGAAATGTTACAATATAAATTTCGAGTAGTATGTGTTAATGTGTCAGAAACACTTCGACCCTAAAACTTATCTATACAGTCAAATAACACACAAACATGAATGCACTGAGGAAGCAGGAACATGTATCCATGTTCCTAACGCATATGCACACATAAACAGTAGCAGCTGCAACATTCTCTACATTCAAAAGGAGGTCTAAATAATGAAATATGACAGCCTTTTTTTTTTTTTTTTTGCTCTTGGAAGATTGTGTGCAGTGTGGGGTGAAGAGATGGGGAGAAATGGCGGTGGTGGTGGTGGTGGGGCGGGGTTCTGCTTTCTGTTATCCAGAAGGGCTTTTCACAAAATGTGCTGAAGATGTGGTGGTGTGCTGTGCTACATGAAATTACATCACAAGCAGGTTAAGATGTTGCCTTCTTCACATATTTGTGTAATATGCATTCCCCCATAGCCATACTGTAATTACATGTATATAGACATGCATACATGTAACACTTATAAATGGCATAGAATACATCCTAAAGTGCCTTCTTTTCAGACGTTTATGGCGATGCACCTGACAGTTATCTTACAGTTGTTTGAGCACTACGATACCAGGGAAATCAGAGTTTTTGGAACAATTTAAGACATGTATTTTATGTAGGATTATCTACCACATCATTCATTTGTCTGATTTGTGTTTTACGACAAACTCAAGAATATTTCACCTTATACACGAAATATTGTGGGAGGAACAGTGCAGAGCCCAGGGAAAATCCACGCCCATCTGCAGGTTGCTGGCAGGCCTTCCCATGTACGGCTGGAGGGGAAGGCAGCATGAGCTGGACCCTGCGAAACTCACAGCGACCACACCGATGAGAGGCTCCTGGGTCACTGCGCCGTGCTGGTATGCTATAACCATCTAGGCCACAGAGGCCCTGTCCACAAGATCATAAATTAGATCTACAGGTCTACTACATCTTTGAAAATCAAATTACCTGTATATATCCCTTTATATGTCACAATGAAGCATGACAAAAACTGACTCTGGCATAGAAAAGACCATCTGGGAAATTTTAACACTAAATAAGTAGAATTTTGAATGAATGTTGGTTAACAACACCTTGACAATGTCTTAGCCACACAGTCCTTTTTGAAATTTTGAAAGTAACACTTCAAGCAATGTTTTCCAAATGATAACAAAACTTTAATAACATAACAAAAATTTAATTCAACCTCATCATGCCTGGATTTCATACACTAGTGGAAGTCATTTACTGCACAAGCCAGTAGGCCTAAATATACATGTACAATGTAATCTACATATGTGTCCTCTTGACTTTAGCCAGGAAACTCATTATTAAAGAAACAGATGTCTACTGACATGACGACATCAGTCTACTGCATGTCCATGTCACTGTATCTCATATACATGAGTACAAGCTATCTGACAGACATTCACATGCATTTAATGCACTTTTATAACATGTGCAGTTTTTACTAAAAAAGCCTGACAATATTGACAATCACAATAATCTGAACATGAAACTTTGACTTTCAACACCCGAGATTTCCACCTCCTATGTTTACCGGCTGCTGGTAATTGCAGGTTACTATAAAGGTAAATGATCACTCAAGCTTTCTCAACAATCCAGAAATTGTGATCTCTACTCATCAATAGTAAATATAGGAATCTACAGTGTTCAAGGATCTGTGACACATAAACAGAATGTACATATATTGACATTAACTGTGCCAAAAGCAACAGCATTTTCATTATGAGCATTTAAGGCATTTCTGTGCAGTTAGATGGACTGGTTGATTTTGAGCATCATGTCTAGGAAACTTTTTCTCCACCAGCAAGCCATATTAGGTTCGCTGTGGATAAGGTGCGAGGCTAATTACTTGCAGCAAAATCTTTGTATGCATTCTACGCTATGAAAAACAGCTTTGCTATTCTGCACACAAGCATAGATGAGAGGAGAAAATTTCAAACAGCCCAGGGTTGATCAGCAAACCCGTGTTCTCTCTTCATGTGTGTCCGTGACGGCATTCTGGCAGGAGCCAGCATCAGTTGCCTGATGATGACTGCTGTACAGTACGCAATGTTCTTCACCACACATGTACATCATCTCTGCCCACGCGTGGAACTTTCACTTTGTAACAGCAATTGCTCAGTATTTGACTCTGATGGCCAGAGGTGCTTTTCTTGGATTTGATATATCTTTTCTCGCCATTAGATGTAGCTCTGGAATTTTCTGGTCTGCTTATCATGATTTATATCACTGGTACCCTTGAGGGATATGTTAAGGCAGTTTTGTGGGTTCCAAACAGGGATTCTAGGAGAGATCCAGCAGTTCCATAAGGGTGTTCTGATGGTATACCATCATAAGGGGGATCTGAGGCTTCCATTAGGATGTTCTGAAGGTTTCACAATAGAGATCTTGAAGGTTCCACTAACATGGGGAGATACAGAGCTTTCACAGGGGAGATATTAAGGGTTCCAGTAACATTAGCAGATCTAGAGGATTCACAGGGGAGATATTAAGGGTTTCAGTATATGTAGGGTGTTTATAGGTCTTACAGAGGAGATCCTGGGATTCCAGTACTTGGTGAGTTCTAGATGTTTCACACGGGAGATCTGAGGGTTCCACTACCTAGGGTGTTTAGAGGTGTCACAGGGAGGATCTGAGGTTCCTGGTACCTTGTGTGTTGTAGATGTTTCACAGGGGAGATCTGAGGGTTCCACCACCTTGGGTGTTGTAGATGTTTCATACGGGAGATCTGAGGGTTCCACTACCTTGGGTGTTGTAGATGTTTCACAGGGGAGATCTGAGGGTTCCACTACCTTGTGTGTTGTAGATGTTTCACAGGGGAGATCTGAGGGTTCCACTACCTTGGGTGTTGTAGATGTTTCACAGGGAGGATCTGAGGTTCTCAGTACCTTGGGTGTTGTAGATGTTTCACAGGGAGGATCTGAGGTTCTCAGTACCTTGGGTGTTGTAGATGTTTCATAGGGGAGATCTTAGGGTTCCACTACCTTGGGTGTTGTAGATGTTTCACAGCAGAGATCTGAGGGTTCCACTACCTTGGGTGTTATAGATGTTTCACCGGGGAGATCTGAGGTTCCCGGTATCTTGGGTGTTGTAGATGTTTCACATGGGAGATCTGAGGGTTCCACTACCTTGGGTGTTGTAGATGTTTCACACGGGAGATCTGAGGGTTCCATTACCTTGGGTGTTTAAAGGTGTCACAGGGAGGATCTAGGGTTCCCAGTACCTTGGGTGTTCTGGATCTTTCACACGGGAAATCTTGAGGGTTCAGGTGCCCAGTGGGTTGTATAGGTTTCACACGGTAGATGTTGAGAGTTCCAGTACCTGGGGAGTTCTAAGAGGTTTCTTAAGGGAAATCTCAAGGGTTCCAGAACCTAGGGTGCTGAAGAGGCCTTAACAGTTCCAGTACCTGGGGAGTTCTAGAGGTTTTACGGGGAAGATCTTGAGGGTTTGATGGAAGAGTTCTGAATCTTCCAGATGGGTTCCACTCCATGATAAAATTGGCACCAGTGATTGAAAAAATGCCAATATATACACCTGAACATGACATAACATGTATAATAGAAGTAATTCATGTTTGAGGCACCTGTTGGTCTATGCAGAAAGTTTTACTACATTTGCCTCAGTGCTTTTGGAAATACTGTCCTTGCACAATGATGACAAGAGTTAAACATACAAATATGAATTCATACAAGTACATTCAAATACTCATGATAACTAACATAAAGTATAGTATACCAATAAAGGGATTTAACTACATGTCCACAAATCTAAAATAATTCTGGTAGGCTTCTTACTCAAGTGTTCAACAAACATAATGAACAAAATTGTCAACAGGAAACCCTAAACCTGAAATTGATGATTCATATCCTATACTAATTCATCTCCAACTTATTATATAAGCATCCATGAACACCAAAGGCAACATCATTATAAAGGTTTGGTCGTGCTGCAAAATGAAATTGATAACTGTTAACTCTGCTGGATACTTTCCACCTTGTTAAAAATAAAGTCATTTAGGCAGACTGAGAAGTAAACACCTCTTCAAGAGTAAAAGTGGAAACATCTTCTGATAAATCCCCCGACAAAGACACACACAGCTAACACTACCACCTTTGGTATTTCTATCAGTATTTATTTTGAAGGCAATCCAAGCTGTTGATTTGCGATCAACCAAACAAACAGGCCCTAATAATAAATCTGTAAGAAGTTAGACTATATAGAGTGTATACACAGACCAGAGCAGTATCCGGAGGACGAGCTATGGAGGATTGGCATGGGAAATCTGCCAGGGGTGTCAGCCAGCAGGATTTACCCAGCCCACCTGGGTAATATCCGCCACTAAGCCCATCCATGTGTCTCACATATACCTTTATAGCCTTCAATGGCTTCCGGAAGAAAGCTTTAACATTTTTTGCACTCAGTATCTAGCTGTTGAATAATAGCAAAGGCCACTTGGGCTAGATTCGGTACCTTAACACAGAGAAAAGTTTGGCAAATCTCTCATTCTTAACCATAATAAATATGACAGGAGCTTTTTTTTTCAACCCCAAACCATCTGTGTCAAGTTGTTCAAAAGTGTACTTAAAAGTTCTAAATCTAGACCTAAATCTTGATTCCATCCTCATCCTAATACAAAGCAAATGGTACTTTAGTCCTAATACACTTACTAGGTCTTGCATGACACAATGAATAATCAACCATTCAACAAACACTTAGAATGTGGTGAGGGTTTAAGGCTGTTTAAGTAACCCTTAATGACTGCAACCTTTTCAACTGCCTCTGCAACTAATATTTTTTAACTTTCTGAGAAAACTATGTGGTGTATAGAAATAATTTTCACACATTTATGAAGCTTGCATCTTTAATGACATAAACAAATAATATTTAGAATCATTTTCATAATAATTGTACGCATAAATTTCACTGAAAACAGTGCTTTAGTGAGTGAAAATGCTGAAGATTTACACTGGTTGATCATAGAAAAAAAGGACCAAAGGGGTTTCCTGGAAAAGGACTTTACAACAGCAAGGCTGACATGAATTACAATTATTAAATTTTACTGGAGATGCAGATGATAGTTAAGAAGAGTCACAAAGACTATGACTTGAGTGAAACAAAAGGGGCTTTGTATTCATAGTTCTCATATAGGGTGTATGGGAGCCTTATCCTAGCTATTCCCCCTAACCCAGAGCTATGTGTATGATTCAGTTTGCTGACAACCAGTTTCCAGCCTCTGGCAGGAGATATGGTTACTTTACAACAGTACTATCAGGAACATTATGTAGTCACAGGTATAGGTTGATTCAGGCCTCGGAGGCAGATGCTACAGACTTCTGGAAACAATAAAATCATACACTTATTCTGCATACAGTGCATACAAGTTTTGAATTTTTGGCAACTTAAAACTTTGTGAGCTGTTATTATGAGTCCCAAGAATAAGGGCTTTTCTAGTTTTTTCAATACACACTCATTTTAAAAAATGCTAATGATTGTCTCCGTAAAAAGTCAGCTTGATCTGTTAATCCAAATATCCAGTAATTTTAAACATCTGACTAGAAAAGAGATCTTTGCAAACTTCTGATTGACAATCTCTAGTCCCATATTCCCGTATTTCAAATGAAATGAATCACATTTCACAGGATATTCCTGATCATTAAACAAGCATTGGCCTGAGGCAGGTGTAGATCCAATCACCTGCCTTTTAGCTGAAGTGACCCTGCCTGGACCTCGCCTAGATCTGGAAACAAATGGCGTATTAATCTATGTCAGATTCTGGTGTGACAACACACCTACACAAATATTCAGTATCATTACATCTGGCATTTTGGTTAAGTACATAATGTATCCTGACTCTGGTTTATTTTTATTTTTTTTTTCTGCTGATTAAGTACATGTAGATGGTACATAGCTAAATTGTTGGCAAACACAACACTGCTGTTATAGTCTGACTGAGGAATGTTTGTTGGCAGCAATTATGTGGCTGGTCTAACAGACTGACCACCCTCCCTGCTGAGGGCGAGAGAGCTGAGCATCTATAAGTAAACAGACCCCTGGGAATTTGACTGGTCAACACCTTGACCTTACACTTATCTAAACTATACAGCCTAACACAGACTAGCATGCTGTTAAGGCAGGGTGCTGAATGTGATTGACAGTGAGTCAGGCTGGATGATCTCAGGCAGAGAACATAGCTGTCAACACTGTAGCAGCTTTCAACCAGAAACACTGTTGGCTTGTCGCTGGTCTGGATGTGTGCAATCTAAGAAATATCCAGAGTACACATAGTGATTCCAAACAGGTAGATGGGAGGTGGATAAACTAGCATTACATATTATTGGGCAGCAAGGGGCAGTCCATGAAATCCACCCCTTCAGAAATTTGACACATAAATGTTATTGTGTTACCAAGAAGAGGGTCTGATGACAATTAAAACCATAAGCACAAAGATACTTAGCAAATTTCCAGTCCAACACCAAATTTTTTTGTGAAATTTCAGCGTGATGACCATGTAAAACGACATGTACATTGTGTCAACAACAACGATCTGAAATTTGACATTGCATGTTTGTGGAGGTGTGGAGGTGTGTTGTTGTGATTAAAGAATGGGTAGGGGACATGTCATTGTGGTAAATTCCAACAATTAAATACATTTGAATTTGAATTCCTGCAGTTTCAGTGGTTATATACGGTTTCAAAGGGGAGGTTGAGGATACGAAATTTCCAAATTTAGTTAAGATTTTTTTTTATCAAGAGTTCTTTAATCTTCTTAATTAAGCAACCCTCAGCATGTTAGCAGACAACTTCAAAGGGAAACAAAACATGATGCATTATCATTTGAAACAAGAACATATCTTTGTCATAAAAAGACATTTGTGCATGAATTCTAAAGAAAGCCACAAGATATAAGTTGAACAAAAATAATAAGTCTCACGTTTCATTAAACTTGTGATGAATCGGGACCTGACAGAAATTTGGGCTCATATGATCTGAAATTAATTAACATGGAGTTCTTAATGTATGTTTCTGCCTATGGCATTGCAAACCATACAGAGTTACTCACTGTATACTCCAACTGCAGTGATCCCGCCATTGTTGTGGGTTATTCCACTCTCACAGAGGCAGGAGTTGTCGAGAGAATTACAACAGCTACGTCCTCACTGACATCCATGGTCTAAAGTGAGCGTGGAGGTTTGGCAGACAAGTTTAGAGCCTCTGTATAGGCTACACATGCCGGAATCACCTACACAGCTTACCATCAAAGTAAATCTGCTTCCCTCTGAACAGGTAGATAGACTGTTACAGACTTTGATGAGAAATCCACATCATTAAGAGGGAAGTTTTACAGCATAAGTGGATAAAAACAGACAGAGCTAAAAATGAAGTGGCTGTGCTTTAAGACTTGAGACCAGATACCTATGGTTTGAAGAGTTGTGACCAGAAGCCCATGGCCTGAAGACCTGTGAACAAATACCTATGGCTTAAGGAGTTCACCAGATACCAACAGATACCAATGGCCTGAAAAATTGTGACCAGATACCAATGGCCTGAAAACTTGTGACAAGATACCAATGGCTTGAGGAGTTGACCAGATGCCCATGGTTTGAAGACTTGTGGCCAGATACCCATGGCCTGAAGACTTGTGACCAGATGCCCATGGTCTGAAGACTTGTGACCAGATGCCCATGGCTTGAAGACTTGTGACCAGATACCAATGGATTGTAGACTTGTTACCAGATACCAATGGCCTGAAGATTTGTGACCAGATACCAATGGATTGTAGACTTGTGATCAGATACCAATGAATTGTGGACTTGTGATCAGATATCAATGAATTGTAGATTTGTGATCAGATACCAATGGATTGTAGACTTGTGATCAGATACCAATGGATTGTAGGCTTTTGGTCAGATACCAATGGATTGTAGACTTGCGATCACATACCAATGTATTGTAGATTTGTGATCAGATACCAATGTATTGTACACTTGTGACCAGATACCAATGGATTGTAGACTTATGACCAGATACCAGTGGCCTGTAAACTTGAGACTAGATACTAATGGCTTGAGGAGTTGACCAGGTGCCCATGGCCTGATAACTTCTGACCAGATACCAATTGCCTGAAGACTTGAGACTAGATACCAGATACCAATGACTTGAAGAGTTGTGAATAGATGTCATTGGCATAAAGATTTGTGACCCGATACCAATGGCCTGAAGACTTATGGCCAGATACCAGTGGCCTGTAAACCTGTGACCAGATACTAACGGCTTGGGGAGTTGACCAGTTGCCCATGGCCTGATGACTTCCGACCAGATACCAATCGCCTGAAGACTTGAGACCAGATATGGATAGTAGACTTATGGCCAGATTCCAAAGGCCTTAGATATATAGCTATTTCACATATTGGCACTAAATGTGGAATAATAATCTGAAAATTAATCACAGGAAGTGTACATGTATTAAATAGAATGTAACGTAAAAATGGCAAAACAATAGGTGGTGTTCTTTTTATCATCTCCCATGAACACCAGATGTGGTCTTCTTACAAGGCTGTGACAGGTTTGGGTGGCTGGTTTTAAACCCAGAGAAAGCCATGACTAGAGTACATAAAGATGTACTACATGTAAATGGGCCAGGATGGGTATAGCCTCCGTGAGGTCTAGAGGACAGGCTAAAGCAGTTGTCTACCAACTGTTTCCTGTTACCACTAAACACAACTAGCCCTAATGACTCTGGCAACTCTCCAAGGTCCAAACAACAACAACAGATGCGCAGAACTGCCACAAGTCTGAGACTGTACTCTCCTGTGTGACTTTACAGGATAATATATACCCCCTATCAAGAAGTTCAGCCAGCCTGAATTCCAGGCAACAGACCGCCATGAGGTCTCATTAGTTTCCAGTATTGACTGCTTAATTGCATCTTTTGGTCCAGACTTAATGCTGATACTTTCCACACATTCTCTATTGCCTAACACACATGTTGATTATGCTCTCCTCCCAACCTTTACTACATGTACTTCATTACAAATTTCAGTATAACAGCACTCAATTATATTTACCTATCGTTACATCATTGATTAAAAACAGATTCATTTCTTATCAGCGAGTTTATTCCAAACCCTACTAAACAGATTAAAAATCTTTTAATATCTATGTGTACTCCTAATCTCAATGCTCATATTCTCATTGCTAAATCCAGAATTGCTTGACTCATTCCCAGATTGCTCACATTCTGATTGCTAATATCATGAAATGCCTTGATATTCCCAGATTGCTCACATTCTGATTGCTAATATCATGAAATGCCTTGATATTCCCAGATTGCTCACATTCTGATTGCTAATATCATGAAATGCCTTGATATTCCTAGATTGCTCATATTCTGATTGCTAATATCATGAAATGCCTTGATATTCCCAGATTGCAAATATTCTGATTGCTAATATCATGAAATGCCTTGATATTCCCAGATTGCAAATATTCTGATTGCTAATATCATGAATTGTTTGACTCATTCCCAGATTGCTCATATTCTTATTGCAAATGTCATGAATTGCTTCACTCAATCCTGATTTCTCATATATCTATCTCTGCAGGCAGTCATGACAAGGTAGCTTAGGCTGTCCTACCTGTAGTTAATGATGACAAGATACAGGTACTGATGACTAGCTACAGGTAGCTGAGGCTGTAATCTCTGTAGGTAGTGATGACAAGCTACAGGTAGTTGAGGCTGTAATATCTTCAGGTAGAGATGTCAAGCGACAGGTAGTGATGAAAATCTACAGGTAGGCTGTAATACCTTCAGGTATAGTCATGTCAAGCCACTGGTAGTGACAACAAGCTACAGGTAGTGATATCAAGGGAAAGGTAGTGATGACAAACAACAGGTGGTGATGACAAGCTACAGATAGTGATGAAAATCTACAGGTATAACTGAGGCTGTAGTATCTTCAGGTATAGTGATGTCAAGCTGCTGGTAGCGATGACAAGCTATGGGTAGTGATATCAAGGGACAGGTAGTGATGACAAACAACTGGTTGTGATGACAAGCTACAGGTAGTGATGAAAATGGGTAGCTGATGCAGGTAGTGAAGCTTCAGGTAGAGGCTGTAATCTAAGCAGGTGGTGATGACAAGCTATGGGTAGTGATGACAAGCTACATGTAACTGAGACTGTAATATCTTCAGGTGAGTGCAAATATACTAAAGTGTTATTTTATACTGATCATGTCTCTTTATGTTTCTTTTTAATGTCTATTATGTATAGGATCCACTTGTTAACTTGTTTTCTGTTTCAGTGGCAAGTTTAACAGTTAAAAGCGTAACCTTCATAATTTGGATGCAATCCTTTACTTTTGAATATAAAAAATATGTTATATATGTTCAGAACTGCTATTTACACAAAAGGATTTTGTAACATGCCAGGTGTCACCATTTACAATGGTTTGTATTTATTTTACATGAATCCCAAGAGTTCTAATTAATGTAAGTCATAAGCAGAGAGAATAAAAGAACAAATAAAAGAAAAATGGGGCAATAAAATGATTTAAATATAAAAATAAATGTACTTCGATGTTAGTGCATCAAAAACGCCCAATGCACTCCAGCAGGAGATCCAGTATCATCATTCCATTTTTGAATCAGCTTTATTCAAATTGTGACACTGATTTGCATGTGGCATTGATTTATAATGAATTTATTATCATTTCAAAAGAAGAGTTAAAGTGTCTGTCAACATATAAAGTACACAAGACCTCTTTATATCTCCTGTCCTCCTAGGGCAAAGCTTTATTTCTGAACTTCATGATCACTGACTTATTCTTTGCTTTATATTTATGAAAGGTATGTATTCTTGCTATTATTTTCAGTCAGTTTCAAACAAAAATAAAAGAGCTGAAAAACTGACCTCTGTGATAAATATTTATAAGCATATTTTCAGTCAGGCACATGTATATGTAGTGATGACGAGCAACAGGTAACCGAGGTTGTAATACATACAAGCATGTGACAACGTAATACATACAAGCACGTGACAACGTAGAGGTATATAATGAAGACAAGAGTAATGGTGAATTGTTTTACATGTGTAGGCCTTTGTACATGTAAGATAGCCAAAATGAGACAGCACACATGGGTGAGGGTGCTTCTGGAAACAGATGGCCAATCCCAGGGTGGTCTGGTCTGATTAACTGGCCCTCTTAACAGACTGACCAGCAGAATGTCCTGGCCACAAGTCTGCTGATAAGTCTATACGTGTCAAGAGGTACATGTGTACACTCTGCAAACCATTAGGGGCTCCATGAGTTGAGGCTAAACTTGAACATCATGCATTCAACTGACTTTCATGACCTAACTGTAGTCTCTTGCAAATTTAAGTATGACACTACACAAGGTTACTCAATGTCTACTTAGTGCAATATACAAAGTATGCTTGTGTATGCCTGGAGCAAAGCATCTCATGTTAACTTGGTGGCTGATATTGTCATGAGAAGAAAGTCCTTTAATACATATTCAAGTGCTTATGGTTTATATTAATTATTCAGTTTTACAATTATACTTCACATTCAGATAATATAATATGAACATTTTTATCTCTGATTATTTCCAAGATAATGATTTGTTAGCCTTGAGTTAATTTTAGGGTTATCAAAAATACATGCCTTGGTGTTACGGAAGTTATGCATTCACAATATTTCATATTGTGAGAGCATATACAGCTGTATGCAAGAACAGTGAGAACATAAACAGCTACATGTAAGAACAGTGAGAACATGTATATATAAAGCTGTATGTGAGAACATATACTGCTGTAAGTGAGAACGTAAATAGCTGTGAGAACAATGAGAACATATACAGCCGTAAGTGAGAACATAAACAGTTGTATGTGACCCTTACACAATGTGATCCTTATACATTTGTTATTCACAAGTCAATAACTATATACAGTATGTACTTATGAAAACTACTTTCATGACTACCATTTTTTGCATAGTTTCTTTATACATTGTAAGTAGGTCAAAATTTGGTCCTTGCATTGGATTAACAATGAAATGCAAATCACAGAACATGGTGTCAAATGACTACACTTACATTTATTAATTTAAGTCATCATTAGGTTGACATATTCTGAAACAATAAATGCAAAGAATTTTCAGAAAAGGACATATAAATACACAGATATACCAATCCATCAACTCATAACCAAAACCAGAATCTGTTGTCAATAAAGGAAACTGTAAGTGGATGAAGACAACTCACCATAAGATAGCCAGATGGCTGTGCCCTGCAGACCTCTAACTTCTGGCCAGAATCCATGATCAGGAGAGGACAGGTTGACTAGAGTCTGCTTCAGTAGGTTGAGAATCCACTAGCCCAGGTACCAGAGTTGGTCATTCCATAGCTCATCTACTGACCATGGCATGGTCCATCCAGCCAGAAATTTGAGGAACTGAATATAGACGAAGTAAAGGATAAAGTAAGGGAGAATCCTCATCTCAGTAACATCTAGTACTGACCACTCCATAGCCTTTCAAGTCAGGAAGCTCAAAGTGACCAGCTGAATCAAGGGATTAAGCATGTATAGTTCTATAAACAGAGGGTCAGTGGAGATCAGAGAGAGCAGGGATGCCCTGGTCAAGGCTGGACATCATGCAGACCTGCTAGATTACTGGAGACCAGTGGCGGTTAAGTGGTCACACATGCCTCTCTTTATAGAGAGAAACTCTAGCCGGCTAATTCTTCCTGAGAATATCTCCTCCTTTCATGTCATGCCCAGGTGTACAGTTATTATCTACATGTAGTTCCACATAACACTATATCAGCTAAATAGCTTCCAAAACAAACACAACAGACTCTGTATAATTAACAGAAAACTGCCCCTCGTTTATTTCCTTATATATCTGATTAGTGTTTAACCCAGGAATTACAAATTTTTCAGTGTTATGCTGAGGTGGGGAGCCCATGTTTATGGGTGAGAGAAACCTGAGTGACAGGAACACAGACTGGTTTATATCGATTTTGGTTTGGTATGCTTTCCTTCAAGTGATGTTCAAGTATAGTACCGTTCATGTGGTATTTAAATATACATGTAGGTTAATTGTTAGAGAAAAGACCTGATCCAGCAATATATTCAGCTAGTGGCCTTCATGGCTTTATTTATTTATTTATTTCTTTGGTGTTTTGTGCCATACTCAAGAATTTTTCACTTATACCACGGCGGCCAGCATTATGGTGGAAGGAAACCAGGCAGAGCCAGGGGGTTCATGGCTTTAAATAGTTTCTCTGCATAAATGAAACTGGATAAAATGAATTAAAAGGAAATAAAACTCTTGAACAAAGCAAGGAGGAAATGGTCCCACTTCACAGAGAACAATTCACCAGTTTCTTTAACTGGGTTAATTACTGCGCATCAGTGGTGTCCACTGTGAACTTGTGAATTGAACTGACACTTCTTATTGGTCTGACTGTGGAGGAAAACGGGCGGTGTATCCAACTGCACTCCTCAATTTGTAACCAAGCTCAACACATACATGTATGCATACAACATCTGGCCAAGGTCGTTGATACTATCACTCTACACATTTCGTGCATCATGAACTATTTAGCACATAATCGTGACACTATATATATCTATACACATGCAACTGGCACTTTTTTCCTTCATAAACACAAGGCGCTGTATTTCTGGACTGTCTACATTAAATTTTATTTCAAATTCATAATGTTTTAAAATTTTTTAGAGGTTAAACCTTATAGATACGTACCATAATGAAATGTTATTACCACTACATATCTTGTTTACTTGGAAGTATTGTAGGTGGGCAGCTACTTGCAAGATGACCAGTTTTCACCAGTCACCAAAAACACCCACAATGGTTGGCTAATAATCAGTTATCCTGTAGGTTAACATTTGATTCATAAGGGAGGGAATTCTTACCACTGGACCAGAAATACCTTTTTTATAATCCTACTTCAGAACAGCTAGCAAAACAAATTGAAAGTAGTCGTGAAACATTACCACCATGATGACAGTTGTACAAATCTACCCAGGCTTTTTCATTCTCCCTGTCAACGTACTTCTCCATAAGCCTTTCCACAAGTGGCCCTGAAGTTTGGCAACTCTGCACTAACAAGGCGTTTTTAAGGGCTCATCCGTTAGCACTGCTCAGTAGTTGCAGCTCGCAGACAGTCAAAAGTACTGAACACAAGGTATAAAACCAGCAAAAAGCAGAAAAACTAAAACTGCTCAGATGTGTATGGGGAAAAAAATTTTCTGCAAAAAAAGATCATAGGAGAAAAAGATCAGAATGTGTGTTTTTTCATTTGACTGTTATGTTGGGTTTCTATTTAAAATGGCTGAGCCGAACTGTGGGTGTTTGCAGTATGAGATGGTAAACCTTGTGACTGTGCTGGATGTGCCTCTCACATTCTTACTAGCACATCCCCAAATATTTGCTCACCACTGGTGGTATTTGAGGGTGGAAGTTGTGGGGGGGGGGAGAGGGGGGAGAGGGGGGAGGGGAGGGAGGCTGAGGACTGCAATGTTTCTGTTATAAAACAGTGTGTCTTTTCTCCAGGGAGAGGATACTGATGATCAAAGTTTCTACTGGCGGCTAACCAGGAAAGTTTTATGAAAAATAAATCCCACGGCACAACATATATTTCTGCAAATGAAGTACGTGTAATTGGCCATTTGCATAACATAATATACATGTAAGTGTACGGATTAAAAATCCAGCATATTAGTATTAGCACAATGCTTGATAGGAGCTATTGACTGACAATTGAACTACATGTAGGCCTACTGCGGGAATCAGTATCTATACCGAAACAGGGCTCACTGAATGAATAGAAGTTGTGATCCATGTGTATCTTTTGTTATCCAACCCAGTGTCTAAACCCCACTGAATGTCCAACCCAGTTTCTAAACCCCACTGGAAGTCCAACCCAGTGTCTAAACCCCACTGAAAGTCCAACCCAGTGTCTAAACCCCACTGAAAGTCCAACCCAGTGTCTAAACCCCACTGAAAGTCCAACCCAGTTTCTAAACCCCACTGAAAGTCCAACCCAGTTTCTAAACCCCACTGAAAGAAGATAAACTATGATTTTATTGGCCAAATCTTGAAGTAAGGAAAGCAAGCCCATTACTTATTACAGCTTGAAAATTTGCAAAAGCTTAGTGAAATATAATCATTCAACCAGAGTGTAAAGATGTTAAGATACTGGTAAGATCGAAAGAAAAAGGGTTTAATTATAAGAAGCCTTTTCTATGGTAAAAATGTGGTTTTGTAATCCTTCAGCCTGTCTGCATGTTTGCAAGGTGTGTATTCAAGTATATTCTGAAGGCATAATACTGTGTTAACTGATAAACACTTTTTTCAAGATCTAAAACTGGCCAACCCAACCAATGTAGTTTTGTCTCCAAAAGTCAAATGAAAACTGTGCATAAATTGACACTGATTAAAGTAAAAATGAAAGTAACTGGAGTAGCTTTCCAGTGCTTCTACTAGCAGTAGCTAGTGGAAATTTCCCTTTATCTCAGATGGTAGAGCACTGGACTGCCCAAACCCGAATGGCAGAGAACACAGAATCAATTTTCCAAACATTTAATAATGAATTAAACCATGAGTTTAGCAATATATGACGTGATGGATGATGCAGTAAAGAGTGGGGAGGGGGGGGGGGGTGGAGAGTGTAGCGGGAGCAGTTTCAAAGTGCTTATTCTACCTGTAGCTACTGGAATTTTTCCTTCAGCTCAGTTGGTAGAGCGCTGGACTTTGGCTGCCGAGACACAATTTCAAATCCTTATGTGCCCCATCATGTGAAATCGTTCAACCATTATAGTTGTGCCATGACTTAACAGCTTCCAAGAAGCATGGGGCTCTGAGCCTGTAAATGTGGGTGTATTTGGAGAGGGGAAGGATTTAAGCAGGGAGGAGTGCAACAGGAGCAGCTTTCCAGTGCTCATACTGGCAATGACTAGTGAAAATGTTATTTTAGCTCAGTTGGTACAGTGCTGAACTTTGGCTGCTGAGATCCGAGTTCAATTCGTGGTAGTGAAATTCTTCAGCCATTACAGTAGTATAACTGTGTAATAATAAAGCTTCTGGGGCCTTGAGAGCCCCTCACCCTTGCCTTGACTGTGATAATGTCCAGCCCCTCCACCTACCTCCCACACAGTGATTCATGACACACACTTCAGATCCGCTCCCTAAGCCACTGATACTGCTGGTAAATACATCTTAAATACCATGTTTGAAATTTACCATTAAATATGTCTGTGAATATTGACTTTAATCATATATCTTTTAAATGTAAATGCATGTATACTACTGTAAATAAATTTCCATTTTGTAGCTTTTGTCTGAATTGTTTTCTTTTCAAGCTTGAATTTGTGGATGAATTATCACTTTCTGTGTTTGAAGCCATATGGGTAAATACATTTTCAAAGTTTGTTTAGACACTTCCTAAAAAAAAAGTGTCAGAGACGGTTTGTCACAATATCACAACATAAAAGAATGCTAATATGGTATACAGCACAAACCTGTGATGTTAGCAAAACATAAGTACATGCTTACACTGTGACACAGTTCATGCACCAGTTTCATATGTAAGGTTCTTAGTTGTTAGTGTAACAAAGACAATCTTCCTGAGCCACATCAATGCTCTATTAATCAATGTTAATTTTAACACTAGCACATGTATGTACTGGCCTTAATTCTATTCATAGCACAAAAAGCAATTTCTGATCGGTGTTTTCTTCTGTACTTAAGAATATTTCACTTACAATGGTGGCTGGCATTATGATGGGAGAAACCGATGATCATGTTGTACGTTGCTGGCGGATCTTCCTCGTAAAATCGGAGAGGAAGACAGTGTCATGAGCTCACAGCGACTGTATGAGAAAAATGAGAGGCTGTTAATTTGGTTTTATCGAAATCATACAGATCAGGCCACTGTTCGTGCAATACGCACGCTAAACCACTTAGAAGCTTTTAACAGTTTCATACTGTTCTCTTTTCATACTGAAAATTCTCTTTCAGTGGATATAACCATACTATTACATTGCAATCAGAGTTATCCCCCTTTATACAGTGCTCATGGCTTAGCCTGCACTTTTCAAGGATTTCTTATGTTGTAGGGTGATGATCTTCAAAGCCCGCAGTCCTGCTGAAATTGCAGTGTACATATTTGTGCGCGTTTGTACTTTCCCTGAGATGAGGTGGCAGAATTCACTGGTACCAAATATCAGAGCAAAGCTAATCTCACATCAATAATGACAATGGTCACAAATAACATGTCATTTCACTGAACATAGCATTATGTGTTTAGTTATAATACATAAAGCATACCAAAGGCTTTTCTCAGCCCGGATTCCTTTCATCTCAGACCTGTCAAACACTGAAACACAAAGAAACAGATACTGCTGGGCCTAGTCCGAATATTTTGCCTAGAACTGACACACTGAGGTAATGGACTGATGGACCTAATGGACTGGTCAGCTCCTGTCAGAGTGCCTTACATCTGAAAATGTTAAATATACTCAACAAAAATATAAACACACAAAGCAATTTTTATATTGTTTTTCCCTCAGTATTACATAATGTGTTCACTCAATAATTAGGGTAAGTGTTCATTATCAATTGTGGCTTCATTTTCCACCACATTTTCACATTTCTGAGCAATAATCCAGGAGCTATGGCATCGTGAAAACAGAGTGGATGGTAAACACAGTTCACAGCACTCAGTGCCGAGTGTGTCCACCATTAGCATCACGAAGAGCGGTACATCTGTTTGGTATAGACATGACCAAATTGTCAATGGTGGCCCGTGGAAATGTTGTCCCCTCCTCCTGGATTGCCGAACACAGATGGCAGATGTTCTGTGGAACTGGGACAGGTTGTCTCACAAACTTATCCAGAATTTCCAGCCCAGTTATAAATAAAATGTCTGTGTGAGAGCAATGGCTTGCACTACTATGTAGTACACAACTTTGACAAGAACGTCAGCTGGGACCAAAATGTTACTTCTTGTTTAAGGACTGTATTAATACGGTACAGGTAAATAACATAATGTTGTAATCCTGAATAGTTACATTATACATATTTCATTGTAAGTTGAGAGTGGCCTCCCCTTGTGTTGCAGTTATGGCCCCTCAACTGTAGAGCCACTAGAAGCACACAATGGCTGGACAAATACAGACTTTGAAATCTATACCATCAGGTTGTCAGTTGGGAACATTATGCGTTCAATACATTCTTTTTTGACTGCAAGCGGAGTTATATCGCTATTTAACTTAGCCCAAGATGTAACGTCCAGTTTGTCTAGTTTACTGTGGTACATACGCTGTATGTATAGTTTACTGTGGTACATATGCTGTATGTATAGTTTACTGTGGTTCATATGCTGTATGTATTGTTTCCTGTGGTACATACACTGTATGTATAGTTTACTGTGGTACATATGCTGTATGTATAGTTTACTGTGGTGCATACGCTGTATGTATAGTTTACTGTGGTACATATGCTATATGTATAGTTTACTGTGGTACATATGCTATATGTATAGTTTACTGTGATACATACACCATATGTATAGTTTACTGGTACATATGCTGTATGTCTAGTTTACTGTGATACATACACTATATGTATAGTTTACTGGTACATACGCTGTATGTCTAGTTTACTGTGGTTCATATGCTGTATGTATAGTTTACTGGTACATACGCTGTATGTATAGTTTACTGTGGTACATATGCTGTATGTATAGTTTACTGTGGTACATATGCTGTATGTATAGTTTACTGTGGTTCATACGCTGTATGTATAGTTTACTGTGGTACATACGCTGAATGTGTATAGTTTACTATGGTGTATGTATAGTTTACTGTGGTGCATACGCTGTATGTATAGTTTACTGTGGTTCATACGCTGTATGTATAGTTTACTGTGGTGGATACGCTGAATGTATAGTTTACTGTGGTACATACGCTGTATGTATAGTTTACTATGGTACATATGCTGTATTCATAGTTTACTGTGATACATACACTATGTGTACAGTTTACTGGTACATACGCTGTATGTATAGTTTACTGTATGTATAGTAAACTATACATAGTTTACTATAGTTTACTGTATGTATAGTTTACTGTGGTTCATACGCTGTATGTATAGTTTACTGTGGTACATACGCTGAATGTGTATAGTTTACTATGGTGTATGTATAGTTTACTGTGGTGCATACGCTGTATGTATAGTTTACTGTGGTTCATACGCTGTATGTATAGTTTACTGTGGTGGATACGCTGAATGTATAGTTTACTGTGGTACATACGCTGTATGTATAGTTTACTATGGTACATATGCTGTATTCATAGTTTACTGTGATACATACACTATGTGTACAGTTTACTGGTACATACGCTGTATGTATAGTTTACTGTGGTACATACGCTGTATGTATAGTTTACTGTGGTACATATGCTATATGTATAGTTTACTGTGGTACATACACTATGTGTACAGTTTACTGGTACATACGCTGTATGTATAGTTTACTGTGGTACATATGCTGTATGTATAGTTTACTGTGGTACATACACTATGTGTACAGTTTACTGGTACATACGCTGTATGTATAGTTTACTGTGGTACATACGCTGTATGTATAGTTCACTGTGGTACATACGCTGTATGTATAGTTCACTGTGGTACATATGCTGTATGTATAGTTTACTGTGATACATATGATATATGTGTAGTTTACTGTGGTACATATGCCGTATGTATAGTTTACTGGTACATACGCTGTATGTATAGTTTATTGTGGTGGATACCCTGAATGTATAGTTTAATGTGGTACATACGCTGTATGTATAGTTTACTATGGTATATATGCTGTATTTATAGTTTACTGTGGTACATACGCTGTATGTATAGTTTGCTATGGTACATACGGTGCATGTATAGTTTACCGTGGTTCATACGATGTATGTATAGTTTACTGCGATACATACGCTGTATGTATAGTTTACTGTGGTACAAACGCTGTATTTATAGCTTACTGTGGTACATACACTGTATGTATAGTTTACTGTGGTACATGTACATTCTCTTTACCTAAAGTATGAGCAAGATGACCCTAACCAACAGTGAAACATTGTTATTGTTAAATGCTGATTACATAGCACCAGGACATCATGCACGAAACAGAAATTTGATCAAAATCGCAGTTTCAAAAGAAACCTACATGTGGGTCACCTAAGTATAATTCATTTATTTGATTACCGGCCACGATATTACTTGACGTGTTTTACGTCGTACATAAGAATATGGCTAAAATAGGTCCAAGCATTATGGTCGGAGGGAGGCGGGCAGAGACCAGGGAAAACCCATGACCATCTGCAGGGCTGCTGTTAGACCTTCCCCTGTACGGCCGGAGCAGAAGCCAGTGGTGAGCTGGACTTGAATTCACAGCGACCACATTGGGGAGAGGCTCCTGGGTCTTTGCGCCACGCTGGCACATTAGCCACCTTGACCACAGAGGCCCCCACCTCATTATGAACCTGCATACCAAATATAAAATCTGTTCACTTCTATTGCGGTCACATGGTGCATACGGACTGACGGTCGGACAGGTGGACATCATAATGGCCTTATGCCCCCGGCATAACATGCCAATGGGGTAAGAAAATTATACTGTATTTAGATCCTATGTCTAATCTTTCTTGATAGAAAAATGGCGATATTGAACATAAAAAGGCTTCCAACATCATGTGAATTTCCACCACGGTGAAAATATTTCAACCAGGGCGAAAATTATTTACACTGTGATGGAAACAGCAGAAAAAATATTTTTCGGTGGAAATATATTTGTATCACGTAAATATCAGAAAATGTTGACAATAGACCTCAAGGTTTAATTTAACTGAACTAAACCGCAAATCACTAACTTCACTGATAAACAGCTTGATAAGTTCTTTTAATAGCAAGTATAAAGAAAGCAGCCAAAAAATTCAAACGAAATTGTATGGCACTGATAAGCCACTGTAGTACTACATTTTTCATCACACCACTGTCCTCAGCATACCCTCAGCTGTGCTTATCATAACTTTTCATCTCGCACGCGATGCTGAGAGCTGATATCACAGCACCCTCTAGTGTATATGGGCTAACTCTCGTCCAGACTCCTTACAGCAGATGTACTGCTCACTACGTCTGCTTTACACCTCTATCACTAGATAAGCTTGAGCCTTAAAGCCTGTGAAACGTGCATATGCTTATATATATATATATATGAAAGGAATGGCAACCCCATGCCCAAGTATGATGTGTGCTAATGCGGGGGAAAAAAAAAGTCATCAGTTCATTATCTGGGTTTGTCTCCTTTTTAACACAGGTGTAAGAGGGAGGGATTCGCATAGATACAGATATACCAGTGGATGGACAGAGATGCCATGATAATGGAAAGGGAACTCAGTTCAGAGAAAAGATGGTCATTGGGCCTATATTACATCAATTCATTAAACCTTGAACTAATAACTACATACTACATGTATCTAGAATTTCTTCCATCACAGTAAAAAGGAGGGCAACAGCCTGGAGACTTTCATAATGTAACCACCTAAACACAGTTTCCAAGGAAGGGTTAGTGACCCCACCTTTAATTAGATCTGCAAAAAAAGTTTCCTTGCATTATTGTAGGTTTTGCAATGAAATAACAGGTGTGAGATGGAATCATTTACTAAACAGGTCTCACAAAGACCTGAGTCATGGTGACTGAATCTAAATCCAGTCGGTGAACAAGGACATTGACCTGTATAGTAGGATGCTGCACAAACCGAAAGGTCACATGTGGAAACATTTGATGGAAAAACCTCCCTTTCGTGTCATTTATCCCAGTCACACTGCAACAATCTACAGAAAAGGGTTCATTACTCTGAAACAGAAATGGTATTACATGAATGACATCTTTAATTAAGAGGCCTGTCTTAACCAGTGCGTCAGTTACTCATTACCAGAGACACCAATATGACTCGGTACCCACTCAAAGAATACAGAGACCCCTTCGCGGGATAGAGAAGTGTATAGGTTATTAAAACTTCAAGGACAAGTGTTGAGCATTTGTTGACATTCAGGCATTTTAAAGATTTCAAGGCAGATAGGGAGTCACTTAATATAAAACATTTCAATGGTTTAAACACGTTAAGAAACTTGGAGAGCCATTAGAATACCCGTTAACTCTGCAGAGTAAACAGACACCTAGTCAGATAATCTAGACTTGTTTACCATAATTTAGTTCTGGGATGCTTATGGCAGTCACAACCTTACATTATCAAGGCATTTCGAGGCATCAGAAAAAATCTGCAAATACTCTGACCAATTTCTTTTAATGTAATCATTACAACACATTCTGCTGACATCTGAAGGGTCAGACTTCTTAACCTGAGACAACACTTCCAACAAAATGTTCGGAATACAAAGATGCCAAGGAGGAATAATACAGCCTTGGACCATAAGTTGGTCGGCACCAGATCTCTGGAGATATTGTTACCCTTGAGCCTAAAAAACTGGATCCTTTAGATTATCTTACATATTATATGAGACATCATACACAGATGCTTCCAGAAAAGCAGAGGCCGAATTTCCAGTGGCGGACTGAAGTTTAGTAACATATTCTAAAGTACGGAACTGACGTCTAATGTATAATTACGCAGTACCTGAAGCACACTGAGTGGTGTTGTCCTAAAACTCCCTGTACATATCCAGAGAGCAGCACATTGCACGGCCATCCAGTTTAGCCTCAAGGGAAACCCATGCTGAGTCATACACTTCACAACAGTAATCTAAATGTGTTCGGATAAGGGTCTATACAGAAGTAACAAACTGGCCTTATCTGCTCCCATGATTTCCAGGATCATGGGGAGCAGATAAGGCCAGTTTGTTTGTTTGGTAAGCATTGAACAGTAAGGGCTAGGGTGGGTGTTCATTAATATTCATGAAGTGACGCTTGGTATCACATGATTTCTGTGTTTAGGCTTAGTCTCACCAATTGTGTCCTCATGCAGAGCTATTTAATCAGCATCATAAATAAATATTTTCAAGTTTTGATCAGAAACATGTTTAGATAAAGAAAATGCATCTGTACAAACTTAAAGTATGATTAGAAGAAAGGTTGAGGTGGTATTGTTTTTGTTTCCTGACATGACTTCCTACATCACCATGACTGCAGTGACCTTGGCGTTGTTCAAGATTTATGTACAACATTTGCTAGTGGTGAGAGTGATGTAAAGCAAATGTAGAGAGCGATGCATGCGCTGTAAGGATTTTGTGTTTTAGGGTCCTAGTTATCTCCCCTAAAAATGGCGACCGCAAGGAATGTAGCATTAAATGGGTAGTGGTAAGATTCCAACCCTTTCTCTAGGTATGCGTGGCTTAAGCATTAGTCCTGAATATTAACGAGTACGCTGTACAAGCAACATCAACCAGCCTTTCCAACCTTTCCTTTTCATGGTACAGGGGATCTACTGATTTGATACAAGGGCCTGTGCTCGTTATTAATATCAGTATGAGAGTTGAACAACTCCAGTGTGTCCAGAAGTGTCCCAATTCCTTCATATATCATATTACTGGTAATCGTGACTAGTTCAGTCGTTAAGGTATCACACTGGTATCCTGACGCATGGCATTTGTCAGAAAGTGTGCATATCTGTATTTGATCTGTATCTTTTTCCTTCACAGCACAACAACCAACAAATCAAAATAATCCTCACAACGCATATAATATACAGATCATATCCACACACTATAATAAGAACCTTGAGAAAAGGTTGGACAGTATACAGAGTCTGTGGCAGCCCTGTGGGGTCTGCCCTATAGACATATATACTAAATATGTTCATCCTGGAGAACAGGTTGGACAATCTGGAGAAAAGGTTGGACAGTATACAGAGTCTGTGGCAGTCCTGTGGGTGTCTGCCCTATAGACTTATATACTAAATGTGTTTATCCTGGAGAAAAGTTCTGAAAGTTATCTGATATGAGCATAATGACAGGTTATCACTGGCTTTCAATCTAACAGTAAGAAACACAAAAATAAAGAATTACATGAGGGTTGCATAGTCCATTACAAGTGACCCTGTAAAGTAATAACTATCAAAGATGTTTGAAAGTTATTAATTTATGTAATTTACTTCTAAATTTAATATAACAAACACTGCACATTATCTTTTACATGCAACTAACCTGTACTGTCTGTTTTTTGTGGCTTGATATCCCCCCCCCCCCCCAACCATGAAAGGAAAGCCATCAAAATCAACATGGCTACCATCACATCTCGTCAATCTTGCCATTATATGTAATGATTTTTGAGATCTGTTGAGAAATTAAATGATTTGTTCATTTATTTATATATCTGTTCATTTATTTATTTATCTGGTTTATTGTGTTTTATGGCTAAACCAAGAATGCTTCACTTGCATGATGTACAGTGTGCCAATGCCAGTAAATTACACTGAACATAAGTTAACTTAACAAAAAAAATAACTACAACTTGCCTCCGTTTCCGAAATATTTGTCCACTTTATACAGGATGCTCTTCGAAATTGCATCATCAACCTCAGTCAGTATGCTGACGATAGGCATGATAACTGTCTCAGTCAAAATCTGGTCACTGCCGTATCTGTCAGCGGCTGAAATACTTGGCTCCTTGTGTCTAAGAAATACTTTGCTCCTTCTGTCTAAATTCTTCTTTTCCCGCCATGATCGAAACCAGTAACGTTGCTCGTACAGGTTACTCGTTATATTTATTCATGTCTTATTGCTTAATATTCATGACTAGTGGTTAAGCCACGCCTACCTTGAGCAAGGTTTAGAATCTTACCCTTTAGTTGCGATTTTAATCTCCGGTTAATTCTGAACAATTTTCTGACAGAAATTTAGCTAGAGTGAAGTATACTGCAGTAATAACCTCTGTCTTAGCATTTTTTGCCACCCTTGAGGTACCCAGATATCCTTGCGCGATCCATGTGGGTTTCTTTCGGTTCTTGCGGTAAACCCACGGGCCGGTTTTACGTTGGCTGTGCGCCTGCGCCAACAGTTGTTCCTGGAAAAGTTACTTTCGGTTTGGACGACGAAGGCCAAGAGGAAGACCTACAATTAAGAAGCAGTGCGGATTATCGACGACTTAATGAATGTCAAGTAAGACAAACCTTTCACTTTTTGTCGTCTTGATACACTAGTTAAAACAGGGTTAAGACACTGACTGGAAGGAAAGGCATGAAAGTGTGAAGGGTGACAAGCTGGTTTCTGACGGCATTTGCGCAAGATCTTGTTCCACATGTAAATTCTTAGAAATAGACTATATTTCAAATGCACGTGTTTTCAGGGAAGAAGTATCAGCTAATACCCTCCCAACACCTGGGAATGTTAACCTTTCATTTTTTTCCCCTCCTCGTTTCTAAAGCTTCCACGTCACTAGCGACCATTAAGGCGTAGTTGTACAAAATAACATCACGAAAACTCACACTATGTAGAAAGCT
Source organism: Liolophura sinensis (assembly GCF_032854445.1). Classification (NCBI taxonomy): domain Eukaryota; kingdom Metazoa; phylum Mollusca; class Polyplacophora; order Chitonida; family Chitonidae; genus Liolophura; species Liolophura sinensis. The sequence continues at coordinate 9,480,713 of NC_088300.1, read as the reverse complement.
GAAAATTATACAAATCCGACTGATACAGGATTGCTGACGGATTCAGAAATAGGCAGTTTCGTATTCTCTAAGACGGGTCGGAAGTTGGGGGTCATGTGACCACCCTTTCATGTTGAAAACAAAATGGCCACCCAATGTTAAAGCATTAGAGGGAAAAGGTCATTTTTTGCTACTTCGCTAGTGACCAGTAATATCTATAATTGTACAAAATAGCATTACGAAAGCTCTGCAGAAATACTCATACTACCGGGTATCTGGAAAGCTGAAAATTATACAAATCCAACAGGATACAAGAACATGATCACAAATAGGCATTTTCCTATGCAGTAACGTTGGGAGGATCATTTTCTCCATCCCCATTTGTTACAAAGGAGATCACATTGTTTCTAGCTTCCAATCTATTTTACAGAATGCAGTAAAGTTGGGAGAGGATCGTTTTCTTCACCCACGCTGTTTGTCACTAAGGAGATCACGTGGTCTCTAGTTTCTGATTCATCTCAGAGAATTTCAGTTTCTGCATGAGAACTTCAACCAAACTGCACAGTTAGTCTGCACTAACAAAACTACCATGTCACACAGACATTTAAATCCAATTACCAGGATTTAATAAGCAATATAAGCTGATGAATTTATGAAAATATCTAGAAAATCGTCCTTAGGCCATTAATTTGACACCTGATTCCATGTTTCCATCTTACCTGGTTGTGGAATGTAACTCTTAAATCAATCAACACAAAGTATTGTGAGAGTTGCGGAGAGAAACTGCTTCTAATGTGTTGGATTGAGAGTAAGGAACATTTACTGCATCTTCACGCGGGCAGAAAAATTTCCCTAGCGTAAATTGATTGGCTGTAACCATCTGTCGCCATTTTGATAACTTGCGAGAAAGAACAAGACTGAAGCGACTGGTGCCATCTAATGTCAGGAGGAGGGAACCAGCCAAATGGGCGACTAAATTTGCCCAGTGTGTTACTATAATGATTGCCATAGGTATTGTCTCCCTTGAATGACCATGTTTTTTTATGCGCTTACATCGATCACGTGACTTGTGTGCATGACTATCAGAATGAGATGGCGGCCAAATGGGGTGTAATGTCTAAGAATGTATTTATTTTGTGAATTTGTGTGGTTGCTATGGATTAATTTTGGTTCGACAAGACTCAGAACAGGTTAGTTGATTATGCACGTGTGAAGATGTGGTAAATGTTCCTTACTGTTGATCAATCATATTATAAGCATTTTCTCTCCATAACTCTCTAAACACTTCAGGTTGCCCGATTTAAGAGTTGTATTCTGCAATTACATCTCACCTTTTGTGAAACTGAAATTGCTCTCAAAGAAATGAAATGAGAGCTTTGGGTAATGAGGTGGAGAATATTATAAAATGACAGGAACAAGCAGATTTATGTGTGGAACTGAATGTTAGAATCGTTTAGGCTTCATCAAACAATAAAATAAGTGAAAAACGTGCCGATAGTTGTTGAAAGATTTGATCAATGCACTGTTATGCCCAGAAGTCATTAACAAGAGATGCCTATCATGTAAAATCAAAGAGATTAGGTGAATTTGTTTCTACATATCATCCAGGATAATTTCTACATGAAGAGGATAATGGAATCTTACTGTAGGTGGAGGCCTATAGATTGATCCTTTGTTCCTAACACAAATTTATCTGCCCACTGATGGAGAAAAACTTCAGTGAGGTAATACAAAATCATGTTTATTTCTACCACTGGTCTACATATAAAAATCATTTAGTTGCAGAGTGTAGTAACTCTTGGAGAGACAATACAGTTGTGAGAGTTACGGAAAGAAACAGCCCGAGATGTCTCGGATTGATGGTAAAGAACAATTTTCCGCTGTTTACAGGTGCATTTTATCTTCTCTGGCATAAATTGATTTCAGGCGGGGGTGGTAATTAAATAACCTTTTGTGAGACTGACCAAACTAAAACGATCTATGGCATGTACCATCACTGTCAATCCAACATATTTGCATTGCTGCATAGGAGTTACTGCACTCCTGTTACTGTTACTGAATAGTTATTGCACTGACTAGGAATTACTGCACTCCTGTTACTGTTACTGAATAGTAATTGCACTGACTAGGAGTTACTGCACTCCTGTTACTGTTACTGAATAGTTATTGCACTGACTAGGAGTAACTGCACTCCTGTTACTGTTACTGAATAGTTTATTGCACTGACTAGGAGTTACTGAAACTCCTGTTACTGTTACTGAATAGTTATTGCACTGAATAGGAGTTACTGCAGTTACAAAGGTGAGAAATCAATCAACTCAGTTAAGTACTGCTTCCTGATGCTGAAATTTGCATTTATACCTAAACCAACTTTGCCCAGTACTGGGACGAACAGTAACTTCCTTGGTATGCGTGTAGGTTGTGTCATTATTAAACCAACTGAGTTGATTCAAGTTCATTTGTCTAAAGTTTATTTCTTGTAAATACACAGTGGACTAGATGTAAAAAACACAACAAACAAAGATCTCCAAGCATTTGTGTAACAGCACTAAAACATATATGCACAGGCCTACACATGAAAGCAAGGCATTTTTGGAGCATTGTTGATCATACTGGAAATCTGTTTCATACTGATGAATCTGTTTCATACACACCAAGGTAAAACTGATTCAATCTTAGGATATAATACAACATTTACTAGCTCTGTGTTTCAGGAAAAGAGGGCCATCCGTGACTGAGGGGGTTAACCAAGGGACCTCTCACAAATGTAGTCGCTTTGAGTCCAGCTCTGCCCGGTTTCCTCCCAATGCTGGCCGCCGTCATATAAGTGACATATTCTTGAAACACTAATTAAATAAATAAATAAATAAATGTTTTAGGGAAGTCTAGTAAGGACTGAATGATCGTGTTTGAACTTCATCACTCAGATCTAGTAGGTCAGTGAACCTTGCCATGATTTATTCAATGAAATACATGGGAAACAAAGTGACAGAAAGTGACCTTACTGCATTATTCATATCCTGTAATTCTCAGTATCATCTCTGCTTATGACTAAGATAGAAGTTCATGAAACTTGAAGGTCTTCACAGACTTTTGCCCAAAACTTAGTATGAGTCAATCCTTCGCACCTGGCACCGTTAATAGTGTACTGATTAAAATCAAGTTTAAAATCAAGCCAGTTTATTCAATAGAAATAAGATGTGTTGTAAATGGAGATAAAAAGCAGACCAAGTGGCATGGTCAGTATGGACAAGTTGTTGATATTAATTGGCAAATTAAGATTCATTGTATTGATTGGAAAGCCTGAAACATTTCTGCATTAGGTAATTAAGTCACTATACAATGACCAGCTTTATACTGATGATCCTAATAATTCATGCACACAACTAGTAAATGAGTTACAGACAAGCTGTGTACACACATGTAGTGGTCAAGTGCAATGTACATGTAAAATAGTTATAATAGACATGTGACATACGAATAGTTAAATCAAGCTATAGACTGGGCAGTCAACTGGTGTCCAGCTTGCTAATATGCAGAGTTAAATAGATTAAGTGTGGGGATTAACTTTCCACGTGCATTTGACTAATCAGTCAGTGTTTGTAATTAAAGAACAAGTCCATACCTGAAACCAGCAACTGTTACTAATAGTGAGGTAAACAAACAATTGTAAGTTTAAATATGGTTGTTTCTCCAGTAGAGAAAAGAAGGAAGAAAGGTTTGGGAGTTTACCTGTAAGGACCTCAGAGTCTGGTCACTCACATGCTGTTATGTATAATAAATGCCTGTTGTTACTGAGAACGCCTTGGAGAGTTTTCCTATCTACGTTAGATATGGAATGAAGATAAATGACGGTGACCATCACGGTCTTAATATGTTAGTATAAATCTCATTAGCCTATGTTCTCAATCTGTACAAGAATGGAATTATGGTATTATCGGCATAGGTGTGCACAGTGGCTATACGCACCGCTGCTATGGACTCGAATTTTGAGAGAAATTATCGAGTGGGGAAAAATATTTCTAGTGACAACACGAAGACAGAATAAATTTGCCATAAATAAGTTCATAACAGAGCACGAACAGTGGCAATTTCGGATCACCCCAGATAAAGCAGAGTAATTGTATTATGTATAACATGGGTCAGTCAAGGAAAGGTTATAGGGATATCATCACACTTTTCCAGTTAGTAGAATGAGCAGTAGAAAACATCCAGCCAAGACACACAAACTTTTATTTCCTTTGTGATAAACTGTCAGAAAAATTTTAACAGAACTTCAGAATTTATCCTGTTTTGTACATTTGTCCTCGTTATGAAAATTTGCAGTGGATAATGGATTGTGCATGGATAATGGATCCATGGATAATGGCTTGTGAATGGATAATGGATTGTGCATAGATAATGGGCTGTGCATGGATAATGGGCTGTGCATGGATAATGGGCTGTGCATGGTAAATGGGCTGTGCATAGATAATGGGCTGCGCATGCATAATGGGCTGTGCATGGTAAATGGGCTGTGCATAGATAATGGGCTGTGCATGGATAATGGGCTGTGCATGGATAATGGGCTGTGTGTGGATAATGGGATAATACTTATAGAACAGTGACCTATTTACTTCCTGGGGTCATATTTCTCTAGAATCCAGGATAAGAGCCCCGGCAGACAAATAGCCTGCGGACAAAAATCCTGCGGACAAAAGCCCCCTTGTCTTAATTAACCAATCTCTGTGTGCGTCTTCAGTGGCAATGGCAGTAGCACTTTTGATCCCCCTAAAAAAAGAAAAAAGAAAATAAATCAAAAGTAAAGTTGAACCAATTGAATGGTCACGTACAAAATGAAGGCCCTTGCACACATGTGCACTGTTGACTGTTGAGCACATAATACTACAATGACTATAATGACTAGGGTTTTTGCATAGTGGAGTTTTCATTCGTCCCCCATTTTTCCAGACTACAAGGTAATAAGATGACAAGAGTACTTCCTTTGAACCTAAATGTACCAGAAACTCCTTGCACTGCAAGATCTCAGCTTGAGGGTTGAGAACAGGCTACAACATCAACACCATGCAAGATTCTCCATCTCCATCTCTGGATTTTATGCTTCTCTCCTCTTGGCTTATGCTATTCACCGGCTTGTTGGCACTGTCATCCTCAGCTTCACTTTGCTTCGATTCAAGCTGACTATGATTTATGTTTTTATTTACTATGACCAAAACCGAAGCTAAGAACTCCAGCACAAAGAGTGAGTTGTAGGTTTATGCAGAATCCTATCCATGCCTTATGACCTCGTTCATTCTAGAGAAATACATCACTGACAAATGACCAGGTCACTTCTTCCTTCCTTGATGGAGAAATAAAAATATTAATGTAGATTTTGACTGGCATTTAATTCATTGTGTTCTTTAAGTTTTTATCAGGAATTGCATTCAGGAACTATTTTTTTAACCTGCTCTAGTTTAGCACTGGCTACAAAACCATAACATTCATGTTAATGAAGATAATTTTGTATTTAACTGCAATAGCACAATTATGATGTCACGGCAAATATTCATGAGGTCTTTTGTTGGCTTCTTATTAGACAAACCTTAAACATGTCGGGACATTAGAGAATGTCAGTTTTGTTAAAAAATGTGGTTTCAACTTTTTATCTCTTTTACAGACAGTTTCCAGAATCTAAATGTCTTAGTGGCAGATCATACACTTTTGAGAGACAGTTTTCCAAATTTAACCTTTTGTTTAAGCTTAAAGCACTATAGCTTCAACTTTTATGTGCGTCCTACTTCAGGCATGCATTCCTTGCAAAGTTTCTAACTCCAACATCAAGCTCTGCTATTTGAGATATAGTTGTACCAAACATGGACAAATGTCCACTCTTGTGAATCCTGTTGTTGATTCATCTTGGATAGAATCTACCATTTTACCTGAAGTTGATTTTATTTCATGTCACTCATGGACATTTTTTTTCCAGGAAAACCTAATGGGTCTGGGGGTTATATGTATCAAAAGTCTTAAGACTTAAGTCAAATATTCAAATACATACGCGTAGCGTAATGACCTAGGAGCCTCTCACCAGTGTGGTCGCTGTGAGTTCAAGTCCAGCTCATGCTGGCAGGAAGGCCTGCCAACAGCCTACATATGGTCGTGGGCTTCTGCCAGGCTGTGCCTGGTTTCCTCCCACCATAATGCTGGCGGTGGTGCTAAAAGGGAAATATTCTTGAGTAGGGCGTAAAACACCAATCAAACAAATAAATCAATCAATCAAAAACATAAAGCTAAACTGATTCTTTACCCCAGCATAATGTACCATTCACAATCTGAGTTTTTTCCTTTTCTAAGTTTGACTATTAAAGCCCATGCAATGTATGAGTTAAGTTTAAAGTTGGCTGATATGTACAAGCCCATGACTATCAGTGCCATCTTATGTGCTGTGTTTCAGTGACTGCTGATTCTATCATGGCTACTTCTGCTTCAGGTAAGACTTAGCTTAGGCCATCATTAAAAAAGCTTAATTTAAACTTATGTGTAATGAAAATATAGGTATTTAGAAAAAATAAATACAGTCATAGATCTCAAGTTTGGTATGTACAAAGAAATACTCTCGATGCCAAAACACAGACCCGTCACTCGCAACACGCCCACACACGAGAGACACAAACTCATCTCAGCACACTTGGACGTGGGTGGGCAAAGGAGTGTAGGTCAGTCCCAGCACATTTGGGCATGGGTGGGCACAAGCCTGTTAGTGAGCCCCAACACACTCACACATGGATGAGCACAGGCCCATTCCAACACCCTCGTGCACAGGTGGGTATCTACCCCTTAGCCCCAACACACTCAGAACTTTGTGGACACAGGCCCATCACATCACATTCACTCCTATGTGGACACAGACCCATCCCACCACACTCATATCTTGGTCAGTCAGTACCAACACACAAGGACATGTATGGGCACAGACCCATCCTACCACACTTATATCTGGGTCAGTCAGTCCCAACACACTCGGACATGTATGGGCACAGACCCATCCCACCACACTCATATCTGGGTCAGTCAGTCCCAACACACTCGGACATGTATCTGTACAGACCCATCCCACCACACTCATCTTGGTCAGTCAATACCAACACACAAGGACATGTATGGGCACAGACCCATTGCACCACACTCATATCTGGGTCAGTCAGTCCCAACACACTCGGACATGTATGGGCACAGACCCATCCCACCACACTCATGTCTGGGCCAGTCAGTCCCAACACACACGGACATGTATGGGCACAGGCCCATTCCACCACACTCATATCTGGGTAAGTCAGTCCCAACACACACTGACATGTATGGACACAGACCCATCCCACCACACTCATATCTGGGAAAGTCAGTCCCAACACACTCGGACATGTATGGGCACAGACCCATCCCACCACACTCATGTCTGGGTCAGTCAGTCCCAACACACACTGACATATATGGACACAGGCCCATCCCACCACACTCATATCTGGGTCAGTCAGTCCCAACACAAACGGACATGTATGGGCACAGACCCATCCCACCACACTCATGTCTGGGTCAGTCAGTCCCAACACACACTGACATATATGGACACAGACCCATCCCACCACACTCATATCTGGGTAAGTCAGTCCCAACACACACAGACATGTATGGGCACAGACCCATCCCACCACACTCATATCTGGGTTAGTCAGTCCCAACACACAAGGACATGTATGGACACAGACCCATCCCACCACACTCATATCTGGGAAAGTCAGTCCCAACACACAAGGACATGTATGGGCACAGACCCATCCCACCACACTCATGTCTGGGTCAGTCAGTCCCAACACACATGGACTTGTATGGGCACAGACCCATCCCACCACACTCATGTCTGGGTCAGTCAGTCCCAACACACAAGGACATGTATGGGCACAGAGCCATCCCACCACACTCATATCTGGGTCAGTCAGTCCCAACACACACGGACATGTATGGGTACAGAGCCATCCCATCACACTCATATCTGGGTCAGTCAGTCCCAACACACACGGACATGTATGGGCATAGAGCCATCCCATGGCACTCATGTCTGGGTTAGTCAGTCCCAACACACACTGACATGTATGGGCACAGACCCATCCCACCACACTCATATCTGGGTAAGTCAGTCCCAACACACACGGACATGTATGGACACAGACCCATCCCACCACACTCATATCTGGGAAAGTCAGTCCCAACACACTCGGACATGTATGGGCACAGACCCATCCCATGGCACTCATGTCTGGGTTAGTCAGTCCCAACACACATGGACGTGAATGGACACAGACCCATCTTACCACACTCATATCTGGGTAAGTCAGTCTCAACACACACGGACATGTATGGGCACAGACCCATTCCAAGACACTTAGACCTTTGTGGGCACAGACCCATCTTAACACTCTCCTAGTCAGTCCCAACACACATGGACATGTATGGACACAGACCCATTCCAACACACTTAGACCTTTGTGGGTACAGACCCATCCCACCACACTCATATCTGGGTAAGTCAGTCTCAACACACACGGACATGTATGGGCACAGACCCATTCCAAGACACTTAGACCTTTGTGGGCACAGACCCATCTTAACACTCTCCTAGTCAGTCCCAACACACATGGACATGTATGGACACAGACCCATTCCAACACACTTAGACCTTTGTGGGTACAGACCCATCCCACCACACTCATATCTGGGTAAGTCAGTCTCAACACACACGGACATGTATGGGCACAGACCCATTCCAAGACACTTAGACCTTTGTGGGCACAGACCCATCTTAACACCCTCCTAGTCAGTCCCAACACACATGGACATGTATGGACACAGACCCATCCTACCACACTCATATCTGGGTCAGTCAGTCCCAACACACTCAGACATGTATGAGCACAGGCCCATTCCAACAAACTTAAACCTGGGTGGGCACCTACCTGTCACTCTCAACAGTCCCATCCCATCACACTCACACCTGTGTGAGCACAGACCCATCCCATGACCTTCACGCCTCTGTGGAACCTATCCCAATGAACTCACGCGCACTGAGCATTTGTCAGTCTCAACGCACTTGTGAATGTGTGGGCAAAGATTTGCCAATTCCAACACACACTTGCACTCGTGGAGGGCACAGACCCGTCCCAATACATTCACACCTAGTCTTCACACACTCAGACCGTGGCAAGTACAGTCACCTCAGTCCTAACACACTCAGACCTGGGTGAGCACAGACACTTCAGTCTTAACACACTCAGCCCTGGGTGAGCACAGACACCCCAGCCCTAACACACTCAGATCTGGATGAGCACATACCCTTCAGTCCTAACACACTCGGATCTGGGTGAGCACAGACCATTCAGTCCTAACACACTCAGATCTGGGTGAGCACATACCCTTCAGTCCTAACACACTCAGATCTGGGTGAGCACAGACACCTCAGTCCTAACACACTCAGATCTGTGTGAACACAGACACTTCAGTTCTAACACACTCAGACCTGGGTGAGCACAGACACCTCAGTCCTAACACACTAAGACCTGGGTGAGCACAGATCTTTCAGCCCTAACATACTCAGACCTGTGTGAGTTTTGACCGTTCAGTCATAACACACAGTCCTGTGTGAGCACAGACTCCTCAGTCCTAACACATACATACCTGGGTGGACACAGACTCTTCAGCCAAAATATGCAGACCCGGGTGAGCACAGACCCTTTAATTGTAACACACTCAGACCTCAGTGAGCAAACAGACCCTTCAATCCCAACACACTTAGACATAGGTGACAGACATAGCATAAACAACAAACAGTGCAAAGAAACACATTCAGATCTGGGTGACTTTTCAGTCAACAAATACATACCTAGGACTCTTCAGCCCTAACACACTCAGACCTGGGCGAGCAGACAACTCTTGCACACTCAAATCCTGACCGTTGCACATTCTTTAAGCAAGAGCAATAGGACTTCCAGTGAATGGAGTACATGTTTCCATGTCCATGTAAATTCAAAAAAAGTACTCATTATTGTACTGGTCTTTTAATAGGATAATTTTATCTTTCTGTGTTAAAATGTGTTTCAAAATCAAAATCTACAACAGCAGTTGTCCACTTTTCTTCAGTATTGATTCCTCTCAAATTGTAGGAGTGGACGGTTGTCATGAGAGATCCCAAAGAGAGACACATGACTTTTATGAACTTTTGAAGGAACACACAGAGGAGTTAACAAAGGTTTGTATGAATGCTGTGACCTTAGAAAGCAGAAGTGTTCAGCCACACAGACACATTACAGGAGCTCCTTGCGGTCACTGTGAATTCAAGTTTAGCTCATGCTTGCTTCCTCTCCGTTGATAGGTGGGAAGGTCTGACAGCAATTTTCTGATGGTCGTGGGTTTCCTCCCAGGCTCTGTTTGGTTTCCTCTCACAGTAATGCTGGCCACTGTTGTACATGTATTCTTGACTATACTTCAAATATTTTTAATAGTGTGACCGATACCCTTGTTTTAAGGTAATTTGACTCAAATATTGACCTTTGACCCGTTCTTAAATGGCTCTTAGCACTGAGTAGGAACTCTTTTTTATAATTAGCATGTCTCAAGCTATCTGAAAAACATTTCCTCCTACATGACATGACCAATAAAAGTCATAATTAGTGTTAATTAGGCCGATTTTAAGTAGCGTACTGCATGGACTGGAAACTTGAAAATAGGCTTTTAGTGATCAGTTTGTCATGAAGGATGTATGAAATAAGTGTCATCCTCGTACTTAGTTGTGACGGATGCCCATGTTTTAAGATAATTTAGCCCAATTATTGACATTTAACCTGTTCTTAAATGGTGTTTAGCCTGTAGTTGGAACTTAAAAATTACATTTCATAATTAAGATATCTCAAGGTATCTTTTGGTAAAAAGAAATTCCCTGTACACATCATGATCTGTATAAGTCATAATTAGCGTTAATTAGGCTGTTCTAAAGTGGCTTAGTGCATGGGCTGGGAACTTAAGAATTGGCTTTTAATGATCAGGTTGTCATGAGGAATGTATAAAATGAGTTTCATCCTCGTACGCAATCGTGACCATAAAATTAGTTTGGGGTAATTTCAACCCCACCCGTAGTGGGACAGTGCACGGGTGCTACACCATTTTGACTTTTTCACGCATGGTTCTGTGTTGCAATGTGCTGGTTTGAACTGTATATTCTTCTGGCTTTGAAGGAAGATTTAAGATGTGTTTTTGTCAGAAGTGTGAAATGAAGGTTTGAGGTGGCTGTTGTCAACTTTGTGATGTAAAGGTTTCAGAAGGGCACTTTCTGACTGCTTTGATTTGAAGTGAAGGTTTGAGATGTCTGTTGTCATGGATGCAGTGTAAATGTTTAAGAAGGCCCCTGTCTGCCTGCTTGGATGTCAAGTGAAGGCTTTGGCTGTTACGTATACATTGTGAGGGTTTCAGAAGGGGCCTGTCTGCCTGCTTGGATGTCAAGTGAAGGCTTTGGCTGTTACGTATACATTGTGAGGGTTTCAGAAGGGGCCTGTCTGCCTGCTTGGATGCCAAGTGAAGGCTTTGGCTGTTACGGATACATTGTGAGGGTTTCAGAAGGGCCCTGTCTGCCTGCTTGAATGTCAAGTGAACGCTTTGGCTGTTACGGATAAATTGTGAGGGTTTCAGAAGGGCCCTGTCTGCCTGCTTGGATGTCAAGTGAAGGCTTTGGCTGTTACGGATAAATTGTGAGGGTTTCAGAAGGGCCCTGTCTGCCTGCTTGGATGTCAAGTGAAGGCTTTGGCTGTTACATATACATTGTGAGGGTTTCAGAAGGGCCCTGTCTGCCTGCTTGGATGTCAAGTGAAGGCTTTGGCTGTTACAGATAAATTGTGAGGGTTTCAGAAGGGCCCTGTCTGCCTGCTTGGATGTCAAGTGAAGGCTTTGGCTGTTACGTATACATTGTGAGGGTTTCAGAAGGGCCCTGTCTGCCTGCTTGGATGTCAAGTGAAGGCTTTGGCTGTTAGGTATCCATTGTGGGGGTTTCAGAAGGGCCCTGTCTGCCTGCTTGGATGTCAAGTGAAGGCTTTGGCTGTTACAGATAAATTGTGAGGGTTTCAGAAGGGCCCTGTCTGCCTGCGTGGATGTCAAGTGAACGCTTTGGCTGTTACGTATCCATTGTGAGGGTTTCAGAAGGGCACTATCTGACTGCTGGATTGTGAAGTGAAAGTTTGAGATGTCTGTTGTCATGGATGTGATATGATTGTTTCAGAAAGGCATTCTCTGACAGCTTAGATTTGGAGTGAAGGCTTGAGGTGTCTTTTGTCAGGGATACTATGTAAATGTTTCTCTTTTTGTACGCTGTTGTGTGGATTGTATGAAGGTACCAGAATAAGCTTTGTTGTGGTGAATCACATATCTGCCTTACATTCAGCAAGAGAAGCTTTCACTGAAGCAGAATGCTGGGAACGTAATTGAAGAGCTTTTTGAAAACAGATTCCGCCCCATAATATGCAGTACAAACCACGTGACAGAGTGTATTAAAAACGACCGGACAGCCAGGAATAAAAGGGCCCGGGGCTGTAGTGTTTGTTATGCACCGTGGTTCTTGTGTTCGAGTCCATGCCTGTCCATTATCCAATACATGATAATGCTTCCACACAAGACACTGCGCCTACATGTACCAAAAATGACACCCCGCTCTGTAGATGCACCAAACACTGATATCCCTGAAAGGGATCAGGAGTCAGATAAATCCTCGAGTACGGCGTAAAACACCAATCAAATAAATAAATAAATGGTTCAGATAAACGTCACAGTGAAGTGAAGCGGCTAAAAATGTAACTATACAATAACCAATGACCTTAAAAGGTGCAACTGGCCAGACTGATACATCTAAACATGGAGAAACTGGAGACACCTGTGAGGCGCAGGTAATTGGCCGTAGTGGAAAAAACACCGGTAAATACAAGAACTTGTTTACATGGCTTCATATAAGTCATCTGGTGTGGATATTCGGTTTGTGGATTGAATAACAAACAATAAGTGGTTATATTTATTCAGTTTGAGGTTGTTTTTTGAAAGAAATATTCAGAATTTTTCATAAAACCAGTTTGAACATATCCAAAGTTCAGCAAAGCAACCGGTTCGCATTATGAGTTATCTGTTTTTACGGAACTGTCCATCCTCCTGTGCGTAGATTAGAGGTAAGTAAGAAAGCAATTTTGGAACCAGAGGGGTGTATGAAATCAAGCATGGCAGATAATAAGCTTCTTTGCCATATCAGTCCTCACGAATATTTTGACAACCTTTGTCTTGGATCGTTCTGTTTTTGACATGAATGGAGCGCAAGTGACTGCATGTTAACACACGTGATCTGACTGGTTTCCTCCACCTGACGTCAGGTGGCGCTAATATTTTCAACTCCTTTCAAGGCTAGCATGCAGTTTGACTTCAGGTTTCGTTTCTGGGAGTTTGAATTTTGATAAATGGCTTATAGCAGCGAAAGTAAAACCCTCTTTGCCAGATGTGAACATTTACCAACGACATCAATTCGCCATAAAAGCTTCTTATTTGTTCAAAGACTGAACATGGAGATGTGTGTAAGACATGACTTCAGGCCATTGAAATCCATGACTTCAGGCCGTTAATTCATGACTGCTGAATATTTTTTAAAAGTGATGCCAAGACCAATTGCTCATGTTGTGAGTTTCAGTCAGTCTGATGCTCTAGGTTGTAAGTTGTGTATGTAGACAAAGTTGATACTGCGGGGAAAATGTGTCATAAACAGGTGGAAGCCCCAAACAGCTGTGTTCCAAAAGCTCATTCAGTGGCACAAGGTTGTGAAGAGCTTACAACGCAACACTTGCCATAATTTTCACCCACTTTTGCTATCGAATCTCTCTGGATGATTTTAGCTGTGGTTGCCTTAAAACATTGGGAACAACACTCCATGGACATATAAACAGCTTTCTTACAAGGAGCAGAAATGTCCAGAGATGTCTTCATAAAGCCACCTGTGAAAGCCAATGATAATGGAAAAATATGGCGGTTGCACAAATGTGTATACGGATTAGCTGATGCGTCCCTTTAGTGATACCAACGAGTGTGTTAGATCATGTTAAGTGTGGTTGTGTATGATCACAAGTGGATCCTGTTGTTTTCATTTGGACTGATAGTACAACACAAACAGTTTGTGGCGTACTTGGCTGTCATGTGGACAACTTCATATGGGGAGGTACTGAAAACACCACAATCCAGACAATTAAATCTTGCTTCAGGGTCGGCCATGAGGAAGAAAAGGGCTTCACATATGAGGGCATAGATATGTCTTCCTCAGGCACATATATACGGTTGGAGCAAAAGGACTACCCAGAATAGTCTACAACCCATTCCCATTACCAGGTCAAGGGTGCTGGAACCTCAGTCACCACTGTCTAAATATAAACCAGATGCTTACAGATCTAAAGTAGGACAGATCCTTTGGATTGCACATAAAAAAACACCAGATGTCCTGTTTGATACTACTAACTTGGCTGCCTCGCAAAAGAATGCAACGGTCCAAAACTTAGCTAATGTGAATAAGGTTATTCAAAAACTTAAATCCGAAGATGTGAAACTGAAGTTCCAGTGTCTAGATGATCAACAATCTCTGGGGTTAGTTGTGTCAAGCAATGCATCCTTGGTCAATTTGCCAGTTGGTGGAACACAGGGTGGACGCATCATTCCCCTGAAAGACAAAACTGGCCATTTCTGACCTTTAACCTGGCAGTCTAAAAAGGTTTGCAGCATTGCATGAAACTCCCTGGTTGGTGAAACTCTAGCTGAAGGTATGGATAATGCCGTTTATTTGGCCACATTATACTCGGAGCTAACCATTGGACAACCTAACCAAGCATATGACAGATTGTATGCCTCGCGGACAATAAAACCCTCCATGACACAGTGTACTCAACAAAATTTGTGGCTGACTACGACTTGAGATTAGTAGTCTTAAGGAAACGATTGGGCAAAATGTAATTAAGCAGGTGAAATGGATTCTAACTAAAACACAGCTGGCTGATTGTCTCACAAAAAAAGGTGCAACTTAGTTGAGACTGCTGTGATTTTTGGACTATGAAATGCTATTCATCGACTGTGAACTGGGATTCCGGGATTGTAAAATGAGTGATATAATTCTGGAACTTTGGGTTGTGCTCCTCATTGCTTGGACTGTGCTCTTTCATGATCTCCCTTTGACTGTTTGACACCACCCTGTTTATTAGGGCAATTATTTCTAAATATTAATTATATTTAAAATAGAGGGGAAGTTGTTAACTCTATGTGTAAGCTGTTGTGTGGATCGTATGACACCTGTACCTCCGAGAGAGAAGAGCGGTTTCCGGTGAGTGAGAGGGCATGGATTCATTGATGTGATGTAAAAGTTTCAGAATGACACTCTCTGACTGCTTGGGTGTGGAGAGAAGATTTGCATGGATTTGGAGAGAAGGTTTGAGGGCGTCTGTTGTCATGGATGTGATGTAAAAGTTTCAGAATGACACTCTCTGACTGCTTGGATGTGGAGAGAAGATTTGCTTGGATTTGGAGAGAAGGTTTGAGGGCGTCTGTTGTCATGGATGTGATGTAAAAGTTTCAGAATGACACTCTCTGACTACATGGATATGAAGTGAAGGTTTGAGATGTGTGTTGCCATCGATGTGATGCAAAAGCTTCAGAAGTGCACTCTTTGACTACATGAATATGAAGTGAAGGTTTGAGATGTGTGTTATCATGGATGCGATGTTAATCTTTCAGCAGGACACTCTCTGGCTGCTGGTTAGTGAAGTGAAGGTTTGAGATTTCTGTTGTCATGGATGTGATGTAAAGGTTTCAGAAAGGCACTGTCTGAGTGCTGGGATGTGAAATGAAGGTGTTAGATGTCTGTTGTCATGGATATGATGTAAAAGTTTCAGAAAGGCACCTTTTGACTGCTTTGATTGGAATTGAAGGTCAACATTCAGCATTTTGGAAAAGGATATATACAGTTTGGTTTTGGTCACAGCCTGGCTCACAAATAACATAATAATTGTGTTTGTGCTGACATGTAGCATAGAGATTATGACGTATGTCTTGTTATTGAAAACAAAGATCCGTCTGTAAAAGTAATTGAACTCTTTTACTATAATACTATTATGTGACATTTCGCCTCTTATGGAGTTAACAGAAATTCGCTAAGAGTGTATAATTTTCTGATCAAAGTCTCTATACTTTCTCCCTCGAAAGCTCGAAAATCACATTTTGCTTAGGAATAAAGTGTTGATCAAACTTCTAAACATCTTTGTCATAGTCTTTACTGTCATCATCATTCAAGGCCAGTGATTTAAAGATTGCTTCTGACTGCGAAACCATCGCGTAAATGAGAGAGCGAACCTGAACATTGCCATGTTCCTTGTCAAGCTTATTCGCCACCCGAACCTGCAGATGGTTGTGGCTTTCCCCCGGGCTGTGCCCGGTTTCCACCCACCATAATGCTGGCCGCCGTTGTATAAGTAAAATATTCTTGAGTACGACGTTAAACACCAATCAAATAAATAAATAAATAAATATTCGCCACCCGAAATTGGGTGAATCTTTCCTTCCACTCCTGCCATCTGGACGGCCGCTCAAAAGCATATGTTTCTGTTGGTTTGAACTTTCCCATTGTTCTAATGGGACCACTCTGACACCATGTCTTTATTGATAATGAGTCATAGCAAAGATTCGTCCATAAAAGAAACTAAACTCTTACTAACTCACAAGTGTATATGTGTCGTAACGACTGTAGTTCCTTTCAAACACAAAGGTTGCATCTTTCAGCATGTAATACCGTTATGTGACAACGTACATACACTTTCCTCCCCGCTCTTTATCCAGCTGCAGACTACAGAGAATGGAGGTGAGAGAAAGGAAATAACAGATACTTTGTGTACCCATGTGGAGCCATTTAAAAAATACTTGGAAGTGATGACTGGGCATGCAGAAAAGCCAAATAATGAAGACAAAGCCACGTCCACACACGAGAATAACCTCTCAGACATCAATGCAGGCTCCGATGTTGATGGTAAGAATCCAGGTAAGCTTTAATTACATATCTGCCATTTGGCGTGACATTACGTAACATGTGGTACGTTACATGGACAAGAATCATTGTTATGAAGAACTACATGAAGGCCTGAGTGGAAGCATTGCCCATAGGCTGATAAACAGTATTTAAGATTCAAACATTCTGAGAATAAAGCCAGTATTTAAATGGTCTGCTCTTATGAAGAGTCCAGCCAGTTGTGGGTCTCCGATCAATCAAGTAAGTCTTGATGTAAAATCAAGTAAAATGGAGATCCCACTTAAATCATGTCATCAAAACGTCTAACACTTGCTTACATGTATATTGTGTTGAATGTGACTTCTTACTTGGACATTTCAGAAGGACTGAAATTCCCAAGGCGCATTTCATCTTTTTTCCATTCAACCCCCACTGTGACTGTAAACGTGATGAGGATTATCGACTGTGATTTAAGAGGAGCAGATTTGGCCTTCCAGGATGCCTGCAAGAAAAAGATGGCAAATACTGTGAAGCTGAAATTCAAAAATGTAAAACATATAGATGTGACCCAACAATCTAATAAAGAAGTCTGTGTCCTGATTTGCCCCATTATGGATCGTCTTGGGTCATCCGTGGACAGTGCCATGCGCTCAGCACAATGTAAGTACTTCAGGACCAGAGAACATCGCAAAAAATGTTCTGCAAGCTTTGAATCAAATGTGTCTTTATGTCAAAAAATATATGGATAGGTCTGTAATGCTCAAACAAAATTAAACCAGGAGCACAGGGTTCAGTGTAAAACAAAATTTTTATAAAGCGTTATGTACAGTTACATAGCTCGTCAGGTACATACTGTAGAAAATCAGTCCAAGAGTGTATAAAAGGTTTGGAGCCAGCAAAGTTGAGCCGTCTTGTGGATATATTGTAACCATGTGGTCAGTGTTACACAACACCATGTGCCTGTTTAACATCCAGATGTCACAGAACACCATGTGCCTCTGTAACATCCAGATGTCACAGAACACCATGTGCCTGCTTAACATCCGAATGTCACAGATCACTGTGTGCCTGTCTAACATCCGGATGTCACAGATCACCGTGTGCCTGTCTAACATCTGGATGTCATGGAACACCGTGTGCCTGTCACAGAACACCATGTGCCTGTTTCACATCTGGATGTCACAGAACACCATGTGCCTGCCTAACATCCGGATGTCACAGATCACCGTGTGTCTGTCTAACATCCGGATGTCACGGAACACCGTGTGCCTGTCACAGAACACCATGTGCCTGTTTCACATCCGGATGTCACAGAACACCATGTGCCTGCCTAACATCCGGATGTCACAGAACACCATGTGCCTCTCTAACATCCGGATGTTACAGAGCACCATGTGCCTGCTTAACATCCAAATGTCAAAGATCACTGTGTGCCTGTTTCACATCCGGATGTCACAGAACACCATGTGCCTGCCTAACATCCGGATGTCACAGAAGACCATCACATTGTACTTCTCCAGATTTTCTGTGCTGGTTCAAGGAAACTTATTACATTGCTTCACAGCATCCAATTTTGGCAAAATTATGGCTCTTTTTACCAAATTTCAACTGTTTTAGCTGTTTTGAGTCCATAAGAGTTCATCGTGTTGAATTAAATGACTTTCTTTATTGTACATATATGGCCATAGGCCATTCAGTAGAATACATACGATACAAAACTTTTTGAAACAATTGCCCTGAGGCCAGTTGATTTTCAAAATTTATTGAACTCATGTGAGTTGACTTTTGCTGGAAAATGAAGTAACTGCTGAACATGCGGGAAAAGGTTTGCCCATTCAAATGGTACTGTATTACTCACCTAGCCAATGATGCTTTACATCGGAGAGCTGTTTTATTCTTTTATACAGATGTGTACTGTTCCATTTACTAACCTGGAACTCGGCCATTTCAAGTGTGCAATCACACTAATCAAAATGTCAAAGGTGAATGCCAAACCCTTCGAACATTTGGATCAAAAGCAAAAAGGTTACACCACCAAGAATGCAATTGCGACAGTTTAGTTAGGAGTCATTAATTTTTGTTTTGATATTGGACAGTAGGAAAAATACACAACCATTGTGCAGAAAGATGATTTTTGTTTTCGGAAGAGCACTAGAGTCCACTCTAGCAACAAAGACACGCGAGTCAACATTGGCGGTTGCAAACTTCAGAGTTATTATGACTCAGAATAACTGAAAGATCAATGAACTAATGTTTTTTCTCGTACAGCTTTGACACTTTTAGGACAGCGAAGACAACAGGATCAAGTTTTAGTTTGGTGAATGTAATGTGGAAGCTGAGCTGGGAACATGGCCAACTGATCTCAGTGCTAATGGTGCTTGCATGCCTCAATGCATAGCATCATGTGTCTGGTTTCTGAAAAAGACATTTACGTTCAAAATACAATGATTTGTGTGATAAGTAAACCAAGAAATTATGTTTTTAAAATAGGTGTTATAACTTTCCCCTTATGCCCAACATAAATTGTGACTTTATTTCGTTTCGTAAGATATGTCTCTATGTTTACCGCTGAATGCCAACATTTCTGGAAAGAGTAACCATGCTCAAGACATCTGACATGAAGGTTTCATTCTGCTATATCTTGAATTGTCCAAGAGATCAGTCTGAAAATAAATGTGTCTGGGGGGTATGCACAACCCAGGCTCAGAGAACAAAGGCATAGAGGCAAAACTATTATTAATTTGATGTAGGAAATGCATTTGATCTCAACAAAGAATGGAAAATGGCTGTGGACTTTTGTAGAGTATTTCTTGTATCAGTCCAGTATCATTCGGCATTATGGTCATCCCTGCCCATTACCTGAGAAATCACATTGATGAATGGATTGATTTTGAAGTGAGTTCTTTAAAAAAAAATTGCTTGCCTATAAGGGGAACCATCAGGGACAACTTTCTTGCCTGCATGTATACTTTCAATTGCCCAGGACTGGAGCGAAGAACTATATCCAAGAGTCTGATTCCGTTTCAGTGTCACTTTTATTCTTGTGTCACTGTACATTTCAGCATTTCGAGCGACAGCGGAGAACATAGTATTTCACATTTCGACAAGCCAAACACCGATGACGACTGGCTGTTCAATACATATCTCCATCTTTGTCTTATGTGCAGACGAGTCCACTTTTTACTGAAGGGGTTACTCACTGTTATTTTCACAGGACAGTATAGGCTTGTAAAGTTTACAATACTGTGACAGTGAAAACACTTTAAAGCATTACAGGTAACAAATATACTCCCATTTCCATACTCGTCTTCCTCAATTTGCTATAGCGTATCGACCGTAACCTAAAACTAAAACATATCTGTATGCAATACAGTGTCCAATTAGGCCTAATAATTTTTCAGAACACTGTTTGACCATCACATTTAAAATTTGTCTGTTTGTAAATAACATCTAACATCCAGTATCATCATGTTTACAATAATAATCATTGTGTTCATACAGTAATCATCAAACAGTCAGTTTTTTCGAGATAGTCCTGTTAAATACATTCCAAAGGACAAAGTTTGCAAATAGATCAGATAAGTACATTTTTAGCAGTTTGTCCTTTAGCTACCCTGACATATCCATCTATTCCTGGATACTCTTCTGTTATCTTGCCCATCGGCCAATGACCGCTAGGGGTATACACAAACATCACAATTACAACATCTCCCATTTGAATATCTCTATGACGCTATTTCTTTTGAAGCATCAGTCTGGGCAACCATTCTTTCAGTCATCGATGCCAGAAATGTTTGATTAGCTCCTGAACTCTCCGCCATCTTCGTTGGGGGTTGAATGTCATGGAATTGACTGATTCAGGGGCAAACTCACCTCAGACCTGACCATGGATGAAAGGGTATGGTGTTAGAAGCATATCATCCCCTGGATGAGCAGACTGATATGTTAAAGGTCTGGAATTGATAAGTGCCTCAGCACTTATCACCAATAGCACTCAGCACCAATGAATGCTGTTTGTAACTCTTCGTCCGTTACATGTACTGTTCGTGCAAGATTTGCTCCGTCCTCGTACCGCGACACAAGGTGACGAGGATGTCACCGTTCGCGCGAATGATACTGTCCTCATTCGATCAGCACGAGAACGGTACTATTGGTGTGCGATTTGCTCCGTCCTCACGAGATGTTTTCATCATATAAAAATACAACTATTAAAAAAGAGAGCATTCCTGTAGAATTTGTTACTGAACACACATCCAGTTTCAGCCTCTGCCTACACTGTATCTGTACACAATCTATAAAGTCTGTGTGAACAATTTAAGTTTTTGCAGATTATCTAGAGAAACTAATGATGACATCATATCATCATTCATTTATATTCCCAATATAGTCTACATTGTATTGTATATGAATTGTATGCATGATTTGTCAGAAAAGTCTCAACTAGTAGGTTACAAACATCCATGTTATACATGTAGATGTAGATTCAAACTTTGTGAGAAACTGTCTCAGGAAAAAATACTTCTCGTCACTACATGTAGACAATGGATTTAACGTAAATAAGTTCGTGACAAGCATAGCAGTATTGTGATTAGAATGGCAGGATGATATGCCCATAATGGAACCATGGTGGGCCCACCAAGGGAAGACAATCATGTCATGGTGGCTGTAGTTAGCAGATCAGGGTCCACATATGACCGTGGGCGTATTTTCCAGCTACGATGGACGAAGGATATTTGGCTAGGATCTGACTGTACTGTACAACTGTTTATATAGTATAAAAAGTTTCACATAAGAAAAATATTAAAACTTTTAAAATCAGGAGATTAAATTACATGTGTATACCCGTTTGTATGTTATACATTAAATATGGTGTGGGAATTTGATAAGATTCCTGTGAGAAACAACTGTAGTTCACTGTGGCATGGCAATGGGAGACAAGCTAGTTATAGGTTGGCTTCTACTACTTGTATAGTCAACTTCTTACTAACCACTCTGTGTAACATGTTTTAAAAAAGCATTTTGCACCTCACAGAGAAATTGTTCTATGGACCAGAACTGAAAAGCAGCAGTTGATTTACGAGCAGACAATTCTCAGCTTCACAGCAGTTAATTGGTTTACGGTCACCACACCCCTTACCATGACATAGTACCCCATGCTGCCTCATGATTCTCATGAGAGACCTTAGACCATCCTCTTACTGCTTCCTGACTCTCATGGGAGCCCTAGTTCATCCCCTTTCCTTGAGAAGCTGTGTCATAGGTGATTGCCCAGTACCATTCCCTTACTGCCTCCTGGCTCTTGTGAGAAGCAGTGCCATGGGTGATGACCCAGTACCATCCCCTTACTGCCCCATGGCTCTTATGAGAGCCAGTGTTTATGGGTGATCATGACCCTAGTACCATCCCTTGACTGCCTCCTGACTCTTATGAGAAGAAATGCCTTGGATGATGACCAGTACCATTCCCCTTACTGCCTCCTGGCTCTTATGAGAAGCAGTGCCATGGGTGATGGTATACTACCATCCCTTTACTGCCTCCTGGCTCATGAGAAGCAATGCCATAGGTGATGACCCAGTACCATTCCCTTACTGCCTCCTAGCTCTTATGAGAAGCAATGCCGTATGTGATGACCCAGTACCATTCCCTTACTGCCTCCTGGTTCTTATGAGAAGCAATGCCATGGGTGATGGCCCAGTACCATTCCCTTACTGCCTCCTACCTGTTATGAGAACCAGTGCCATGGGTGATGACACAGGACCATTCCTTTGCTGCCTCGTGGCTCTTATGAGAGGCAGTGCCATGGATGATGGCCTACTACCATCCCCTTACTGCCTCCAAGCTCTTATGAGAAGCAATGCCATGGGTGATGACCCAGTACCATTCCTTACTGCCTCCTAGCTGTTATGAGAACCAGTGCCATGGGTGTTGACCCAGGACCATTCCCTTGCTACCTCCTGGCTCTTATGAGAGGCAGTGCCATGGATGATGGCCTACTACCATCCCCTTACTGCCTCCAAGCTCTTATGAGAAGCAATGCCATGGGTGATGACCCAGTACCATCCCCTTACAGCCTCCTGGCTCTTATGAGAAGCAATGCCATGGGTGTTGACCTACATGTAGTACATGCACTATTCTCTTGCTGCCACCAGGGTCTTGTAAGAGGCAGTGTCACGACCCAGTGAGTGAAGTATCAAGAGACTCAGCAAATATATGTATACATATAGATAATAACAAAGTAAAACCGATCTCTGTATGACTAGTTTTGTTTTCTCTTCAGGTGTTGGTCGTCAAAAGTTGGCCTTGGTTCTATTTCATCATCAGGCCCCCCACAATCCTTTGATTGTGGAGAGTGACCAGATACTGACGGATGCCCAGTACAGAGACGTAGGCTGTATGGTGGATGTGGTCTTCTGGCAGAATGAAGGGATGTATATCTGCGACTCGAACACCAGAGCTATGCACAAGCTGGTCAATTTTATCCAGGACAGTTGCCATGAGTTGTAAGGGCATAAGCCACCAGATCGACTTAAATCAGAAGTTGTTAATGTCAAGTCCAGGAGCTGCTGACTAATACGGTCACTGTGAGTTCAAGTCCAGCTCATGCTGCTGGTTTCCTCTCCGGCCGTAAGTGGGAAGGTCTGACAGCAACATGCAGATGGTTGTGGGTTTCCTCCAGGCTACGCCCAGTTTCCTCCCACCATAAAGCTGACCATCCTGGTATGAGTGAAATATTCTTGAGAACGGCCTAAAACACCAATCAAATAAATAAATAAATGTTGAATAAATACTGAAAGGCTAATTAACATTAGACGGAACATGGGATTTGTCAAGAGCACTGGCAACATCTAGAATTACAGCAAATACAGGTAAAACCAATACTCCTCACACTTTCTTGAGTCATATAAAACCTTCATCTCTCGGTCTGCTTTAAACCTATTACCCTCCATCTGGCTTAAGGTATATGAAACCTTTACCCTTCAGGCTTGCTGGAGGCATGTAAAACCTTTATCCTTCAGGTTTGCTTGAGGTATATGAAACCTTTACCTATATGTCTGGTTTAAGGTATATAAAACCTTTACCCCTCTGTCTTGCTCAAGGTATATAAAACCCTTGTCCTTCAGGTTTGCTTGATTTATATAAAACCTCTGTCTGGCTTGAGGAATATAAAACCTGTCCCCTCTGTCTGGCTTAAGGTATATAAAACCTTTACTCACATGTCTAGTTTTAGGTATATAAAACCATTACCGCTCTGCTCTGCCCGGTTTCCTCCCACCATAATGCTGGCCGCCATCGTATAAGTGTAATATTCTTGAGTACGGCATAAAACACCAATGAAATAAATAAATAAACAAATCTTTGTCTGGCTGGAGATACATAAAACCTTTACCCTCCCTATCGTTGGAGGTATATAAACCCTTTACCCCTCTATCTGGCATGGCTATACAGACTATAGATTACCTGTTTAGTTCCAGCTCCTGTCCTTGGTTCATGGTTTTTCTGTCCCCAGGAATCTACATGTACATGTAGATGCTGCCTTTCATGTAAGAGTATATGAACACAGTCTGAAGCAAGTATCAATAAATAAATAGAAACATGTTCAAGATGGTGATTTATAATGACCTGATTTAAGATTTTAATCATAATTACCTGGTAAATGAGCTGTATTTTTATCTTTCTTAATGCCATCTTTGTCTTCTACTGTTTGTTCGCTTTATGATGTGCTCTGTTGTACTAAACACTGTTATGGTATACTGAAATTGTTTAGTTTCAATAATTTTTAACTTTTGACCATAGAGTTTTGGTGAGTTATGTATTGTAAGCCAAGTGTTGCAATGCTTAATAAGTTTTAGATGTATATGTGTATTGTATGTTTGAACAAAATAATTCACCTATAATATTTTTTCCCACAACAAAGAATAATTTTGAAATCTGTATATGTATGGCATTAAACAACAGTTATTTATTTATTTTCTTTTATTTGATTAGTGTTTTACGCTAATCCAGAAATATTTCACCTATCCGACAGAGGCCAGCATTATGGTGGGAGGAAACCGGGCAGAGCCTGGGAGAAACCCACGACCATCCACATGAGAGGAAGCAAGCATGAGCTGGACTTGAACTCACAGCAAGGCTCCTGGGTCATTTTGCTGTGCTGTGCCGTAGTGGTGTGTTATATTTTAGTGGAGATGCGTGTATATATATTTGGTAGTTTTGGTTGCTAAGTGGAAGTACTAATTAGATATTGAACTGATCACAGTATCTGCCTATATGAATACATGTGTGTAGCATACCTTTCTTGGTATCAAATATAAATCACATTTATTGTTAAATACCACGATTGCTTTTATCAGCTATGATGTATTTCTTATTTGTTCTCTTACATTGGCATGTACATGTATAAGGATGTGGTTCTTGCATTTTCAAAGTAATGGTAGAGCTACTAATGAATGTAGCATGCAGAAGTTGTAAAAAAAAAAAAACCAAAAAAAAAAAACATAAGATGCCAATGTTCATCAACACTTAGGCCTATAGGTCACATGAAGATATCGAAAGTCCTGTTATTCCAAAGATCATGCGGCATTATGCAGCCTGCAGAGGTAGGCCTGAATGGAAGTGTTGAGGTAGTATGCAAGGAATTTAATTGCAAGTACTTGTAACATCCATATTAGACTTGTACTTGTATGCCGACAGACATATAAAGTTTTCAATAAACTTTCTTCCTTGAATTATTGCAGATGTAGTTTAGCTTGGTTTTCTTTTCATATATGTTAGTATACTGTGTCGAAAACGGGTCGGATTGCGGCGGAGGAGGGGGAATCCCCGAGGTATACTATGGCATACTATATGTTAGAGCGCGGACTGAACGACACATGGGCTGGTGGATGGGTGAAACAAATTGGCTTGCACATTGTCGGGTGACTGTTCAACGAGGAAGACACGCAGGCACACGCACACACACGCGTTCTGTAATTGCCAAGGACTATCTCTGTTGTCCCTATCTTACAAAACATTGAAGTATACGGTAACAAATAACAACAGTAATAAACAGTATACTATACCATACAGTACACTGTAGTATGGCATGGCATGGTATGGTACAGTATAGTACTGCATATAGTATATAGGCCTATATAGTATAGTATAGTGCAGTATAGTACAGTGTAATATTCCTAAGGGATTCAAACTCATCCACCTCCACAATTCAGCCCGTTTTCGACGCAGTATACTACTGATGTTTATCTAAGAAATATACAAATATATCGTTATTTAAGGATTGACTGCAATATTTTTTAGGTTTATTGGGGTATAAATGAAAAAAAACAAACCGCTCTGCAAACTTTTGAATGACCCGCTACGCTGATTCATACAAAAGGTTGCACAGCAGTTTTTTCGTTTATACCCCAAATAAACCTAAAAAAATATTACAATCAATATGTAATTGTTTAAATTAATTTAAAGAATGTTATCTGATGTTTTTCTTTCATCCCAAATCTTAAGAATTGTTAGTCGATTGTTTTAAGGAAGGAAACGCCGCAGGCTCCTGAATACACATTTTAGGAATGAGATTCTTTGGGTCAGTGAAATTGGTGATCGAAGTTCTACCGTTACTAAGCAACGTCACGCGCCCAGCTAAAGAAACGAGGGAAAGTTAATATCTGCGGGTCATTTCAAAACGAATTGTGAATACCGGTAACTTAATATTTAGACGGTCACATCTGGGAGAAGTTTACGCACATAAGATGTAGAACGAGCGTGTACACAGATGACTTTGCAATGTTGCTTGCAAAGCGAGTGTAGTTGAGACAAATGGAAGATATCTCTTAATCTAAATCTTAGTAAATATCCAAGAACAAGAGTGTGTAATTTAGACAGCAGTTAGAACGTGATTTGATCAAACTGGCTTGTTTTGGCGACATCACTCGCACTCGGCTGTGCATGCCATGCACCCCACTGACTCAAAAGGACTGTTTGGGTCAGTGCCACCGTGTGATCACACTGAGGTGGGCAGGACTGTTTATCAGTCTTAATTCCTCCTAGATTTATCCGCGGAATTTGTACTGATGCGCGTGTTTGTGAATGTGAAAATAATACACATGAAAGTAGAGGGCCTATATTGACAGTGTTCTGTTTGTTATTTTGCATGACATGCATAGTCTCTTTCAGTTTTGTTCTTAGAAAAAGTAGTCCTACGTGGGCGTGGCATTTTTTTCACGGTTTATTGGAGTTTAAGCCACGTCCACTTAGGACTACTTTTTCGAAGAACAGAATTGAAAAAGAGTGAAGGCACGTCTTGTAGAACGACAAACAGAACACTAAAACTATATCTGCTTTCGTCTGTATTATGTTCTAGTCATAAACAAGACCAGCAATACAAATTCTGTGAATAGTCTAAAATGAATTAAGACTGTTCACACACTATTCCCTACCTCAGCATAAGCTTGATCATAAAAACGCAGTGGGTGAGGGAGTGCATATGCATATATGGCCGAGTGCGAGTGCTCGCCAAAACAAGTCAGTTTGATCAAAATCACTTTCCAACTGATGTTTAAAATACACACTATTGTTCTTGGATAACCAGTATGTTTGAATACTAAGATATCATCCATATGTCACAACTACACTTGCTTTGCAACCGTTCCAATCTGAGCTCAACAGTTTGACGTTATAATACATCTACAGTGAACTTTCACATTTCTACGTCACGCAACAATAAGAAACGACGTCATACATACATAGCTTTGACACGACACGGTTTCAGATGAAGAGGGGGACCTCGCATGGAGAAGAAATATAAGCTGTATATGGAGTGGGTGAGTGCTTGGGGTTTAACGTCGTACTCAACAATTTTTCAGTCATATGACGATGGAATCATTAGGGTGCATGTACATGTAATGTGCCTCCTTGTAGCAGGACGGATTTCCACCGCTCTTTTATCTAGTGCTGCTTCACTGAGATGACTTACCGAAGGTAAGTAAGGCGCCCCGCCCGAGCCATTATACTGATACGGGTCAACCAGTCGTTAACTATCCCCTTCATGCTGAACGCCAAGCGAGGAAGTTACAACTTCCACTTTTAATGTCTTAGGTGTGACTCGATCAAGGATTGATCCTGGATCTACCGGTCCCGAGTTTTCTATAAACCACTGCATGTAGACCACGGCAGGCTCTATCACGTCTGTATTTTCGCACAAGACACATGATAAGTGCCCAAGTGCGAGGTGGCAGAACTCTGCCACTTCTCCAAAAAAACAAGGGGCCTAAATATAAGGCTGGTTTGACTGCACTATGGCGACATCAAAACATCAGAGCGAAAGTGACGTGAAGTATGTGGCTAATACATTTATATCTTATTATCTAATATACCAATGCAACATGATGAGCTTGCTACTCGGATTATTGCAATTCATTTCAACACCAATCAGAGGATGCATCTAAGTAGTAATGAACAGGTGCGACCATTGACGTAACCAGCTAACCATTAACAGCAACAAGCAGGCGTATACATTCAAACAATTAATCTGTTGATTTTAACAGTCTGTAGAATGTATTGTTAGAATACAATACTCTGTGAAGTCCGATAGAATATTTATGTTGAATTAATAGGTGTGTCGTATTTAACAGAACAATCTGCGGCAACAGACTTTTTCACCACGGCGAAGGCGAGGCAAATCTGTAGGACATCAGAGCAATATAGAAGCTTCTTAATCATACTAAGCGTTGAATGATTGTGGTTAAACGCCACAAATATTTCACCCGTACCATATCGAACCTGTTTCTTCGAAAACATCTTTTCGACCTACATTTCCCTCTAAATTTGGGGGGCGGGGAATATTATTTGGATTTTATTTACGATAACTTGGGTAACCGTCATAACATGTCATTGTCCTTTTTGCCACCAGTTTTTGATGGAAAGCGACGACGGTAATCTGAGCATGTGACTTGTCTGATCGTAAGTGTCGTGTACAGACGAGTGGTCTGGAACGATTGCTGACCCTCTTGCATCACACTAGGCATGGCTTAATCGGTTTTGAGAGGTTGTACGGTTGGACTGCTGTGAGAGGCGAATGGTCGTGGGTTTTTCTCGAGTTGTGTTCGGTTTCCTCCCATTAGAATGCTAGCCACTGTCGCACAAGTGAAATGTTCTTGAGTGAAAAAAACACCAATCAAATGACAATCTTTATACTAAGCCCGTGGATCACTTTGACTTAAGTCAAAACTTCAGTCATTAAATTTGGTACGTTTCCATTCTGCTTTTTTAAATGAAATTTGTTAAACAATACCTTACCCAAAATTTAGTCAAGAAAAATTTTGAGCTTGTAATATAAAAACAACTATTTTAAAGTGTTTGGAAATTTTGTCTCAACTCTTAAGATCGCTTTGTGATCCTCGGGCCTGGTGTGTACCACGGCCATAATACTCTTAAAATCCATTAGCATGCCCCATTTTGTTAGTGGTGTCGGTTGTTCATTAGACCATGGCCTGCCCGATATCGCAAGACCAAGAGCTAATCTGCCTTTGTAACTTGATTCAGTCCATGCCCGGTACCCGATTCACAAAGCCTTTTAGGAGAGCTTCAAAAATTCTTGTGAAACGCAACATTTGAAACTGTATGTTTGAAATTTTACCGATTTCCTATATCTAAAAACTTACGCCTAAAATCGCTTTGTGAAACTATTCTCGTTATAACAGGTCATATCTGAAGTGTTGACTATGGAGTCTCAGTGTTGACTGTGGGTAACTCGCCTTCAGTTCAAATAAATGGAGCACGTTTCAACCGATGGGGTGAGAAGTAAAGGAGCTGCTGCGACCAATGAGATTGTCCGTCTTAAGTGAGCACCGCTGACCGGAGGCCACACGAACAAAGCTGAAATCAACTAAGTGTGTAAAACGTGTTCCCGTCCACAAGTATATTTCCAATATTGCAGCAGGTAATAACCTAGTCCATGCGATACTTCCAGAAATGCACGCAAGGTCGAATAGAAGTTACATTTTTGTGAAGTGATCAACTTATGGAGCATGCCAATGTAAAATCTTCAGAGCTGGTGGCCAGAATTCTGAAGCACGTATCAACTTCTAAATTTGTGTACAAGGAAGCAGGAACTCTTGTATTCTAGCTGTTCTCCTTTCCGTTATCTCTCTTATTCGTCCCAATGTGATCATATTTCGTTTGCCGCACAAATGAAGGCCTACTCAACATGCTTTGGGTTGTCCCTCCTTCATAATGGTAGGAATGGTTTTGACTTCTTTCGGTCACATCATAATAGGGTTTCCGAGTAGTAGGATCTAGCTGCAGGCCAGATCTAATGTCACCATATTTATAGTGCTGCCTCACTGCAACGACATTTTGAAGACACCAGACCTCACCCATTCACGCTTTATCACTATGATTCAGCACCCAGCATTTTTCGCCGATTTTTAGTGATGACTGCGTTCGGCACTGAATCCACTATGCCACCACAGCCTGTCCGACCTTGGTGAGGTATAAATTACATTTGCACAAGTGAACATTTTTAAGACTTCAATGCATCTCCCGAGATACTTTATAAGCCCACTCAGGTTCACAAATATTTCTTTTCCATTAATCTTGCCAGGATATAAAACTAATAAAACACAAAACGTGAAATTTAGAAGTCTTTCTCAAATATATAAAAAAAAAGAGAAAAGAAGGAAGAGACACTTTTTTATTTTCCAATAACATAATTATTCATGCCAAATATAATGCAGCCAACTGGCTTCCAACTCTGTACAGACTTTTGAGAGAAAGAATTACAGGTCTCCCAAAGATTGGTCCTCCCCTTCCTTTTGCGCAATTGAACTGTTCTTGCCTTAAGCTTACCATAGTTAAAATAGAACACCATCTGTAAGACATGAATCTCTTGGTATAAATAAAGAAAAAAAATGTTCTGAACAAAGGAAATATTTCGCACCCAGACATACGTGGATTTCACCACTGATCAATACTTTACACCTTTACGAAAACTGATGATTAAAAATCGGAAAGGGCTCCAATTCTCTGTCCATGACGGACATGTCCATGGATGTAGACATTTATATAAGCACATTAAAATCGACTAGTACAGTAATTAAAGGAAGAAGAGACAAGTTTTTTCGTTCATTTGACTATCATGAAATGGTGTACAGTCCATCTTTCCTCAGTTTTGTTTTAGTTTTACCAATGTTATCACATTCTTGAGCTTTATACACATGTGAGATGACAAATGAAGATGAGAAGTAAAGGGACCAACACTAGCAGTTTATCTGTACCTGGTCTTACTTGGATGTCATCATTGTGACGAATTCTGCAAAATAAAGATTATTTATACAGTTGTTGAACCAATGAAAATAAGTGACTGACATAGTTAATTATATACACTAATAAATACTGATACATGATGTTCAATTGTGCTTTTGACTAATCTTACATTGAGCATATACATTTCATCAAAATCATTCTTTAAGGAGGAGGCAGGCAACAATCCATGACATGAGATTAACCACTTGAAGCTCTAGGGGATTACAGTCAGAAGGAAAAATGAATCAAGTTAATTTAAATACAATGAAACCATGAACTTCACTTTACAACGCAAATATACAAAGGCAATACAAAAATAAGCAAATTCAAGGTTGTATGGAAGGTGACTAGTTGGAGGATATCAAACAATGGATGCTTCAAGTAGCAGCTTCCATGCCTCCAAAGCTTTGGAACCATAAACAACGCCCACTAAAAAGGTATCAGATGCTATGGCGGCCATTCTGTCTACAGCTGTGCTGTGCATGTCACTACGTTCTACACAGGAAGGGGACGCTCTTAAATCAGCCTACGCATCGTGGGGAACAGGGTTTCTATTTTGACACCATCATTGCCACAAACTCTGAAAATAAATGAAAAAAAAAAAAAAACTGACGATAGCGAACTTGGCATGCAATAAGACTTCACTACATCATAGCAGTATTCAGCAAAGAGAGGCTCCAGCTAGGGCACAATATAACAGCAAACTCGTTATACTCTGGTAAAGGAGCCAACATTGATATATCGTTAAGAATATTCAGGCAAGGGTCTACATGAGGGGTGTGGAAAAACACTGAATTCTGGAACAAGCACACGACAGTAAGGGTCAATGTTATCAGCGGTTAAAAGCAGCTAGTGTTCTAGTTCTATTATATACAGGATAGTACATTCTTCACACAAGCATTCCTTGATTAACTACTTCTGCATATTCCATATACAACACACACACAAGTCTTACCTTCATAATTCACTTGTCCATCCCCATCTATATCAGCTTCCCGAATCATCTCATCAACTTCTTCATCTGTTAATTTTTCACCCAAATTTGTCATAACATGCCGCAACTCTGCTGCACTGATAAATCCATTCCCATCTTTATCAAACACTCGGAATGCTTCTCTGATTTCTTCTTCGCTGTCTGTATCTTTCATTTTTCTTGCCATCATTGTAAGGAATTCTGGGAAATCAATTGTGCCATTGCCTGAAAGTAGAAGTGGACGCCAATATATTATCCTCTAGATACTGCTAAAAGACTTGTACAGACAAGTTTAAGTAGGAGTTGCCTACCTTGCCCAGTAAAGCAGAAATATCCATGCAACCATTCACCGGGGAATATTTTTCACCTTGGCTGCTGTTCAGCAGCAGTGTTTGTCAACTACCTTTTCAAACTTACATGTACATAGAAAATGTGACGTATGTTACAGAAAACAACAAGGTGTACACTGCTTGCACCGACTTGCTAGACATACAATGCTGTCCATTTTCACTTAATCTAAGTGTTGCGACACCAGGGAGTTCAAGCTATGTGACTGTAAACCTTGTATTTCATCAAAGTTCAGAACTTTCATTGATGGCTGAACCTTAACAATGTTGTCTGCTGGTGACTGCTTCTTACACCTTATAAGCTGACAATGCCTCATGATATCACTAGAACCATTTTATGACCCAGGAGTCTCTCACCAATGCGGTCGCTGTGAGCTCAAGTCCAGCTCATGCTGGCGGCCGTACGTGAGAAGGTCTGCCAGCAACCTGCGGATGGTCGTGGGTTCCCCCCCCGGGCTCTGCCCGGTTTCCACCCACCATAATGCTGGCTGCCGTCGTATAAGTGAAATATTCTTGAGTACGGCGTGAAACACCAATCAAAAAAAAAAAAAAAAAAAAAACAAGCAGAGACTATTTCTAGTTGTCAAAAAGCTTTTACTGATAAGATACAAGCTTTTAATGTGATCCTTTGTGTCTGTATTTCAATCCCAATGCAAAAAAATAATTCGCAGGTCAACTGTAGAGCCTCTTTCACAAACGATCCATAGCCGTCTGAGGTATGTTTGCTAAGTGTGCCTTAAACAGGCTACGAAAAAAGTTGACTAAAAAGAGTTCCTTCTGCTGAAAGAACCGGATTTACTCCTACAGGCCTAACACAACAGACCTTGACACAAGGATTAATATGATGTAAATAATTGTTCAATTGAATTTTCAGCGAGATCAGTTTTTTTGATCACTTGAAGTCAAGGGAAAAAAATGATTACCAATTTTGTTTTATGACATACATGTAGGTAACAAGTATATGTTCACCAGATCTGCAATACATAGGTTATGTGCTGTCCATGATAAAATAACAAACAAGCACAATAGTCAACAATTTAACCACCAGTTTCTGCATCTGTCTTTGTTTAGCCAAGACGTCAGGCTTCTATGCGAATTAAATGGCATTAGAGCAAAAAAATATTCATTTCAAAATACTGTTTTAGTGGATCTCAAACCCTTTGGTAAATTTCTAGATAATTTATAAATCTAGATATTTCTAATAAATCAGGATGTTCTCACTTGGCAACATTTGCATTTCGTACCCTAGCTGCCATGTCAGTCACAGTCTGGAATGTCACATCAGAAGTACAATCTATCTGCAAGATGGTTACCCATTTTGATGACCTTGTTTTAAGTTAAAAATTGCCAGCTTAAGTTATTTGCTACCAACTGGAAGCACACTGTACTGGCTTATGGAAAAAATTATTTCTGTGCAGTTTACTGATCGACATTTTGTTCCCCTGAATTCAATTTTAGGCGATAGGTCGATCCGATGTCAATGCCTGAACACGTATTCTTGAAATATTGCTTTGACAATAGATAATTCCTAACAGTTTTAAGCCATGAAAATAATAGCTACAGTGTAGATCAAAGTCCACAACAGAATAAAGCTGACCATAACTCTAATAGAAATAGAAAAAATGGCCCATTGTCAGACCTGGTCTGTGATTTGTCGCCATCAAGCAGCATTCTACCACATTTCAAGTCAGGATAAATGAACGTTAGAAAAAAAACAAAACAGACCAAGAATTCCAGAAAACTGTCCATAGCAGGACAAACCTGCCATAATGATCAAAATAACTCTAAATCCTAACTTGATCTGTAACTTGTTCTCATGGATTAAGGTAATATGACAATTTTGGACAAACATTTGAGGAAAGTCAAAAAAAGATAATAATGAGCATAAAAATTTGGTCAAGAATGGACAAAATGTGAACTTGATCCCTAATCTGTCATGCTTAAGCCATGCACAAAGTTTCAACTCAATATTATGAACCATCTGAAGAATAAAAAATACATATATAAAGCTCTGGGCAAGATATTTCAAATGTAGACAGGCAAGGAAATCTGTAGTCCCTTCCTGTACCGATGGAGGACTAATTAAGAAAATGAGGATTTTTTTCTTTTCCCTAATCTGTGTTGTTCATTTTAATATCGCTGATGTGGACAAGTTTAAATTTTAGAATCAGGTGCCTACTGTATCTCTTTCAGACTTCTAATTCATTATTTAAATGATTTGGGATTTACGCCATATTCAAGAATATTTCACTTATACAACAGCAGCCAGCATTATTGTGGGAGGAAACCAGGAAACACACAGCTATACGCAGACAGCTAGCATACCTTCCTAACTACAGCCAGGGAGGAAGCCAGCATGAGCTGACTTGAACTCACAACAACCGCATTGCTGACAGGCTCCCCTTTACCATGGAGGCCCCTTTTAGTTATTAGATGTGACAAAAAAACAAATGTAGCAGAAACCGAACAACCTTCTTTCCCCCTTCACTGCTATAGACCACTGGGTCAGAGCTGTTGGGAAAGACAAGTGATCCCATATTAACTTCATACAATCCACATATCAGGCATACAAGCAGTGTCAAGAACCTAATTTTCCAAGAGCACAGGACAGGCTAGTCTGCTGTTTGTAGAGAAGAACGGGTTTCATCAAAGAATATATCACAACTGGAGTGATAAGACCCTAACTAACCATCTGCATCTACTTCATTGATCATATCCTGTAACTCCGCTTCTGTTGGATTCTGCCCTAGCGACCTCATGACTGTTCCCAATTCCTTAGTTGTAATGGTCCCATCACCATCCTTGTCAAATAAGGAGAATGCTTCTTTGAATTCTGAAACAGATTTGAAGGAATGATTTTCAATTATATAATGGTGCCTAAAAAAAATAAAAAATTCCTTTCCCAAACTGAACAATTTACATCTACACCAATAACGATGAAATCAAAATTATGTCATCAAAAGATTAGGATAAAAATGCCACATCATTTTAAAAAAGTTTGCAAAATGGAATACTACTGAACAACTGAACAATGAGCTGACAATACAGAGGGCAAGTTTCAATGCTTTTTATGGTTACATTATTTATACTTTAGGACATTTGCATAAAACGAAGCTTCACCTGCTATTTGTTCTTCTGTGAGTTGATCAGCCTGAAACATAAGATAACTGGAATTAGACTTGGAAAATTTTGTTTGATTGGTGTTTTACGCTGTACACTCAAAGAAATTTGACTTCGACTGCAGCCAGCTAATGGTGGGAGGTAACCAGGCACCGCCGAGGGTAAAACCCAGAAACAACGAATTTAAGCTATACACAATCACGTAACTTGGAATGTACCAAATTAAGATCTTAGACCTTCTCTTTGCATTTTTAGAAAAAGGTACTCAAATGGCACTAGTTTACATGATGTTTATTTGGCAGACCTTTATTCAGGTTTGCTTATTTGATTTGGGAGAATCACATGCTTACTTATTACAGCAGGGCATAACTTTCAAGAATCTTCAGCCCTGTGGTATGTGGTGGGTAGGACCCCATAGGACTGAAGTCATTCCTACCTATAGGTAACGGTCAAACCAAATGTATTTTACGGATGCTTCGGTTTTCACGTCATACTTAACAATCTTTCAGTTATGAGGAGTTATTAGATGGTCTTTCCCTGCTCTAACCTCTCAGTGGCGAGTGGCCAGGGAGGCAACAACAGTACCACTTTTAAATCTTTGGTATCACCCGACCAGGTTTAATCTCAGGCCTATTGTTTTCAAGGTGGACACTTCAACCAATAGATCACGGAAGCAGTCATGCCAAACTGAGGCAAAATGCACCTAGCACTACATATCTCCTGTGAACTTTTATCAGGTTCATGCAGGTTAAACTCGGAGACACTTCTTGAAATCCTTCAGACCACAGTGCAAACTGAAGAATGGATTACTTTGAAACTTTACAACCAAAATTTAGGGAAAAGAATTTTGGTAATTTTTGTTTATATATCACATGGTTACGTTATCCGTGGTGTTTAAGCAAGACTGCAGTGGATGTATTGTCAGCTCCATATCTAGCAAAAAACTATGCAAGGTTCTGACCGTAACCTTACATGTAACATGAATTTACTGGCACATGCTGCTTATCTTTAGAGAAGTCAGCAGCTAAACTTTTGGCTATTAAAGAAAGTTGGGCCTACTAGAACCACATTTTCCCACTGTGTGCACGTGCACCTCTTTGTTATGAACACAACACATGCTAGCTTGCGGCATTCATCACAGGTGGTGATGGTTTCATAAGCAAAAATTGGATATTACACACAATACGAAATTCACCCCACCCCCCTGCTTTTTGAAGAAAAAACGGCAAACCTTTTAACAGGCAGCCATGTTTTCCTTTATGATACTCTGTCAATTATATTCCACGATGGAGACTTTCCCCCAAGCTGATAGATGTTCTTTAAGGTTGTGGAGAATAGTCCACTCCAAAAAGGTTAGCGATTGCAAACATTGCTGTCTGTTTTTGCTATGAGTCGTAGACTAGATTACGTCTAATTCATTAGGGTACAGTACATGTAAATTTGAAAATATATCTAACACATTTGTGTCCGTTTCTCTGTGTAACTTGCAACTGCTTTACTTGAAAAAAAAAAAAGAGCCCTACCCAATTTTACAACTAGTGCTTAAGTGTGGATATTTGCTTAAGAAAATCAGCAAGGGGCCAAGTGAAACGGGTTTATGTAGCAGTTTTTGCAGTCATGCGACTCCCGCAAGATACGTCATCAGTTGTCCGGCTATGAATAAACAGGTCGCTTACACAGACCTAGTAGTTCATACATATTCAGGTAGCCAACAGCACACTATAAATGCATTCTCGCATGGAAATGCCTTTGGGGCATCAGGAGTTCATAAATGTTGACCTTAAACGCTAGTTAAAAGATTCAAAACACTGAATATATTTCAGTAAAACTCATTTCCGAAAAAAAAAAACACTTCTTGTGAAATATGCATCTCATTAATTCTATAGGCCTAAAAATAAAATATTGTATGTTTGATGTTACACGATCAAAAGTTACCCTTCAAAAAGGCCCGGAAAGAAATTCTTTTCACGTGTTTTTACAGATGCCAAATTTTTAAATTTTATTTTATTTAATTACTTGGTTTTTTTTTTGTTGCAGATTGTCTGAAATGTCTCTTTCGAGATATAAAATTTCCACTCTCCCTGTTGAACAAAGTTGGCCTGTTAATGCTTCAACGGCTATACCATATCCAATACCCGTACACAGAGATAGGCCCACCTGTGAAGTGTTTTCACCTGTATTCATTTGGATAGCCGTAAAAGTGTTGACACATTTTTAATTACCTTAACGAACTGATGACAAGTGTCATTGTGTTCCCATAGGGAGTCGAGATTTCAAATTTATAACTCATTTTGTGAGGTAATCATGGTAAAATGTTCAAGAAAGTCTTGTAACCATCGCATCTGTCAGCGTCCTACGACAGCAAAATATGGAATTCTTGGTGATCCAATTCTTTTTGCCACGCTATACCTTAAGAACGCACCTAATTTTGAGAAATTGAATTGGTAAGAATTGTGGCTCTGGTTATAACTGATGTGAAATGCTTACAAACACTGACAAACGTGGACACAGGCCTATACCTCCAAGCACAAATCTCTCCAGTTATAGTCTCAGCCGACTTAGGCAGATCCCCTCGTGTAGATTTTGTGAATTAAATTCAGTCATGGACAGATCTTGCTACATCATAATACCTCCCAAAACATGATCAAACGGAAGATTTTTTGTTTTAAACCTATACATTATCAAAAATCCTTAACAGAGCCCCTTTTATGTTTTGTGTTAATCCCATTTCACACCTATCAGAGGCCTCTGAGCCTCTTCTGTTGGCATAAAAAAAATACTGTTCAGGAGATCACAACATTTAAAACAAGGTTAGATGTGTGAACAGCTTTTATCCCTGTCAAAACTCTGCTAGGGAGCATGTAGCTGGGAATATACTGGTATAATTTCCTAAACTGTCACTGATATCACCACTGCCAGATGCTTTGGTGGGTAGAAAATGTGTCTGCTTATTGATCCATTGTTGTATGCTTGTGGAAACCAAGTGGAAACAATGCTAGTGACAATGGAAAGGGCAGGTAAATTTTAGATGCAGCAAAGTTCACATAATAAGACAAAGCTGATCGGTTCCATCCTTTAATCTTCATGCAACACAACATGACTTTGGCCCTCTTCCTGGGGTATAAATGTTTCAGAGTAAATTAGGTCAAACCTGGTGATCTGAGCTCAGGCTCACTTGGGTGCTTACAGTCTTCATACTTTTAGTCAAGCAGGAACATTAAATGATGCATTGAGGGCAGAATAAATGTTTGATCCTTCACATGAAGAAGAAACCCCCAAAATTTCACAAAGTTTAAATAAAATTAGAAAATTTAGGAGAATAAAAAGATTTCTTATGCTAGATTTTATTTTGAGAATTGCCAAATACTGGGTGACATAATTTAGTACTGCGTTCTGATCCATGTTGAGGAAGTTGAATTGTGATCAATCATTTGAAAAGGATTCTACAATTGCTCTTCCCTTCTACAAATAAAAGAAAATAAAAAAAAAATAGTAAAGACCTACCTACCCTCTTGTTATACAGGGTTATAACATCAAGCATGAAATACTTTAATTTCGACCTGGGGTAGGTAGATATTCAAAAATTTAAAAAAAACTCAATGTGGCACTATTACACGGCAGTTAGACCGAAAAACTCAACTCAATATTTCTGATAGGGTAGTTAACATTTTGGCATCTATGAACCCCTGCACATGTACTTTTCTACTGTTTAAGTATTTATATGAAAAGTTAGAATAAAACCTTAACTGAGGTATATTGACATGAGGCTGTATTTCACCAGTTTGGGACAGTCTGTAAAGTATGATCAGATTCTGAACTTCTTGATCCCCATCATAAGCATCTTGTACAAATGCCTTGCCCCCCTTCCCATGTATGAAGTACGCAAGATGCATAAAAAGAGTGTAACATGTAAAGAGTGACCACAAGACACTGATACAGTCAACAGCATTATATCAAGGCTGTGTATACAGATTCTGATTTGCACATGCCGACCTAACAGGACATTTCAATGCCTAAACCAGTGAGGTCATACCAGACTTTAGCCATATGATCTTACAATGCACTATCATAATTTTGGAGAGAGGTACTGCTCTGTTTTATGCTTCCCTCATATTAAGGCATTGATTGTTGTGTTTTCAACTTCATTCCAAAGCTTCTGAAATTTGTCATAGCACTTCTGCTTTTTCACTTCTGGATTCGTTTTCATATAAGCACTCCACAGTTTCTGGTACCCTCTCCAGTTCTGATCAGAGAGGACTAAAAAAGTTTAGCCAAAACCAAGGGCCATTCACTGACAAGCATCAGCGACACCTTGTTCGGGATGTTGCTGTACAACGCAGAGCAAATATTACTAATCAATACAACATTGCATATTGTACTTATACATTTACTTCTTTTTTCTTTTGTTTCGTACGTACGATAGATGACAAACCCAGGGCCTAATCTGGCCTCAGAAGGGCAGGGGGTGGAACCCCTAGTGAAAGGCACATCACTGTTGAATATTTCAATTCTCATACATTTTTAAGGACCTTGGTTCCTACGGTTGACCTCCACCCCACCTACCTAGCTTGAAAATTCAGTCTAAGAATGGCTTGTATTTACTGGAAAATGGAGAACATAGCTATTCTAGGCCCCAGGCCATCATTACAAAGTTGTTTGTTGAGGGTTACAAACCCTGGTCGGCTTTTTTTTTTGAAAGTAAATTGAAAGCAATTCCCGGCCAGCATAATCTGAATACTATCTCAAATACTGCGGGTCCAATTTTAGTTACTTGTATCTGGGTGTATGTTTCCGATTTTAAATCCTCTTTAAAACCTTTGCTGTTTTCATAACCAAGTTTTTTCACACTGAAGTCAAATATTCCTTCTTGATTCTGGAACCAACATTAAATTTCAGTAAATTTACGAACTTTAAACCTAAACAACTGAAGTTGAAAGGCATCCATTGCTTTCGCCACTGTGGCAAAGGGACGTCACTTTGCTTTCGCCACACAGAAATTATACTCGCCATAACTAATTTGGAGAATGGCTAGCCACTAAATAGATAATCCGAGTCTTATAATGAATTTGGGCTGTTTCTTGTTTAATTATTTTTTTTGGATGCAAAGGGCACTTCGAGGGAACGCCAGCGTCTGGTAATTGGACACTGAGAAGCCCTGAAACCCCATCTGTACGCCACTTGTATGTGAAGCATGCATCCCCCATTCTGGATCCCCCTTATTAACACACATACTTCATGGATGGCCCCTTACCATTTGCCAGTTATCACATTGTTGTCGCTGCTCTGTTTTCCTTTTTTTTTTATGCTCTACGTCTTAATTATATTATATTATATATCATTTGTGGATAACTGACAATTTCGAAGATAGTGAAAACTTGTTGGTGAAGCAACATGGTTAGAACCGTCAGCACTACAAACTTGTTCATTTACAAATATCATTGTCCCTCAGTGTGGTCCGTGAAGAAAATTCGGTTCCCCTGTGTGTCACAGGTGAAAGGAGACCTGCAAGGACATGCCACCTCACATTTCAGGAGGTTGCACGGTTAAGTCAAACACAAGCAAGGCTATCGTCCTGTGAAGATCAAGACGCTGTGATGAGAACACATGGATTTACTCTATGAATTGACTGGAGCATGCAACCCAAAGACACAGAAATGCTCAGAAAGTTTTAATCTTGTAGACATACATATACCAGGTTAGTGCTTCCTATAATTTATTTCTAGAGCTTTCTGGCAGGAAGTTTAAATGCCACCAATTTCATGTGAGCAGTGGGTGAAACTGACCTGCTCGATTCGTTAGGACATTGTTCAATCAGGCGTCACCTTAGAGTTAAAAGTCAGTGCACTCTTATGATAAAACATAAAGCATCAATATTCACGTGACCAAAATAGCTCCTTAACATTACCACTCTCCTGAATGATTCTACTGACTGGGAATCCCGGATACAAGAAGTTGTTTAGCTGGGACATCAAGAGTTGTCTACCCTATCAGATCCCTTGGTTGCACTGCTGTGTGTGCTTATCTGTGGTTTTAACCTGCCGTAAGAATAATTATCATTTTGTCGCTTCAAAACAAGAGAAAAAATAGATCCACCGCCACCAGATGTAAAACATAAATTACTACTCATTCTTTTCCCTGATGTTTTGCCACTGCAAGCAAGGAGGCACCGATAACCATAGTTATTTCTTACATATATACATGTAACTCATACAGTACGCAGAAGGCTTAAACAGCGTTCTGTTCAAATGTAATTGCTGACCTTGCATGCAGGGAGTGGTGAACAACTATGTACGGCACACATTTACGTACCACGTCACTATCAACTTCAGTATGACTAAAACATACAATATTGACACTGGAGGGGCTAAACGCCGCTCACTGAAACCATCGTAACGGCTTTCGGCGGGATGAAGAAGTTTGTGATATTTCAAGAAAACATCTTCCTTGTGCAGAAAAATAATCTTCCCTGAGGGCAAATAAACACTGTATGACCACAATAACATGGAATGTATTTCATGATGTCCCACTGTGATCACTTACCATGATGGATTGAAGATTTGATCGCCGGCTTCTCTTCTGCTTCTCCTGCCTTCAGATG
This sequence comes from Liolophura sinensis, assembly GCF_032854445.1. Classification (NCBI taxonomy): domain Eukaryota; kingdom Metazoa; phylum Mollusca; class Polyplacophora; order Chitonida; family Chitonidae; genus Liolophura; species Liolophura sinensis. Next base: position 9,438,321 of record NC_088300.1, on the reverse strand, counting down.
AGTGCTTGTCTCAGCGCTATTCCTACGCTGTGACCACCGTTATTTCCGCGTGCGCCGGGGATTTCTATCACTTACAGTTGTTTTCGGCTGTACTACCTATAGTGTATGACAAATTTCTTTCGCTAACTACCTACAAGGGATGCAAACCTATGATGTTAACGTTTGGCTATCAGGACTATTTTCCGACTGACCAAAATCGCCCTTTTGATGCTGTGCTGATGGGATGCGAACGAGACGGAATCAACAATGCATCGTTCTGTAACAGTTCTTCCCATTGGCTGGCCGACACCTGCAATGCGACAGCCTCCGCTGCAGAGGGATCGTGTTTGCTTTTAGCGCGGAACTGACTCAGGGGTAGGCTGCAAGTTCTTGTCGCCATGATATGAACTAATGACAATGTAAACACACACTGTGTAAGCCGACGATTAATGTTTCAGTCATTCAACTTCGAGTTATACATAGTTTAATCCAACTCTGGTGTGTCTAATCTTTGTGGAGTCGCTGCCTCATCGTTAACTTCCAGTGCGCGCAGCCACACCCAGAGGCCAGATTGCTGTTGTTTTTTTTTTCCTTTTTTTGGTGTGCATTTTGTTATCTCAGACTGATAAATGGGAACAAAATATGTAGTCTATTGAATAAATTTTTATGCACTTCCTGTTTAATCTATAATATCATTATTATACGGAGACTTGGGGAAGGGTTTAGGCCCTTCTGTTTACACAGAAATATTGAACTTACATTAGGTCAGCATTCTCCCCACTATCATACCCAGCCCTTTCCCTGCCCATGATGGCATAGCAGAGGGGCAGGTGCACGAGTTTGCATGGTGACAACGTACCGCGCATACATGTAATTATGTATTGTGGTGGCTCTTGCAGTCCTGCAACCAGGTGGTCACGATTTGGGGGTGGGGGTTGGGGAGGGGAGCAGCTGATCCAGGGGAATTCCAGCAAGAAGAACTCTTAGAAACATTTAAGTCGATTACCAGCATATATTTTGTTTATTTACTTGTTTTAAGGGTAAGTACAAATTTTTTGAAAAATATAAAGTTAAAAAAAAAGTGTCCGTGCTAATACCCTTTTGCTTTCCATATATAAGGCTATGCTTGATTCCTTGTTTCCCATTACCCTCAAGCACGTTATTGTACCTCTGCACTAATTTCATTTTTTGCCAGAAACTAACCCAGAAGCTAACTCAGAAGCTGATATAATCATGAAATAAGGTAATTAAAACTTAAAATTATTCTGCCCATTGCACAATCTTTTCAAAATATTTTGATTTACAAGTTTCATTTTGGCACAAAAGTGATGACGATTGTCAATTTCCTTCTTGCATGATGTGATAAACCTGAGATATTCTTGGAAACAGTGTTATTCCCAAGATAAAATAAGTAAATAAATGCTTTGAAATGTGCATTCATGTACAAGGAGTACTTTACTTTCTCATCTGTCTGTTAAATGATATTTGTTTGTAATTCTATTACACAATTTCAATTTCAAACCCAGCCTTGGACGGCACATTTGTACATTCGTGTCCACTCACTGTTTGTGAGGCCTTACTGACAGGAGGCATAAGGAATGGACAACTCCTATGTGGCCATAAGGGCAGTGTAATGTTTATCAAAGGACACTTTTTTTCCAATAACAAGGTTTGGGTAAGTATCTCACATGTAACAAAGTTCTCAGTAATTTGCCGAAGGTTGGTGAGTTACTTCAGACACTTCCTCCAGTCATAAAGCTGACCATTGTGCTTGTCTGGTTTGATCATTGTGGTGGCCTGTTTGATCATTGTGGTGGCTGGTTTGATCATTGTGGTGGCTGGTTTGATCATTGTGGTAGTCTGGTTTGATCATTGTGCTTGTCTAGTTTGATCATTGTGCTGGTAGCATGATCTGATTTTGTCACGGTGCTGCTTAACTTTTAACTTTTAATACACTTTTGAACATCTGGCCTCTGGTTTGATCAGTGTGCTAGTAGTTTCATCATTGTGCTGGTCTGGTTTGGTCATTGTACTGGTCTTCTTTGATCATTGTTGTGGCCTGGTTTGATCAATGTGACCATCTGGTTTTATCATTGTGCTGGTCTAATTTGATCATTGTGGCCAGCTGGTTTGATCAGTGTGCTGTCTGCTATGATCATTGTGTAAATCTGGTTAGATGCTTGTGATCGTCTGATTTGATCACTGTCATGGCCTGGTTTGATCATTATGCTGGGTTGGTTTGATCATTGTGGTGGTTAGGGTTGATTATTGTGGTGGTCTGGTTTGATCATTGTGCTGGTTTGGTTTGATCATTGTGCTGGTGAGGTTTGGACTGACTTCAGTGATACGGTGAATTCTGTACAAGTACAACTTAAAGCATCAATCAAATAAACGTAAATCGGAGTAATACGTGTACGTCTATTTATTTTCATCCAAGACACAGGCAAATCTGTTTTTATACATACAACCTGTACAATTTATGTTCACCCATTTATGCCTTCCGTTATATATATATATATATATATATATATATATATCAGCCATAACTGATTCAACATTACCTAGGCCGTATCGAAAGGGCTACAAATCGCAGTGCCTTATAATAATATTGTGTTCTGGATAATTTGCGTATTACATGTGGACTAAGGCGAACTGCTTCAGCACATGGTAGATGGGAAAAGCCGAATTTTTATCTGATACTAGTTTTGTATGTGTAAATAATTTCTGGGTATCTTTGCAGGGGAGAAAGGGATACTACTTTTGTATGTGTAAATTATATCTGGGTATCTTTCGTGGAAAAAAGGGATACTTGTTTGGTATATGTAAATAATATCTAGTTGTCTTTGCGTGGGGCATGGGGCCACTAGTTTCGTCAGTGTGATACCTGGTTGTCTGTGTTGGACACGGGGATACTGTTTCTTGTGTAAATGATATCTGGTTGGCTTTGAATGGGACAGAAGGAGACTGGTTTTGTAGGTGTAACTGATATCTCGTCGACAGTACAAGGGACAGAAGGATACAGAAAAGTGTTTCCACACAACCATGCAACCATGTATAAAGCTACAAAGTTACATAAAATTTTGATCCATGAAGTATTTCGAATATATGCCTATAAAGGTTCTTTAAGGATGTTTTCGGGTGTGAAATATGATGTGAAGCTCATCGTGATTTAAGTGCAATGTGTGTGAGAGATGATTCATGAAACAGTAGATTTGGGTGGTCATGTTTATACATCAATCTTGTTAAATGAGTTACTGATAAATGGCGATGGATTGATGATAATTGAATTATGATTGTGCATTGCATGGTATACGTGTTCGGAAGTCATCTGTTCATTGCCCCTTAGCAACGTGATGACCGTCAGCAACCATGCCACCATGGGTAATCTGAAAGGTGTATATGAGTGTTATATGTGTGTGTGTGTGGGGGGGGGGGGGGGGGGGAGGGGCTAATCTGCATGGGATTCACATCATGGGTCAATGAACCCCACTGTGCTTTTGGGCATGACTAGGACGTGGCGCGAATAAGTGATCATGCATAGCTGTAATTACCCCCTTTTGGGATCGAACGCTCGCCCTGGGATTCATTATTACAACCTTGTGCGTGGGAATCAGCCTTGGTTTTGCTTTGTGTGATCCTTGTATGAATTAAGGACGGTTTGAGCTCCCATTGTAACTATCTCTAACTGAATTTTAAGGTTCATTCCATTCCTTCAGCAACATGTTGAATACTTTAATAATTTTTGTTTATGGTGCATCTATTGTATATATCCCGCTACATGTGTCAACATGTTCCTTTCCAGCACCAACATTTATACTCTCTCTGCATTTATTCCCATGTACCTAACGGAAAATAAGATGGATTTAATTCATTCATTAATGAATACAATCGGATATTAAACCGGATTAGTCCTACAGCCGGTTGGTTATGTGATGTCGAAACGTGTACTAAATCACATCGCTTTATACCCACTTTGTAGTTGACCGTACATGTATAGTTGTCTTTTATGCCATCTATATTGTGTGTTTCCTTTTTTTTTTTTCAGACGCGGCGTTTGCCTTGTTGAGAAAATTTTATCAGTGTAATATTTTACTAGAACGAAGCTGTTGTTGAATCAGTAATTGGGCAGCGAAATCGATCCGTGGGATTTCTGGGCACGTGACTGTGTATATCGATCTCGAGTATCACGTGACCGTAATCAAACCAGCTGATGGACGAAGCTCTGATGAATTACCCGTTAAGTGAACTCGACATCAGCAAACGGTCATCTCACTATAGAAGCCGCCGTGCAGCAGCCAGACCTTGTATTTGTACATATAAGGTATTGCGCTTAGCCGCATAACCATATATGGGCTTATCCATTAGTATGCTGGCGTTGAGTCTCAACAGACTGTTCAAGGTCTCCGCGATCAACTGCTTTGCAGCCGCATATAGCTTGTTTAGGCTTGTTCTTCGTGATAAAGAATACATGTTCTCATTCAGATCTGCAATCCTATAATCCAGCATCGTCTACACGTCTTTGTTTTGTGAAACAAACTTGGTTGTCCAAACCCAGTGTGCCATGAATAATGTACTTCGGTTAGGCACATGTAGAGTACAAAGCAATGCTTTTGTTTTGCATAGATTTGTGTAATCTTTAACCCACTAGACCATTGGATAGAATCGTTACTACAACTATATCCATCCTCTTCGTGAAATATTAAGAGAAACTAAATCGGAGATTTTTGGCAAAAAATCCATATTTGAAAACCAAATGAAATTTTCTGAACCTGGTGCTTACCAAGAATAGCTGAAATTATTACCTTTCAGTAAATACCAGACCCGTGCCTGTACTACATGTATTTATATAGTGTTACAATTATTCTAAAGTTACAATGCTACCTGCTTTTTAAAATTAGGAACTTTTTTACCTTGCATAGACGAGGCTGATTCTGGTAAAAGATAATTATTTGGGCCATTCTAAAACAATAGTATACATTAGATTAGATTTGCACTGGTCGATTTCATGCCAAAAAGCTCTGGTAATGTCTGGCACATTAAAATGGAAAATGAATGCTATGGCAGAGACCTATATGATAATGACGATAGGTCGACATGTAGGTTGGTGAAGAATTGCAGCAAGATTTCCTTTGCTTTTGATTATATGCCACAATAGCTAATGGTAATGCAGGTTAATATAAGGTCCCCATTATAATCAATATACACGTGGAATCAACTGTTACAGTGCCGTAGTGAAGCGGCAGATCTTCACAGCTGTGTTAGGTAGCCTTCAGCAAAGAAAGTTTCCTTTTAAATTTACTACGCTCAGAACATTAATCTGTTATCTAAGTGATGCCAGAATGTATTCTGCTATTGCAACAGAATATTCTCTTGAACATAACACATATTCTTGTAATCAACATCAAGATTATTAAACTGACGGGATGTTATGTTGAATATGACAATATTGTTATAATAACTGAATACATTCTTACATCACTCAGACAACAGACTTTGTTTAAATTATCAGATTAATTTTTGAAGTGTAGTCCCCTATCTGTAAGGAACTATAGGTTTAAGCCTATTCTGTTTGTCTCTTAGTCTGTCCGGCGTCACGGATCAGTTTTCCAAACTTATTTCCACAACGGTTCAGTGTAAATATACAACTCCAACGTGACACATACACCTTACCATGTAGACTTCGAGATCATGTTTCGTCGGGTCGTATTTCTCCAAGTTCGACGAAGTCCATCACCTTCCATCACCAAAGGCTCCAAGTTCGACGAAGTCATGGTCCTTTTTGTTCTGTTATTGGACAAGCAGTTTTGCGGACTTGTTCAAGTGGTTTGTAGTATTGACAGCCCAAGTTCTGAGCCGCTTCGTCTATTTCAGTAAACTTATGATAATTTTTTGATGTTCTGAACTTGATTTATATATCTATTCTATATTATTCTGAAGGGTGTATCCAATAAAGAAAACATGTATTACTATCAGGTTTAGGGTTGGGGTTTCGAATTACCTGAGGCTATATCACGCATTCCACTGTCGTATACTGTGTTTGGTATATGAAGTTTTCGTGCAGTTAGGTGTGATTGTAACTAAACAGTGCAACTAAAGTAAGTTCAACCCCAAAACGTTTGATATGTCCCAGATCACAGTGAAATTTTGCACACACCATCCCAGTAATCCGGCGGACGTGGTATATCAAGGATTGACGTGCAGGTGCAATTGTGCCCTAATGGGCATGCGCAAACTGAAAATCGGTCGATTTTGGAAATTTCACAAAAGGAGTCAACCAGACTTTTCAACGGCAGTTCTTTATTTTATCACAGAATTCCAATCATTTTCACTCGATGACCAGTAATTATCAATATCGTGTGTATCCGCGACGAGATTGTATCGCTTTTCGACAACGCGCTCGCTTTGTGTTGATGAGGCGTGCGATCCGACATTGTGGAATGGTTCACCACTCTTCCTGAAGATGGCGTCTGAAATCGTCACGAGTGGACGCCATCCCAACTCGACGACAGACTGGTTGTTTCAACTGATCCCAAAGATGGTCGATGTGGTTGAGATCCTGAGAACACGCGGGCCACTGGATCCGGTCAATACCCTCAGTTTAAAAGAAGTCATTCACAATCCTTGCACGTTATGGACGCGCATTGTCGTCCATGAAAACAAATTCATCTCCAACGGCGGCTGCGTAGGGCAAAACATGCGGCCTGAGAACTTGAGCAACTTAGCCAACAGCGTTCAAGTTTCCCTCAACAGGAACCAGATCGGTCTTGCCTGTCATACTGATGCCTGCCCAGACCATTACGCTTCCATTACCGAAGGCCCTTGCTGGCTGCACGCATCACTCTGCATGCTGTTCACCCTGCCGACGCCACACACGCCTCCTAGAGTCAACGTGACGGAGACAAACGCGTTTCGTCCGTGAAAAGAAAGTTGCCCCATTGCCGTATAGTCCATCGAACGTGATTTGTCGCCCACTGCAGACGCCCTAATTTATGACGGCGGAGCAACAAGGCTTTCTTCACCAACCGCCTGGGACGTACTCCGACGCCTTTTAGACACCCCCTGATGGTTTGGGCACTCAACCGCCTCGCCCCGACACCAGCATGATGAACCTCTGGTGCTGAAATTCAAAATGGATGTTAAGTGACATGACGAGCAAGTTGAATCCGCGCTAGAGTCGAAAATGGCATTGGTTTTTTTTGTGTGTGACACACTCAGACCCTTATACCTGATGTTCTGTCCTTGACATCTCCTGATGCGAGAAACATCGCTCGCAATTTCGAATGGCGTTTGGTGTCACCCCCATTCCACGTGCATCCTGTTTTACAGGGGTGTTAACCTCTAAAAGGCCAATTGCAATCGCCCTGTCCGTATTGCATAATCGAGGCATGGTAAACAAGTCACAAAACGTGCAACTTTGATTGTCCAAGACTTGTGGACAGTAATGTGGGCGATTCAGGTCCGAGAACCTTTTATTGAGACCTGATGCAGGTCATGTTTAACCGCATGAATTTCTTGTGGTGTGTGTCATGTCCTTCATGCCCACCCGCACGAATATTTCAGGAAAGGTAACACGAATTCTCTGATGAAATCAAAATTTGGCGGTGACAAATCTGGTTGACTGTTGTAAAATTTTCAAAATTGACCGATTTTCAGTTTGCGCATGCCCATTAGCGCACAATTGCACCTGCACGTTATACCTTGATATACCATGTCCGCCGGATTACTGGGATGGTGTGTGCAAAATTTCATTGCAATGTGGTACATCTCAAGGGAGATATCGAACAACGTTTTGGGGGGAACTTAATTTTGTTGCACTGTATATATGCTCATATATGCCAGCAAGGGCTACATTTTACGTGTCGCATCTCTATATGATAACTGAGAAACTATCCAAAATGGGACAGCATCGCAGATTGTGAAACACGACTATAAAAATACGAAGAAAAGCAGTGTTTAATAAGTGCATAAAAAGAAACACACTGACCAATAATTCGTTTCTCGAATGTAATTATTTTTTGACAGTGATACATATACGCTTTATTGGGAAGACGAGCGGTGGCTGCAACTCTGAGACCGGTTACCATTGTGCCACGGGCCTGTACTAATATCAGTAATATACTGAAGTCGAGGAAATGAGGAAATTACATGTGCTGTGACATTTTAGTTCACTTTATCTCTGGAATACCACATAGAGAAATGGACAGGATTGTAAATGTCATCTGACACTTCAGTAACTGTACCACAGATACTCTGTACATGGGATGTATATATACATTTCAGCACGTATTCCATACCCTCGGTATTTCAAGTACGCTGAACATCATCTCTACAACCCATATGTTAGTGTTACGTTGTTTTATTAGCTTGTATGCACGTTTGCCTAGTGGCAGGGCATAATATTTGTGCAGAGGAAACCTATATACATATCGAATTCTTGAACAGATTCACAAAATGTATACGGAAGCACGGATATTGCTGGAAGGGTTAAGAAGTTGATGTGGACGGCTTGTGGAATTGACATTGTCTTATAGTCGAAGTTTGATTTATTGATTAAAGGACAGGCGTCGTTATATAGACTTAGAAACAAAAGGCTAGAGAATTAATTATTTGCTCATTTCCTACTGTGGTTAATGAGAAATGCTCAAAATACCGAGAAAAACGATTCACATGACTCTCTGTATACGATTAATATTATTTAATGACACATCTTTCTGTCTTGTCTCTTGGCACATTCTTATCTTCCCAGTGGATCGCCAGAATATAATACAGTCGCCAAGTTTGCACAAACAGGCGCGTTTTAATGTGCTGCACGCAGGCTGCGAGGTGCTCGGATGGTTATACAAATACCTTTCGTGGTGTCTTGAATTGTCTATACTGGGCTCGATAGCTGTCATTTTGTTGGAAATGGTAAATCGACAGATGAGAACAAATTAAGACTCATCGACAAGCCTGAATTAAGGAAATTATTAATTAGCAGAGCTTCTGCAGTGAGATAATAGGCCGAATTATCGGGTGTTTGTACGCAGAATGTGTTCTAAATGGAAGCATTTTATGTAGGATACTGCCAGAGGTCTCTCCTTTTTTTTTTTTTCATTCAGTCATGTTACACTGATAGATTAGACTTTATGTGTCAAGCTGTGGGCGCCCAGTGAACTTAATACTTACCGTAGTCAAACAGCAAAAAAAAAAAAAAAAAAAAAAATCCCTGTTGATCATTGCGGATTATATTGATTACAGACAGCTATTTCTGTATAAAATATATCTCAGTACTTAAAATGCATTACGCTGTTCGTTTTCCCAGCTCCTTGAGGACAAAAATTTCGAGCAAAAATATTTGTTCACATAATTGACACAAAATTGTTACTGTAGCGCGCTACTTGTATGTAATCTTGGCCTTTAACCATTTTGACTACTTGCAGACCCAGTTATCGTCGAAATGACCTATAGGATATTTATCACATTTCGTCGCGTTTTATCACATTCGCCATGTTGCAGCATACCTGCATGTAGGCCTCCTGTATAATTGTACATTTTTGAGCTCATTCGTCCGTGTTGGTTGTATTAAAGTGTATTGATCTGAGTCGCTAACATCCTGTGATCAATTCCCGTGCACCTGTATTGATAATATACCTGTAGTGAGGAGGCTATGCACTTGGACTGATCCTGATCACCACTGTTGACCACACACCCCTTTAATAGCCACAGTCATCCATACTGATTACGTCCGCTCGAACTGATCACAGCCACATTTTTGGAAACATTGACATGTGATTACTACAACCTTACTGTTACATTTTCAACCTAATCGTAGATAAATACATCCGGGGATCTTCTCTGGCCAATCTGTTACTCTAGTTTTACAGCTGCTTGCGACAACGCGCGTAATCTTCATGTCGTCTTTCGATGATCCAGTCCCTCGTTAAGAGATTGGTCTATGCAGGTTAAAACATAAGTTGGCTTCTCCATGGCTTTCTAATTATGCACGATATGACGTCTCTTGGTGTTCAGCCAGTTCAGGTAGTTTTCAGGTGGTGCTAGGGTGGCGTACATGTAGTTTCCAAGAATTGTTCGAGATGATTCAGCTAGAGTGGGTGGTGTTCAGGAACGGTAGTGATCGGGTGGATTCAGGACGTGTTCCAGTAGTATTCAAGTCGTGTTGGCGGTTAAGTGGCTTTCCCGTGGTGTTCAGGTAGCGCTCTTCTTCTGTTGCTCCGGCGATGTTTAGGCTGTGTTAGATATATTTCAGCGTAGTGTTCTGGCGGTGTTCTCGTCTCGTAGTGTTCGAGTGGGTTCAACTAGTTTTCACGTTACGTTATCTAAACGTTCAGATGGTGTTTGGTTGGGTTCACGTAATGCTTAGCGTTTGCTTAGGTTGCGTTCAGGTGGTGTTCAGGTGATATTCTGGTGGCGTCCAGGTAGTGTTCCAGAGGGTTCAGGTAGAGCTCGTGTGGATTTAAGTGGTGTTCAGGTAGTGTTTTGGTGATGTTCGTTCGCTGCTCGGGTAATGTCTAGGTAATGTTCAAGTAGAATCCGAGAGGATTCAGGTGGTCTTCAAACAGTGAACACTACAATGCATGATGGAAGATGTGAAAAAGTGCAGAGAGAAGGTATTGTTCAAATTTCAATGAGCTTTTCACAGCTGTGTGTTTCTCATTACGGAACAGCCCGGATAGCACAGTTGGTAGAGTGTCCGCTTCGGGATCGGGAGATCCAGGATCAATCCTTGATCGAGTCACACCTAAGACTTTAAAAGAGGAAGTTGTAACTTCCTCGCTTGGCGTTCAGCATGAAGGGGATAGTGCAACGACTGGTGAACTCGTATCAGTATAATGGCTCTGGCGGGGCGCCTTACTTGCCTTCGGTAAGTCGTCTCAGTGAAGCAGCACTAAATAAAAGAGCGATGGAAATCTGTCCTGCAACAAGGAGGCACAGTATAGGTACATGCACCCTAAGGATTCTTTCGTCGTCATATGACTGAAAAATTGTTCAGTATGACGTTAAACCCCAAGCAGTCACTCACTCACTCTCATTACGTGACTACATGCATGTGCTGTACATCTTAAGTCCTTGTAACTGGAGCAAAGATCAACCTGCTTGTGGAACGTTTCTTCTAAGTAAAATACATGTATGTATGAACTCGTATGTGGCATGGTGTCGGACGATCATTTTTTTTAATTTAAATCTGTCTCTCCCTGGAATACGGCTTGGTTTCCGATGCATTTCGTGAGGGTGTCGTACAGACTGTTAACTTCTATCGGAAAACAAATGCGACAATAGAAGCCTTAAACCATAATTGGATTTATCGAATTTACGTCAGTTACACCAGGCAACAAATTAAAGTAACAAAAAGTTTTATTCCGAAGGCAAATATAAATTTAAGACATAGAACAAACACTCCGACTGTCGTGAAATGATAAATGAATAAAATGATCCAAGAAATCTGGACACAATGTGAATCGTTTTTTTGTTCCGACACCACCAATGTGACGTCCTTTTCGTAAAGAGTGGGGCGTTTAAATAACCCCGCCTGTGTCAAGCAATGGTCGAGATCAGAGATGTCATTTTCCTGGCAGAATGGCCTAACAGGAAGTCATGTTCACAACGATGTCATCTCTTGACCTGTGAAAATAAAAGCGACGTTATCGTTTATATTAAAAACCTAGATTAAACGTTAACTGGTGAAATGCCAGCGAATATAAGTACGCCGAAACACGGTGATGAATTCCCTGTAATACATGTACATATTGCCTTTTGTAGAGATGGTATCTATGTCATGCACATGGTCTGGGTATGAAGGCTACATATAATGTCTACGGACTACACGCTTTGTTTGTTGACAACATTTACTGCTTTCAAAACCTATATCTGAAACTTATTTTCCAGCATTTCTGCTAAAACTTGAAGTTTCAGGTGGACAATTTTACACTCCATTTCACGATTGCGTCATTACATACTGGAAGATGATATCCATATATTTTATTTAAAGGGAAAAGATTTAAAGAATTTGTGATATGTAGTTACAAACTGGTATACATGTAGCTTGACATTAAGACACGTACGATTAATCCCGCATCGGTAAGCATTAAGCCCAGCGTACACGGGCAACATTTATTGTCGAAAATGGGATTTTCAGATCTCGGTTTCACATGATCCTGAATATCGGTTACCTGCACACGTGCAACATTTGTTGTCCAGTTTTGAAGATTCCAGCGGCGAAAGACGGTCACATGATACGTTTAACGTCATATGACCCAAAAACGTTGCGTCACAGCTTCCGTTTTGTATGTACTCCATAGACGCCGAGTGGTTGATGTAGGCGACAACGATCTCACCAGATCCAGAATGTTCACGGACGAGCGAAATCTTGTACCCGGTTCATTTGTTTCTGGATTTTTCTTTTGTTTTGTGGCTCAAAGTTAAACAAGCTGACTCTTTGAATCAAGTGTTCCAGACTCAGGATTTCTTCTTGTGGTTACCCGCACAATCTCGTTTTCGACAACAAATGTTGTCCGTGTGAGCTGGGCTTATTGGCTGCACATTAGACGCATTGGATCTCTGCACCATATGGTTAATTACATCACGGGGGTATAAATTGTCTATTTATATACCTCTGTTGGTAACACCAGATCAACGTCTGCTCAACACAATTCCTGCCCAAATGAGTGAGATCTATTGTTGAAATGGCTACAACACAATAATTACCCCTCAACAGCGATATGTACGGACCATGTACTTTGTTAGGAATGTAACATCTGTTTAATAAATGTAGCATTCGCGATGCAGCTGGACAAATAAATTGTCTGGGATGCAAAGTAACAGCTATGTCGCCTAATAATAGACATTTGTATGGTTCGTGTATGGCAGAACCTCCCCTAACGTGCAAACCACGTAACCTTTCAACACACCAATCACGCATGCGGGTGAAGCCTTATATAATCCATGTAATGAGAGTACATTTTGCGTCCATTGATCGATGTATTGTTTAAATGTAAGCCACGAAAATTTGTTTTGTTTTTTTGTCAGCCCAGGGCTTAAATGTACCATCAGTTTCAGCACTACGTAACCGGTATATGTACAAGGTTGTTTCATTCTTCCCAGCTTAGCTTTCAGAAATACAGATTTGTACTCTTCTATTTACTAACCTGGAACTCGGTCATTCCGTGTGCGCTGTCCTCAACACGTCAAAGCTTTATGCTATGATAACATGTTTCCTGTAGTCCTTGAGTAAATCTTACCGGTACTTAATATCACCTAGTTGTTTGTGGATAATTAGGACCATAGCGTGACAATTAACACAGATGTATCTGTTACACTGGTGGCAAGCCAAACTTCTCTATCTGCCATTTTCCATTTGAATTGGTGCGGTCGCTGTGAGTTCAAATCCACCTCATTCTGGCTTCCTCTCCGGCTATACGTGGAAAGGTCTGTCAGCAACCTGCGGATGGTCGTGGGTTTCCCCTGGGCTCTGCCCGGTTTCCACTCACCATAATGCCGACCGCTGTCGTATAACTGAAATATTCTTGAGTACGGCGTAAAACACCAAATAAATAAATAAATAAATAAATTTGAATTGGCTGCACTCGGCATCGTCCGGAAAAAGATGAACAAGTGGAATGATTTGATTGAAACCAATGAGATGTACACCATCTAAAGGACAACTGACAAATTGTTTGAGAGTCTTAACTTTGTGTGTGAGCATTGAACAGAAATGACCTATAATCAATTATACTGTAAAAAAGAGTTTAAATTTTAGGAAGAGCAGCTGAGTCCACCTTAGCAACAGAGTGACGTGATTTGAAAATGGCGGCTTGCGAAGTTCAGATGCTGTCCGCTTGGATGCGTCGGTTACATGTGTGTTAATTGCGGCGTTATGATGTTTATTATTCCCACATAATGGGGAGATATGAATTCAGAATTATTTATGATCACAGGACATCTCTTTTTGTGGTGTACAGCGTTGGTACTTGAAAGACAGCGCAGACCAAGTTCCAGGTTAATGAATGTAACGGTTCAGAGCGGTTAATGTGGACGATAAGCTAGGAACATGACTAACCGATCCCAGAGCTACGCTGAGCCGCACTATTGGTACTGTACATTGCAATCGAATCTAAATACAGCTTGTGTGCGGTCACGTAGCATGTAGTCAAATATAAGCTTGAACATAATCTAGGTATATAGTCAGTCAACCACTTAGTATAAAGCGAAACGTTGTGGTAAATGGAAAACTGAATAAATGTATGGACGGATATGCAATTAGATAAACAAATAAAAATAAACGAACCAACGACGAAAAGGACTTGTGTGAGTGGAAAACACGAATAAAGATATAAAAATAAAACCAAACGAAAAAAGCCTCCAAACAAGAAAAAAAAATGTTGAGCAAAAGCGGAGTTTCCACTTCGAACTCTTTTTATCATTGACAGTAGAAAAAATGTCCAACTGTATCATGTGACCTGTCAAAAATGTTAGGCAACTATGTTTCATCACATTCACTATAACATGGGCGCGCTGTAAGCTCAAGTCCACCTCATGCTGGCTTCCTCTCCGGCCGTACGTGGGAAGGTCTGCCAGCAACCTGCGGATGGTCGTGGGTTTCCTCCGAGCTCTGCCCGGTTTCCTGCCAAAATAATGCTGGCCGCAGTGGTATAAGTGAAATATTCTTGAGTACAGCATTTAAATAAATAAAATAAATATGACGTGGGCGTCTGATAAAAGTGTCATAAAAATAATTTAGAGTGAAGGAATGGTAGAGAAGATTGAGAATCTGAATGTCTGTGAAGTTGAAAAGTTCCTAAAGGAAAGAGGTGTCATTTGTGCCTCTGGAAAAAGATGAGATGAGTAATCAGTAAATTAATGTCAAGAAAGGTTGCCTAACACTATTCACAAGTCACATTACACAGTAGAACTGTTTTTACCTTTGATGAAAAAAGTGTTCCAGCTCGAGAGGGCAGAGGGACGGCAAAGAGCATTAATGAACAAACAGATGAACATAAAACAACAACAGAACGAAATAACCCATGCAGGATTTAACAACAGCATGCGTGAATGGGTTGGCTCGTCCCAATGAAAATCGAAGTCTCTGAAGCAGTGAAAAAACACGATATAAAGTGCAGAAATAAACCAAAAATTATGAAAACCATGTCAATAAAGCAATGACTACCTAAGTTGCTGAATCGATGAATGAGTTTATAAATTTCTCGGCGTATAATTCCCGCACTGAGTGAACTTGATAACCATGGGTGCTTTAAAGCGATTCCATCAGCATACATCAATATACATACAAACGAAGCTGCAGAAATAAGCCCCGGGGTTTATATCTTACTTGATTATTGTGCAGCCTGACGCGAAGAGATATGGAAATGAGGAGTGAAAATATGACCGTGTGTACGTACAGTAAAACTCCTAATTACCGGGCCTTATTACACATGTTCAAACTCTGAGCAACACGGCCATGTGTACTGTAAAAAACTCCCATTTACCGGACATTAACAACCATTACAGATTTGTTCGTACTTTCAGTAACATGGCCGTATATATGTTTCTGTAAATCTCCCAATTACCGGGCCTTATTACAAATGTGTTCATACTCCGAGTAACACGGCCGTGTGTACGTACAGCAAATCTCCTAATTACCGGGCCTTATTACAGATGTGTTTACACTCTGTGTAATATGCATGGATGTGTATATGTTCTGTAAAAGTCCACATTTTCTGGGACTTAACAACCATTCAGATGGGTTCGTACGTACACACTAACTTATCTTTGGCCATAAATATGAGATGCAATTCCATTTTCGCACAACACTTTTCTTCACGACAGAGAAACCTACCCAAATCTGGTCTCTATTCACTTCCAGTATGATACATGAATTTATGAGTAACACAAATGTATTTCCCTCATGGACGAAATGACTGTGAAGCATTTCTCAGAATACTTTTATCTTCATCACATAGATACATTTCTCTATTTTAGTTTCGTTGGACCCTTTGACCTCTAACCTCACTGTTTTTTTTTATCTTATCTAAGACAGGCGGATTTCCCAATAACCCAGGAGCATCTCACCAATGCGGCCAGCTCATGCTGGCTTCCTTTCGCGGTAAAGTCTGTCGGCAACCTGAGGATGGTCGTGCCTTTCCCCGAGCTTTGCCCGTTTTCCTCGCATCATGATGCTGGCCGACGTCGTGTAAATGAAATATTCCGCGCAAAACACCAATCAAATACGTAAGATAAACACGTCAGTGTGAACAATCATCAGATTTAACATCATAGAAAAACGTGGGTAGAACTGCTCTGCCCATGCTATATTCCCAAAGGTGAAGACTCTTTTAGTTCAGCATCTCTAAGAGCATTTGTTGTGTTCAAATATCACTGTTTAATACGCTCTAGACGCCTGCCATGAAGGCCACACAAGAAAATCAGGCACATCTTGCTATCGAGCCGGTCTGAAGGTTAAGGGTTCAACCTCCAGATTTACGTGATCAATGGCCTATTGGCGGATAGATGAGTATTCAGTCATTAATAATGTATGCTCTCTCTATGGTATGTCCGGAGGTACCTTATCAGGGATTATACATTATGCATTCAGGATCCCATATACATTAATAAGGAAGCGTCATAAACATTATACATAAAGATAAACAGAGACCTGCCAGCTGTAGAGAGTGCTGTTACCCAACTCTTAGGTAACGTTTAATCGGAAGGTATCACTTATTCTTGACGACAGATATGAGATGCCCCCAGAATTGCAATGATACCTTGGTAGTTATTCCGTCCATATGCTAATAGACCTCTCCTTGACAGACATGAAACTGTTCCGGAAGAACTTGCCAGTGATGGCTCCTTAGTTATTTTGTCCATATGTCTCCAGTTATTCTTGACGACAGATATAAGATGTTCCCGAGAGAACTTTACAATGTTGCCCTTATAGTTATTTTGTCCGAATGTCTCCACTTATTCTTGACAGATATGAGATGTTCCCGAGAGAACTTTACAATGATGCCCTTATAGTTATTTTGTCCGTATGTCTCCACTTATTCTTGACAGATATGAGATGTTCCCGAGAGAACTTTACAATGTTGCCCTTATAGTTATTTTGTCCCTATTTCTCCACTTATTCTTGACAGATATGAGATGTTCCCGAGAGAACTTTACAATGATGCCCTTATAGTTATTTTGTCCGTATGTTTCCACTTATTCTTGACAGATATGAGATGTTCCCGAGAGAACTATACAATGATGCCCTTATAGTTATTTTGTCCGTATGTCTCCACTTATTCTTGACAGATATGAGATGTTCCCGAGAGAACTTTACAATGATGCCCTTATAGTTATTTTGTCCGTATGTCTCCACTTATTCTTGACAGATATGAGATGTTCCCGAGAGAACTTTACAATGATGCCCTTATAGTTATTTTGTCCGTATGTCTCCACTTATTCTTGACAGATATGAGATGTTCCCTAGAGAACTTTACAATGATGCCCTTATAGTTATTTTGTCCGTATGTCTCCACTTATTCTTGACAGATATGAGATGCTCCCGAGAGAATTTTATAATGATGCCCCACTATCGGTAATTTTTTTTCGTTCATATGCCTCCACTTCTCCTTAGCGACAGATATGAGATACTCCCGAGAGAACCTTACAATGAAGCCCCAATAGTTATTTTGTCCCTATGGCTGTCATTGACAAGATGTGCAAAACGCTGCAACTTATCATGCACATATATGCGCATACATCTCTATTCCCAAAAGATATTTGATTTTATGGATTGACAAACAAGACAACCATAATGCTTCTTCGTATTATGAAGTATTCATGATCAAACTGTCTAGTGGGTAGAGCGCATGTACAATATGATGCAACGAGGACGATTCCTTCTCCTACCTGGCCACATGCAGTCCTCTCGGAAGTTAGGGGGGGGGAGAGATGTGCCATTATCTGAGTACTAGTCAGAATACGTTGGGAGTCATTCATATGTAATATCAAATAATGATTTTTCATTTTGTGCCAAGCCATGTAAAAGATCAATATATGCCTATAACTATGTGATAATAGGGTACTGTACAGGTGGCACCAGGCAGATTGTGTGTAAATCAGAGTAGTGGTCCCCGTCGAATAGTGCATACAGATGCTAATGTGAAGTCACACTTGCCATAGCCTTAGTTCTGGCTCAGACGTCATGCAGATGATTAACAAGAGCACCTGCCTGCTAATCAAGAAATGTGTTGTTACTTTATGGGAAGGGGGAGAGGGAGGGTGGTGTTGCTTGATTATAAAACTACGTTCTATTAATAATTAAGACGACCAACATTTCACCTAATAAACGGATGACATGTATAATGATTTGATCAATGGATGTAAGCATAAATGAATAAATAAGTTTATAAATAAATGAGACGCTGATTAAACAAAAAAGAAGGCAATTCAAGGTATAAGGAATATGCAAAGGATTACTTGTTTGCATGAGGTATAAATGATTTATTTCTTTATTTATTTGATTAGTGTTTTACGCCGTACTCAAGAATATTTCATTTATACGACAGCGACCAGTTTTATGGTCGGAGGAAACCGGGCAGAGCCCACGACCCACGACCATCCACAGGTTGCTGGTAGACCTTCCCACATACGGCCGGAGAGGAAGCCACAGCGACTGCATTGATGAGGGGCTCATTACGCTGCGATAGCGCGGTAACCAACTGAGCCACACAGGCCCCAGGAATAAATGATGTGTGGACAGCTAAAGAAATACTTGTCTGCTGTGTATGAGGTAACTGATGTATGGACAGCTAAATAAATACTTGTCAGCTGTGTATGAGGCAAAAGATGTGTGGTAAGCTGAAGAAATACTTGTCTGCTGTGTATGATGTAGCTGATGTGTGGACAGCTGAAGAAATACTTGTCTGCTGTATCTGAGGTAACTGATGTGTTAACAGCTGAAGAAATACTTGTCTGCTGTATCTGAGGTAACTGATGTGTGAACAGCTGAAGAAACACTTGTCTGCTGTGCATGAGGAAGCTGATGTGTGGACAGCTAAAGAAACACTTGTCTGCTGTGTATGAGGTAAAAGATGTGTGTGGAAAGCTAAAGAAATACTTGTCCGCTGTATCTGAGGTAACTGATGTGTTAACAGCTGAAAGTGTATGATGTGAAGAATGTGTGGACAGCTAAAGAAACACTTGTCAGTTGTGTATGAGGTAACTGATGTGTGAACAGCTGAAGAAATACTTGTCTGCTGTGTATGAGGTAACTGATGTGTGAACAGCTGAAGAAATACTTGTCTACTGTGCATGAGGAAACTGATGTGTGGACAGCTAAAGAAACACTTGTCTGCTGTGTATGAGGTAAAAGATGTGTGTGGAAAGTTAAAGAAATACTTGTCTGCTGTATCTGAGGTAACTGATGTGTCAACAGCTGAAGAAATAATTGTCTGCTGTGCATGAGGTAAAGGGTTTGTGGACAGCTAAAGAAACACTTGTCAGTTGTGTATGAGGTAACTGATGTGTGAACAGCTGAAGAAATACTTGTCTGCTGTGTATGAGGTAACTGATGTGTGGACAGCTGAAGAAATAGTTGTCTGCTGTGTATGAGGTAACTGATGTGTGAACAGCTGAAGAAATACTTATCTTCTGTGTATGAGGTAACTGATGTGTGAACAGCTGAAGAAATACTTGTCTGCTGTGCATGAGGAAGCTGATGTGTGGACAGCTAAAGAAATACTTGTCTGCTGTGTATGAGGTAAAAGATATATGGACAGCTGAAGAAACACGTGTCTGCTCTGTGTATGAGGTAACTGATGTGTGGACAGCTGAAGAAATACTTGTCTGTGGTGTATGAGGTAGCTGATGTGTGGTAAGCTGAAGAAATACTTGTCTGCTGTGTATGAGGTAGCTGATGTGTCAACAGCTGAAGAAATAATTGTCTGCTTAATTGTCTGCTGTACATGAGGTAGCTGACGTGTCAACAGCTGAAGAAATAATTGTCTGCTGTGCATGAGGTAAAGGGTTTGTGGACAGCTGAAGAAATAGTTGTCTGCTGTGTATGAGGTAAAGAATGTGTTGACAGCTAAAGAAACACTTGTCAGCTGTGTATGGGGTAACTGATGTGTGAACAGCTGAAGAAACACTTGTCTGCTGTGCATGAGGAAGCTGATGTGTGGACAGCTGAAGAAATACTTGTCAACTGTGTATGAGGTAACTGATGTGTGGACAGCTGAAGAAACACTTGTCTGCTGTGTATGATGTAGCTGATGTGTGGACAGCTGAAGAAATACTTGTCTGCTGTATCTGAGGTAACTGATGTGTTAACAGCTGAAGAAATACTTGTCTGCTGTGTATGATGTGAAGAATGTGTGGACAGCTAAAGAAACACTTGTCAGTTGTGTATGAGGTAACTGATGTGTGAACAGCTGAAGAAATACTTGTCTGCTGTGTATGAGGTAACTGATGTGTGGACAGCTGAAGAAATAGTTGTCTGCTGTGTATGAGGTAACTGATGTGTGAACAGCTGAAGAAATACTTGTCTTCTGTGTATGAGGTAACTGATGTGTGAACAGCTGAAGAAATACTTGTCTGCTGTGCATGAGGAAGCTGATGTGTGGACAGCTGAAGAAATACTTGTCTGCTGTGTATGAGGTAAAAGATATATGGACAGCTGAAGAAACACGTGTCTGCTCTGTGTATGAGGTAACTGATGTGTGGACAGCTGAAGAAATACTTGTCTGTGGTGTATGAGGTAGCTGATGTGTGGTAAGCTGAAGAAATACTTGTCTGCTGTGTATGAGGTAGCTGATGTGTGGACAGCTGAAGAAATAATTGTCTGCTGTACATGAGGTAGCTGATGTGTCAACAGCTGAAGAAATAATTGTCAACTGTGCATGAGGTAAAGGGTTTGTGGACAGCTGAAGAAATAGTTGTCTGCTGTGTATGAGGTAAAGAATGTGTTGACAGCTAAAGAAACACTTGTCAGCTGTGTATGGGGTAACTGATGTGTGAACAGCTGAAGAAACACTTGTCTGCTGTGCATGGGGAAGCTGATGTGTGGACAGCTGAAGAAATACTTGTCTGCTGTGTATGATGTAGCTGATGTGTGGACAGCTGAAGAAATACTTGTCTGCTGTATCTGAGGTAACTGATGTGTTAACAGCTGAAGAAATACTTGTCTGCTGTATCTGAGGTAACTGATGTGTTAACAGCTGAAGAAATACTTGTCTGCTGTGTATGATGTGAAGAATGTGTGGACAGCTAAAGAAACACTTGTCAGTTGTGTATGAGGTAACTGATGTGTGAACAGCCGAAGAAATACTTGTCTGCTGTGTATGAGGTAACTGATGTGTGGACAGCTGAAGAAATAGTTGTCTGCTGTGTATGAGGTAACTGATGTGTGAACAGCTGAAGAAATGGTTGTCTTCTGTGTATGAGGTAACTGATGTGTGAACAGCTGAAGAAATACTTGTCTGCTATGCATGAAGAAGCTGATGTGTGGACAGCTAAAGAAATACTTGTCTGCTGTGTATGAGGTAAAAGATATATGGACAGCTGAAGAAACACGTGTCTGCTCTGTGTATGAGGTAACTGATGTGTGGACAGCTGAAGAAATACTTGTCTGTGGTGTATGAGGTAGCTGATGTGTGGTAAGCTGAAGAAATACTTGTCTGCTGTGTATGAGGTAGCTGATGTGTGGACAGCTGAAGAAATAATTGTCTGCTGTACATGAGGTAGCTGATGTGTCAACAGCTGAAGAAATAATTGTCTGCTGTGCATGAGGTAAAGGGTTTGTGGACAGCTGAAGAAATAGTTGTCTGCTGTATATGAGGTAAAGAATGTGTTGACAGCTAAAGAAACACTTGTCAGCTGTGTATGGGGTAACTGATGTGTGAACAGCTGAAGAAACACTTGTCTGCTGTGCATGAGGAAGCTGATGTGTGGACAGCTGAAGAAATACTTGTCTGCTGTGTATGATGTAGCTGATGTGTGGACAGCTGAAGAAATACTTGTCTGCTGTATCTGAGGTAACTGATGTGTTAACAGCTGAAGAAATACTTGTCTGCTGTATCTGAGGTAACTGATGTGTTAACACCTGAAGAAATACTTGTCTGCTGTGTATGAGGTAGCTGATGTGTGGACAGCTGAAGAAATACTTGTCTGCTGTGCATGAGGAAGCTGATGTGTGGACAGCTGAAGAAATACTTGTCAACTGTGTATGAGGTAACTGATGTGTGGACAGCTGAAGAAACACTTGTCTGCTCTGTGTATGAGGTAACTGATGTGTGGACAGCTGAAGAAATACTTGTCTGCTGTGTATGAGGTAGCTGATGTGTGGTAAGCTGAAGAAATACTTGTCTGCTGTGCATGAGGTAAAAGATTTGTGGACAGCTGAAGTAATACTTGTCTGCTGTGTATGGGGTAACTGATGTGTGGACAGCTGAAGAAATACTTGTCTGCTGTGTATGAGGTAGCTGATATGTGGTAAGCTGAAGAAATACTTGTCTGCTGTGTATGAGGTAAAAGATATATGGACAGCTGAAGAAACACGTGTCTGCTCTGTGTATGAGGTAAAAGGTTTGTGGACAGCTGAAGAAATATTTGTCTGCTGTGTATGAGGTAAAAGATATGTGGTAAGCTGAAGAAATACTTGTCTGCTGTGCATGAGGTAGCTGATGTGTGGACAGCTGAAGAAATACTTGTCTGCTGTGTATGAGGTAACTGATGTGTGAACAGCTGAAGAAATACTTGTCTGCATGCGGTTAAGAATGTTGGTAGAAATAAGGTGAGTGTAGTTACTAATTAACAAGCAAATAACTGACGTAATAAAGAGTTAAATAGATAAAGAATTATATGAATTGATGAATGAACTAATGGTCACCCAATGGATGGATGGGTAAATGAACAAAATCATGGATGTTTAAAATAAAGCCCTAGAATGGATGGACAAATGAAAGAATCATTGAATAAAGGGGTGGTATGGTTAATTATTATATGAGCGAGTGAATAAAAGAATAACTTTATAGTTAAATGAAGGAATAAATCAAAGGAAAAATCAGCAATATTGGAAGAATACATCGTATAATGCCGTATGTTCAGATAGGTTACCGTGATGTCGAGCATGCAAGTGATCGTACCGTCGTTTTCGTCAGCTTCAACGCTGGACTGGGGTGACAGCAGACCATGCTGAGCCGCCAATCTCTCGCCGGCATGGAATAACGTTCTGCACAAGTCCTCCAGAGTTACCTTCCCTTGATGTCGCTGATTGACCCGTGTCATGGCCCCTAAAAGACCCGAATCCTCGTCGACGCCCCATGGACCCCGAATTGACGCCACCACGAACTCTCCGAAATCTATCATGCCATCCTCTGTACAACAGAAAAATTACATCAAATAGAGGAGAGCAGAGAAAACAGTAAAACATGATTTGCCAGTGCAATAGGTCTGCATCACGTTATACCCATAATCACTAACGAGAAAATGGGGCAACTTGGGGAACTCTGAGCGAAGTGAAACATGATGGATTTATGTTTTAGACCCGCCAATAACTGTTTACCTTACCCCATATTCAACTTGCAGAAAGCATGATCTTTGTGGGCATATATGTAGGGTAAGAATCCCAGCAGACCATGTGGTTCAGCTCATCATACAGCCATACTATACGGACACAGACCCCCATTACAACTTCCGTTTTTCGGTAGGGACGATTGTAGTTCTGTGAATTTTAGGGTATAAAGTCTTTTTTTGCTCCCAGGCGTCCATTTTTGGTGCACAGGTGCATGCTTGGTATTAAAATGCTGGAAACTGTCTAAACTTTGAGGAGGTATGAGCTTTATTGATGAAAGTTTGAAATTCTGGGTGAGAGGACACAAGGTGTGAGGTAGTGATGAGGCTGCGAGTGACGTCCCCTTGGCGTTGCTAGGCACGCCTCCCAGCTGCCGGCATGGAAAGGTCCAGATTTTGACGGTCAACCTATGTCAAGATTTTTATGGCTTCTTTCTCACAGGCTGGGCCAGGTATGCACCAAAGCTTATTAGCCACGGAATGTTTGGGACTGAGCTACAGCGCTAGACGTTAACATTGTCGCTTATGGAAAATTAATGGGGGTCCGAGGCCATACCCATGGCCTGTTAATTTGTGTCCAAATTCGGCTCTCGTTCATCCGGCGGCGCCATGCACGTCACAAATTCGCCACTGCCCCCGGGTTCGATTAAACGTCCTCTGTCCGTAACACAGGTCGCTGTCTAGTGAAATATACTTGAGAACGGTGTAAAACATCAAGCAAGTCAGAAGAACAAATTAAATAAGTTTTCTAGGTATGACTGAGTAGGTGCATGGGGTTAAACGTCGTACTTAACAATTCTTCAGTCATGTGACGATCAAGGAGTCCTTATAGTGCATGTAAAGTACCTCCTTGTTGCAGGACGGATTTCCACCGCGCTCTTATCTAGTGCTGCTTCACTGTGACGAAATACCGAAGGCAAGTAAGCCGCCACACCAGAGCTATTATACTGATACGGGTCAACCAGTCGTTGCACTTCGCCTTAATGCTGAACGCCAACCAAGGAAACTACAGCTTCATCTTTTAAGGTCTTAGGTGTGACTCGATACAAGAATGACCCCGGATCTACCCCCTCCGCAGCGCACGTTCTTCAAATTGATCAGTCGGGGCCGGTTTTTTTCTAAGTGTATGGCGAGATGTTATCAATGATATCAACTCATGTTGGCTTCCTCTAAGGTCGTACGCAGGAGTGTCTGCAAGAGGCCTGCGGATGGTCGTGGGTTTCCCTTGGGCTGTGACCGGTTTCCTCCCACCATAAAACTGGGCGCCGTCTTGGAAGTGAAATATTCTTGCGTACGGCGTACAACATCAATGAAATAAATAAATTATTACCAGTGTATCTGTACCAAAATGGACTTCGTTAGGACGGGTACAATTTACATACATGGCCACTTCTTTACCTATATATACCTAAGGAATTCCGTGTCCTCAATCATGTCAAATATAAACAACACGATCCTACACTGGATTGGTCATATCCGTGTAGCACAGGCAACGTTTCCAATAAAACGCTATGTTTTCTTGTATTAACATATATTTCTTCTATTAACATATATTTCCCTCCTTTTACATCATGCATGCATGTTTAAACAATGATTTACTTTTATATATTTGTGGAATACAGATTGAAAGAACTGTACGGGTATGGGCTATAGGACACGGAAGTTCCTACATCGCAAAAATTACAGTCGTTGGACAATCCCACAAAGCTGACCTCCAAAAAGAGCACATACTTATAGTGATGCAAGGACTTGATTACAAATAGATCAGCGTCACAAAATACGTGGTTAAATATGTGTTCGATGAAAAATTCTGAAACGCGGTGTAAACTACGAATCAAACTATGAGAAAAAAAAACAACACAATGGTTAGCTTGGAGCTCTGAAAACCAAATACTCACTATTTCTGTCGGCATCTTCAAAGAGATCTCTGATTCTGTCTTCAGTCGGGGATTCTCCAAATGACTCCAGTACCTCCTTCATATCTGTATGATTCACCAGGCCATCTCCGTCTTTGTCGAATTTACCATACACTTCCAACAGTTCTGTAACAAAAATGTATTTATGTATGTTTTAAAGGTATTTATTTTCTACACACACGTAGCATACCAACGTTTTCCTCCTTTCATTTTGGACATATACGTGAAACGCCAACGATTCTCTTGAATATAAAATTGATATTTCTTTATCTCATTTCTATTATTACACTCCTCTTATTATAACCTTGTTATTACACGCGCCTTATTATGCCTCTGTTATTACACTTCTTTTATCACTCTTATTTTCGTGAATCGAGATGGCAACAACGTAAGTCTATCAGTGTCTCTGATGGCTTATCTTTCACCTAATCATATTCATTTTATCTAAACTTCACTCAAGCAATTTTCTCTATGTATTTAATTGTCCGTCAGGTTAGTGGTGGAAGAAACCAGGGGCCGAGTCCACAAAACCAGTTTTGACTTCAGTCAGTCAAAAATTGAGATATTATTTTAGAGCTTATCTTTGAGCCCTTTAAATTAAATTTTGACCACCTCTTAAATGTTATCCGAAGATAAATGGGTTAAAATTTCGACTTCCATTAACGAACACTGTGACAATGCTTTAAAATTAAAGTCAGAAATGTCTTTGTGGAATTGGCTCGAAGATTGTAGCGTGAGAAGGATAGCAATAAAGCTACAGACAAATCAGCTTTTGCTGAAGTTGACGACTACAGCTTGTACCAGATCCAGCTCTACAAGAGCCTAATCTTTAGCAGAGAAGGACTCACACAGCTTATTAGACAGTGCTAAGCTCTTCCGTCGGTGTAAAATAAAGACGGGCCTTTATATAACATGATTATATTTCGTTCTTTTGAAAGTTTTTATTTTTACCGAACCTTAAATATCTGTCTGATAACAATACATGTATTCACACTATGAAACGTCACAGACAAGGAATAGGTTACAAGAGTTTACCTTGGATAACGTCATCTGTTAGGTGAGCTTGCTGAAATGTAAAACAGGAGACAAGTTTTAAAGCTCGATGTTTTGGTTTACCATATTCATTGATTTATTTATTTATTTGATTGGTGTTTTACGCCGTACTCAAGAATATTTCGCTTATACGAAGGCGGCCGGCATTATGGTGGGAGGAAACCGGGAAGAGCCCGGGGGAAACCCATGACCATCCGCAGGTTGCCATATTCATTGAATCTTAACGTTTGTAAAGATGACATGACACGTGACTTCCATCATTCAATCGATACAGAGTGACTTCGAATAATATCTGTGTCATTAACACAAAATAATCTACTTACACGTAGTATTTCCTCAATTATATCTTCTTGCTCTCCATTAGATGTCGCCATTATGAACCTGTACAATATAAGGATATTCCTTTACACTTTACGTGTACACATAGAGCCTACACCAGGTTCATCAGGCAGAATATGCACGTAGACGTAACACGTGTAAGGTTATCGTTAAAACAAGGGTAGATTCAATACATTCTTGTAAAAAAGAGGAGAATCAATTGCAAACGATATGTTTAGACTATCCTGAGTCATCGCGTGCCACAGTGTAACAACTGCCGTGCAATACATCTAGCCGGATGCAGAGTTTTTGTCTTGCGTCGTGACGTCAGTCTTTGATTTCCGGGATCAAGAAGGAGCGTATTCTGATAAACTGTTATCTTGTCATTTGTAAACTTACAAAAAAACAAGATGGTTTTACCTTCGAACGGTTAAAAATACCACAGTGTTCAGGAATGCCTTTTGTCATACGTAGGTCTCGTAGTGACACATTCCTGACGAATGCCTGAGCTCAGGCCCTATTTGACGTCATGGCGACCTGTGCAGGCTTTACTATATGTCCTGACAATTTAGCTCTAACCGAACTTATGTGCTTCTGAGTGTCACTTTGTTATTAAGAGTAATATGTTTCAGCCGTTCACAGATCTGAAGAGTTATAGACTAGAGAGCAAACTTCACAATTTCAGTGGAGAATGATGCTACGGCTTAGCACTATACTGTAACGTCAATACCACAGTTTAAATCAAACTACCGCAAATCTGATCTAACCAGTAAACCTTTGTCATCATCCACTTGTGAAGCTTGTCTTGCTAAAGATTAAGTGAATTAATCCATAAAATGTAATGATTATCATGATAATCGCGCTAACCACCAAATACTGTAGTGAGTCAATCGTAAACCCCAGTAAAATACGACTCCCACGTTGTGATCGGGCGTCATTTCAGGTCATGGGTGAAGCATGAGGCATATGAAATACGGTATAGATGTATTAATCCCCACGAACAACAGATTCCACATATTCAAGATTTCCCGATTTCTCACATTACTGTTAGCCTTATAGAGTCCATGCCGTCAATGGCTTACTACTATCATTCAAGAATGTGAAAATTTTTTTTGCATCCCTGTTTTACACTCTGCATACTTCTCTAGTACTTTGGCTCGTCTCCGGCCGTACGTGGGAACGCGTTCCAGCAACCTGCGGATGGTCGTGGGTTTTCACCGGGCTCTGCCCGGTTTCCACCCACCATAATGCTGGCCGCCGTCGTATAAGTGAAATATTCTTGAGTACGGCGTAAAACACCAATCAAATAAATAAATACTCTAGTACTTTGGCAAAGCCTCCACATTTATAGGCCCACACTTAAACAGAACGCCCAAGAGGGCGTAATCATCACAATCATCACCGTTAACAGCACTCAGTCACACTGAATTACAATCGCTATTTTTATGATTTACTACATATAAGTTGTATATTTTCTGAACTAGAGCTCTATGCCTGTATTATATAGTTCATATTTACCATGTGCAAATATCTTTCCACTGTAAATGAATAGAAACTTCGCAGTTTATATCTACATACGTCGAGTCTAGCAGATGCTGGGTTTGTTCACAAGTAAAAATCGATGTTGGCATGTATATGCGTACAAGCTGTTATGGAGAAGTTAACCCTCAATCTAACCGTGTTTACTACGGTGACTCGTATCTGCCATTCTCACACAGTACCTGATAAAAATGTGAATCAGTTTTTCGGATCTGATATATCCCTGAGAAAAAAGTATCATGTTATTATACAAAACTATGCACAGGTTATGTCACTTGAAATTCTGTACACATGCACGTATAGCCATATATCATAAACATGCCTAACTGTGTACATGTAGTTTCTGCCTTGACAAACCCGTGCACAGCTTGACAAAACAGACAGTACTGTTACCGTATACCAATTAAAACCGCAGTGGCAAACTTTGGCTTGTGTCAGAAAGAGAATAATAAGGATCATTTGCATATCTTTGGATTTCAGCTTGTTCATAGATAAGTCTTTCTATGAAATTTTTAATTTCTACTCTGGTCTTTCAAAAGGAGTTGCATGTTTCTACATCTAGGCCTAATCTATTTTCTTGCATTACCTTCATTCATTTGGATTATTAATTTATTTAATTGATAGTTTGTGCCATATGAAAATTAATTGCTACTGTAATCGAATTTACAACAGGAAACCTTGCACATTTTGAGGAAACCAGTCGAGTCTGGAAGAATCTACAACACCTCGACACGTACGTCAATATGTAGCTGAGCCAGCGATAACTGCACGGAATGGTGCATGATAACCTGTTCCGATAACTGCACGGAATGGTGCATGATAACCTGTTCCGATAACTGCACGGAATGGTGCATGATAACCTGTTCCGATAACTGCACGGAATGGTGCATGCTAACCTGTTCCGATAACTGCACGGAATGGTGCATGATAACCTGTTCCGATAACTGCACGGAATGGTGCATGATAACCTGTTCCGATAACTGCACGGAATGGTGCATGATAACCTGTTCCGAATTTAGGACAAAATCATCAGATTATTAGTTTTCACTGGCGCCCATAGTGGCGACTTCTGTTATGAACATTTGTCAGTCCACAGAATTCCTAGAACACATCATTAAAATGTATACTAGTATATAGTGTACTTTTAAATTCCCATAACTGAAACAGTAATTTGAGGGTGGCATTCCAATATGGAAAAAAGATTTTGGTATATCAAAAAAGAAAAACAAAACCAAAGAAAAGTTTTTTATGGTTTGCTTATTGTTGACTTCTGTTAACATCTGTTTCACACTCGATCTATACAGTTATGGCATGAACAGTCCCTCGTACGTGTTGCCTATGGCGGTGCCCTAGTATGAAAGCAACGCATTTGTTTTATTCGGTCGGCAGCTGTTGGCTGTCTGGTCACGCGATGGGAGTATGATACAATTCAATTGTAGGACGAAAATATACGCTTCTGCCGGCCAGGTTTTAGAATTTCATCTTGTCTATACACATGTATACATAGTGCATTCTTCGTTTTTATGTATATATGCACATATATAGGAAAAACAGTGATATGCGCTAGAAAACGTTGATCTATAGAACATTATCGATCTAGATCTACTTCCCACAAACACATCGCGGTCCCTGGTAATATGATAGCACTGTCCCTATAGGTTTGCTAACTTCCATTTGAAATCTGCAGCAGCAACCTAGTATGGTTTACCTGAGTTGTGAAGCTATGGGGCTGGAGACCAAAGTACAGCGCAGATCATGGCCGAGCCTGTGTTTCGGTCTGCACACTATACAGCTTTATTTGTATACTCATATACAACTCATATCAGATGGATGTGTTTGCCATGGATTTACACTTTCGCTTTGTAATTAACGATTGTTTGGCGAAAATCGTGGTTTCACACACTAAGTACGCATGTACTGTACAAAAAACTTGCGAACTTGACACCGTGTTCAATCTCGGGTGTAACAGACTGTTTTCAGCTATTTGTAAAATGAGTCATACTCGCTATGAAAACTGCCTTTCGTCAGACACGTAACGCCACAAGGTCTACACATGGATATGTTGGATATCCATACTTTTAGCCTACAAATAAAGTGCATTTAGAAAACATTTTTTTAATTCATGATGTTAAACTCCATAAGATTTCGACCCTACGACCTAATTACCTCGGGTGACATCATAATTATTCAACAGCTGATGGAATGCTGGAAAATGGGCGTGGATAGTAATTTGTTTTTCAATGGCTGCGCCAACAAACTGTTAGAACCTACTCCATACAGTAACAGCCTACACTACTGTCTCCGCGAATAGGATTTCTTAACAAGCAACTCTAAAAATCATACGGCCGTGATATTCTATACTACAAGAGATAAAATAACATTCAATTCATAAGATTATATTATACCAAAACGTGTAAACAATTTCGAATATGGCAGTGTCAGAGACAGGGTTTGCAGTTTATAGTCGATAGCAGTTTAGGTAACTGGTGTCGCCCTCCGTCAAACAATGAATAATTATGACGTCACCCGATGCAATGAGTTCTTACCGTCGAAACCGAACTTATGCAGTTCAACATGATGAATTAGTAAAAGTGCTCTAACCTCATTTTCTTTGCTAGGGTATTTATTTTTAAGATATCCATGTACAGGGCTTGTGTTTTTTCGTCATTGGCTAAAGGCAATTTTATCAGCGAGTATAACTGATTGTACAGACAGTTGAATATAGGCGAATGGCTAAAAGAAACAGTCTACAGAAACACTATAAAAATAATACAGCACATGTGCATGTAACCAGCACTGTACCCCAGTCAAAGAGGCACAGCCATGTACGGTTAACACTTCCACTGCACGATACAACCACAACGACTCACTAAACATTGCTAGGTCATCTGAAAAATGAGGTTATCTATTCGAGTTAATGAGGAACAACTTCCAGAACTTGACACCCA